>NC_088912.1:82833019-83141144 GCF_963576675.1 Euphorbia lathyris
CTTCATTAATAAAACTTTGTTATTATCCTTGGCTTGTCTAATCCCAAGGTCTCCCATGATCTTAGGCTAGAAAACCTCCTTCCAAGGAACGAGGTGGATCTTTTTCCCCTCAGACAAGTTCCCCCAAAGGAAACGTCGATTGATCTTATCAAGATCATTGAGGACCGGCTCTGGCAATCTACAAGCTTGCATAATATGATTGGGAGCCGCACTATTGACAGATTGAATCAAAGTAAGACGGCCAGCAAGAGACAGAGTATTAGCTTTCCAAATGGCACAATTCCCATTAGATTTGTCAATAATATCTTTAAAGGAAGCTTTAGAAACCCTGTCACTATGAAGAGGGACCCCTAGATACTTACCCAAAGAAGTAGTCAAAGATACCAGAAATATCACTCAGCCTTTTGCACACACATCTTGGATTTTTGAATATTGATCTTTTGACCAGAAGCATCATAGAAACAGTTAAGCATGTCCATAACCACACCAATCTGCTCCTCGTTCCCTTCCACGAAGATCATAACATCATCAGCGAAGAACAAATGGGAGATTGAAGGGCAAAATCTGTTGATGGACATAGGGTGGAAATTACCATTACCCACAACCTCTTGGATTAGGTGGGACAATCTTTCCATAGCAATAACAAATAAGAAAGGACTCATAGGGTCCCCTTGACGGATACCCCGGGAGGGAGTAAACTCCTCCGACATATCACCGTTGATCAAAACCTGAAAGACATGAGAGGAAATGCAGATCTCAATCAACTTCATCCAGTCATCCGAGATACCGGCATTCTTCAGACTATCCAGAAGGAAACTCTAGTTTAAGTGGTCATAAGCTTTCTCCAGATCCAGCTTAAGAGCCACAATATCTTTCTTATCTTTCTTGATTTTCATGGAATAAACCATCTCCTGGGCAATAACAATATTATCCATCATTTGTCTACCAGGAACAAAACTCCCTTGATTTTGGCTGATAATATCAGGAAGAATACCCCGAATCCTATTAGCCACAATTTTTGTAATAGCTTTGTACAACACATTGCAAAGACTAATAGGCCTCATCTGTAAAATGGAAGAAGGTTTTTCAACTTTCGGAATTAAGACCAGAAGAATTTATTAACAAGCTTAATATCTCCAGTACCACTGAAAACTCCTTTAATAAAACTATAAATACCTTCCTTCATGGTATCCCAATGTTTATGGTAAAAGCAGGCAGGAATACCATTAATCCCAAGAGCTTTAGTAGCACCAATGCTAGAGAAGGCCAAATCAATCTCTTTCTAGTCAACATGATGGAAAGCTTCCTGAATAGTCCCCTCATACAACCTAGGAAAGGAAGTTCCAGAACGAGCTCTCTCCAGATCCACACTCTCCTCTTTGAATAAGTCCTTATAAAAATTAAGGGCCAGACGACTAATATCCTCATCCTCATAGACCTAATCTCTATTTGAATTTTTGATAGCATCAATCTGATTCCTCTGCCTTCTAATAACGGTAGAAAGGTGGAAAAATCTAGTATTGCAATCTCCATCTTTGATCCAAGTCTTCCTTGATTTCTGAAACCACAGAAGCTCTTCCTGCCTAAGCACAGCTTCTAATTCGTTCTGAAGAGATCTAAGAAGGCCATTCAAACCATGATCAAATCTAGTCTCCAGATTCCATTGAATGCCTTCGATTCTTCTCAAAAGCTTATTCTTTCTTTTGATAATATGGCCAAAGACACTTTTATTCCAACCCACCACATTCTTTCTATACCCCTTAGCAGCAAGGAGAACATTGGAGTGGGGCTGCTAATTCTCCTGAACAAAGTTTTTAAACTCAGGATGAGATTCCCAGGCCACTTGATACCTGAAAGGTCTATCCCCTTTAGGCCAACGGTTTCTAATCAAGTTAACAAGAATAGGACAGTGATCAGAATGGCGAAAAGGAAGATTTAAAACTTTGACTTCAGGAAGGCTGCATATAGCCGCCATATTCGCATAAACTTTATCCAAATGAACAAAAACATTATTGCATTTCCATGTAAATTTATGACCAGCAGCTCCTAGATCAGAAAGCCCACATAAATCCATATTCTGCTTATGATTAAGACATCCATTAACATAGTGGTTACCACTCCCTCTTTGATCACTCATTAGACCAATGCCATTAAAATCCCCTTCCACAAACCATGCATCCAAAATACTAGTGCTCATAGAATACAACACCTCCCATAACCTTTTACGATTGGCCAAGATAGGATTAGCATAAACAATGGTGATAAATAAGGGTTTATTACCAGGATAATTGACCTTATAGTGAATAAATTGTTTATCCATATTGATGATATCAATCAGAACTCGATCCGACTTCCAGAAAAGCCAGATCCTCCTAGCCCTGCCAGTAGCCTCCGATCTGACACAATTCCAGTTTCTAAACTTTCTAACCACCTCATCTGCTTTGCTACCACTGATCTTGGTTTCCAGCAAAGCAAAACAAGAAGGATTAAATTGTTTAATTAAATCTTTAACATGGATACAGGTAGCCTTACTAGCCGCACCTCTAATATTCCAAACAAAGAAATCCATCAAAAAGGTGGACTACTGACCAAAGGCCCATAACCTAAACAAGGTATTTATTTTGGGCTCCCGGGAGCCTAGACGAGGCACCAGCTGGCCCCCTTTTATCCCAAGCATCCAAAGAGCTATGGTTATTCTTCTGATTAACCTTAGGTTTTTTCATACTCATTTTATTGACCCCTATAGCCTTTCCATTAACATTATCGACACATGTTTTCAGAATACTAACCTCATTATGCTGCTTTTTCCCAAATGTGGCTTGACCCTGGGAACTTCCCAAGGTAACAACTTTGGATTCAAACAGAAGGTTAATAGTCTCCACTTTCTTGGCTTCCGGCTCAGTTGATTCTAACCCTGGCATGCTCAGCTCCAAATGCTCATTTGAATGATCATATTCGTGGGCTTCTTCAGTAGATCAGACCCCAAATCTGGATCCAGAACCGAGGACTGATTCTTTATCAGACCCAGCTTTCTTATTGGGGGGCCTCCTTTTGATCTCAGGGTCAATCTGGAGAGAATGCATCTCTTTGCTAATGTCAGGAGGACGGTTCTGAGCATCGGGTGCCCGAGTCCTTCTTCTAATTGGCCTCTTAGCTAACATCTAGGGGCCAAAGTTCCTCTCTTCACCTTGAATCCCTGCTTCTCTTCCTTTATCAGCCATCATAACCTCCTCGACCATCTTCTCTTTCTTTGGACACCCTTCGAAAGTATGGCCAAATATACCACACTCATAGCAAATATTATGAATGCCTTCATACTCAATATAGTAAACCAAATTCTGGACACAGAATTTAGACAAAAGAGGCCTAGCTAGATCAATATCAATGCAAACCCTGGCAAACTTGCCTCTTACTGCCCCAATGGTTGTTTTATCTACGTGGTGAACTTTCCCAACAAAACCACCAACTTTATTAAGAAAGCTCTCATTATAGTATTCAATAGGTAAACCTGGAAATCTTACCCACGTAAGAATCCTATTAACAGAATAGTCGTGAGGATTAAAATTAGGAACCTATGGCCTTAACGCCAAAACATGATTAGAAATGATATAAGGACCACCATTAATGACAATATTAAAGTCTTCTGTCCTAGTAAATTTGATAACATAATAGTCATTCTCAAGGTCGGTAATGGTGACTTTCCCTTTTCTTGCCCACTGTGCCTGGATCCTCTGAGCAAAATAATTGAAGCTAATTCTTTTACCAAGCACAGTCACAATTAAAGCCAGCTTCCATTTAGACCTAAGCGCCCGTTTATTCGCTGAGGATAGACGAATCACAGGACATAGTGGATCATCCTGTTCTCCATCCTTCTTGTCAGAATCAGAAAAGTCTTCCTCTAAGTCATCCTCAATGAACTCATCATCTACCACGGTATCCTCCTCGACTACTCCCATCACAGTATCCTTCCAGGATATTTTTCCCATAATTTTCTCATTAGGTTTATAAATTTCCATATTAACGGAAGACTTAGAAGCCACTTTCTCGACCCCCTCCTCCTGATTACCCCTATCGACCAAGGCTGACTCTATGGCTATCACTGCCCCCTGAACAACATCCTCGTTCCCAATTAAAATCGCCCTCCCTTTAGCCTGGACGGCAGGCGAGCAACTACTGCCAGCGCCCGAGATACCACTACCGATCCCCAAGTGGGCCGCGCCCCTTCCCTGCAAGGAGTCAAACGCTCCTGGCTTTCCTCCTTCAATCCCCGACTTTCCCCCCAGCCCCGAGCTAACAACCATCGATAAATCACCTCCACACCCAGCCTTCCTCGCGCCCCTGCCCCGATCCGGCCGCTCATCCTCCGCCCTAGATCCGCCTAAATCCGACCAGATCTCTCCCTCCTCATCCCTACCGCCATCACCTTCCACCCCATCCGGCAAAGCACGACCACCTAGCCCCTTACCCTCGAGCCGATCTGCCTCAGCCGCCCAAAACCGACCGCCCAATCCGCCGACCGCCCCTCTTTCCAACGATCTCTCCCTGACCCTTGCTTGCTCCTTCTCTCGGTCGCTTCCTTTGGACATCGCGCTATAAAAATACTAACTAATATAGGAAACAATTGCATTTAGGAAAAATAGTAAATAATTTTTATATGAATAGACACAAGTCTGATATTTTCTGGTATTTTAAATTAACCGTTTAACAAAATAATAATTAAAAATATGATTTTCTGATATTTTAAATTAAAAATACCATATGATAATAAAAGATAAAATAGATTATTAGCTAATTGTGAAATTCAATCATGATTTTCTTTGTAATTTTTCCTTAAAAAGTTGTTCTCATAGTTTTTCCTAAAAGTACATGTGGTGCATCCCACTTAGTTGTTATTTTCTACTCCCTTCGTTCCACAAAATTTATTTTTCTAGAGAATTTTTTTTTTTTTTTGAATCACTAGAGAGATATTTTTGTTTCATATTATTTGACGTTTTGATGTACATTAATTGATGTTTTACCAAATATACCATTATTTAAGTTGCATTTTTATTTTAGGAATAGATAAAAGTTAATTAGTGGATGCAATTAATACAAAGGTAACAACAACTTTTAGTTAAAACTAATTACATTTTTTTAATTCTTATGCCTAAATTTTAAAAGAGAAATATTATGAAACAGATGAAGTATTAGTTAGTAACAAACAAGACTATGAAAGTTGTAACTAAAGTTGGTTTGTTAACAATTTTAGTAACAACCAATGAAGTATCCATTAAATCCAAAATTTTCAATTTTCAAAGTTTTTGATTCATGGAAGGTGTCCAAAGTGTTAGATTTAGCGCGTGGCTTACACTTGCCAAATTTGGCGAGTTATGCGCTCTCCTTTCATTCCAGAATCTGGTTTTTAGTAAGGTAAAATTATAGTTTCGATTCACAAAAAAATTACAATTTTAGTCTATTTATAATTAATAAGTTTTTCTTTAACCTCACTGTTCGATATATATGTGTTATATTTGTAAATAAATCAAGGTAAATCAATTAGCTTAATTAGGTAAATCAATTAGCCTAATTAGCTCATTGATTATGGTATTATTAGCTCCTTGAATTATAGTATTATTATGGTATATATACTCTTTGTGATTAATGAGAACAAAAGGGGATTTCATCATCTTTCATGGTATTAGAGCACATCCTCATTTTTCCTTTCTTTTCTCTCTTCTTCCTCAGAAACCTAAATTCAATTTCCTTCCACCACCGAAATCACCATGGCCGAAACATGGCACATGGATGCGGGTGCCTCCTCCCACATGACAACGGACTCAGGTACACTCACTTCCTATTTTAATTCGAGCACTTATAATCCTATTGTTGTTGGCAATGGTAAGACTATTGATAGCTCCCATTTGTATAGGGTTTTTAGACCGTTTTTAGTTCATTTTCGCTTTGTTTCCTTTAAGTTTTCTAGTCGTTTTGTTAACTTTTAGTTAAAATAAGTAATTTCGAGTATTTATGCCATTTTCTGTGTTTTCAGGTGTTTTTAGGCTTATTCGAGTATTCTCAAACCAGACCCGAGCCTTGTGGAGCAATTCCAGACAAATCAGGGACCGTCAGAGCACTTTTGGGATTCATCAGAGACCATTAGAGCGGAATTCGGAAGCCTAAGGACCAAAACAGAGAAACGCTGGTCTTTCTGCCCCTCAGGTTGTCTGTCTCGCCTAGACAGAGGCCTGTCTCGCCGAGACATTAGGCTGTCTCGATGAGACAGCCACTCGTCTCGATGAGACAGCCTCTGTCTCGGTGAGACGAGGCGGGAGAGGCGCAAAAACGCCTCTCCCCAGCTGGAAACTCGAGCTTAAAGCCCTATTACACTATTTTAGCACGGGAAAAGACATTTTTACCCCCGGAAAACCTAGGTTAGCCGCCTGCAACTATAAATAGGCAGCTTAACTCAGTTCTAGGGGACACTTTTTATCTCTTTGTACCAGTTTTACATTTTTTTAGGTTTAGACTCAAATAGTTTGTAGTTTGAGGCTTATTTTCTTGGAAGAACAGCTCAACAGGTGGAGGATCTACCTGCTTTGTTATACTGTAATCAGAAATCGGGTTTTAGAATTCTCTTTCTCTTTCCCTTTTATCTCAATTTACGTATTAATCAAAGTATGCCTTCGTTTATTCAATTTTGCATTATAATTGCGATGAGTTTGTCTATGAACTGATCCCCATCCAATCTAAGATGGAGATGAAATTGGTATAATTGCTATGAATGTTTAGGGTTTAGGGTTTGAGAATTGGCTTTTGATTCGATCAGTTTATGCATGCTTTATGCCTAGGTGATGTTAGGAACAGGATTAATTGCTAGAATGAGCATTGATAATGATCAACTAGCGCGTTTATCTAAATAATGTGCCTAAAGCCTGTAACCTTGATAGTAGCTAGATGATAGACAGATGGATTCTTGATCATGGAATAATCTGTACCGAATTTGCATTAACCTGACTTCACTAGAGACCATTAGGAATGAGGCTTTGTGGCTGAGCTACGGCTTTAGCCTTAATTGTCAATAAACCTAATGCTTTGCATGACCTAGGGTATATGCCTAATCAAGCCATCACCCGAGTGCATGTGAATAGGAAGGGCAATACTGATCACATTAGTCCTTCACTAAGGACAATTACCTTCAATCACTAGTTGGACTTGAACCTGAACCCCTGTAATCCCATTCATAGGAATTAACCGATGGACTCCCCTGCCTAGGTTGTAACTATCATTAATCACAATCCACCCTGTGGCTAGTTCTGGCTACTGCTTTCTTAGTTTAGTTGTTCATTTTATTAGTTTAAACATGAAATTGCTCTTCAACTCTGCTAAACAGACAGACTACCCATTGAATGAACTAATTAGGATAGTAATCCTTGTGGTTCGATCTCGTGCTTAAGCATTGTATTACTTATTGCGATATGAGTCACTTGTTCTATTAAATGTTATATATTTTACGAGCATCAACTATTCCTGTTTATGGTTATAGAAGCACACCTTTACCCGAACCCAACCCATCTCTAAAACTGAACCGCGTCTTTCACGCTCCCAATCTAATTCAAAACTTAATTTCCGTTCACAAATTTACTATTGATAACATGGTTTCTGTCGAGTTTGACCCTTTTGGATTTTTTGTGAAGAATTTCCAAATGGGGACCCGAATAATGCGATGTGATAGTTCTGAGGACTTATATCCTCTCACCACAACACCATCCTCTTATTCCCATTCTTATGTTTTTCATGCTTTCAAATCTAGTTTGTGGCATTCTCGTTTAGGCCATCCCGGCAATGTTATTATTAATTCTATTTGTCGTAATTGTTTTATTAGTTGCAATAAATCAAGTCATACGTTTTGTCCTTCTTGCCCTCTTGGAAAACATGTGAGACTACCATTTATAAATTCTTTGTCTTTTACAACTATGCCGTTTGAAATTCTGCAATGTGATTTATGGACCTCACCTATTTTGGGCTTTAATGGCCACCGTTATTATGCATTATTTCTTGATGACTTTATCAATTATTTATGGACGTTTCCTATATCTCACAAATCTCAAATGAGTAATTTGTTTAAGTCCTTCCATGCCTATGTTGACACACAATTTGCATGCAAAATCAAGAATTTCCAATGTGATAATGGTCCATTCTGTCTCTTTTGTGAACAAAATGGCATTAAATTCTGTTTTTCATGTCCTTATACTTCTCCACAAAATGGTAAAGTCGAACGTAAAATCAAAACAATTAATAACATTGTTCATACATCTCTTGCTCATTCTTCTATGCCCCCATCTTATTGGCCACATGCCTTAGACCTTGCCACCTATCTCATAAATATTCTTCCTACCAGATTGCTTCATTATCGGTCTCCTACACATATTTTATATCACAAGAGCCCTACTTACTCCCATCTTCGAGTCTTTGGTTGCTTGTGTTATCCACTTATTCCATCCTCTACTATTCACAAATTAGAGTCTCGTTCTACTCCGTATGTTTTTCTTGGTTATCCTTCCAATCATCGCAGTTATAAGTGTCTCAACCTTTTCAAAAAACAGATAATCATATCTTGCCATATTATATTTAACGAAAGCGAAGTTCCATTTTCTAAGCTCAATACACCCCTGCCAATATGTTATAATTTTTTGGATTCTCCAATTAATCCTCTTTTGCTGGAAAATTTTGAGCAGCCCAATACCTTGACACCGCCCATAACACACCGCTCTCACCAGCCCATTCTAAATTCACCAGCAGACCTTCCACTTACTCAACCCAATAATCTAACACCGCCCACATCTACCCGCCTACACCCGTCCCCCCATCTCACATCCAAATCTTGTTTCTCCCCACTCACCTTCGCCCTTACCTAGCCCGCCTACCCAAAGTCTAGCATCACCGGCTCATACCACCCCTACCACCCACTCTTCTCGGCCAAGCCATTCGCATGCCCAACACCAGCCCAGCCCGCCTTATCGCCCACCACCGATGCGGTCATTACAGCCCACAACACATGGACCCTCACAACCCGCCACATCCCATGGCATGACTACACGTGGCAGATCCGGTATTATTAAACCTAACTCTAAATATGCCCTCAACGTCACCTCAACCCCAACCATGTCACCTCTTCCTAAAAATCCCATCAGTGCTCTCCGTGACCCTAACTAGAAGTATGCTATGCTAGATGAATATAATGCTCTTATTAAAAATGGAACGTGGGTTTTAGTACCTCATCCTCCCGATGTGAATGTTATTCGTTCCATGTGAATTTTTAGACTTAAAAAGCATGCAGATGGTTTTTTTGAGAGTCACAAAGCCCGTCTTGTAGGTGATGTCAGGTCTCAATAAGCTGGGGTTGATTGTGATGAAACATTTAGTCATGCTGTCAAACCGGCCACTATTCGCACCGTTCTTACTATTGCCATTTCTAGGTCTTGGTCTATTCATTAGTTGGACGTCAAAAATGCCTTTCTTCATGAGCACTTGTTAGAAATGGTATATATGCATCATCCACTGGGTTTTCATGATCCAGCTCGCCCTGATCTTGTATGTTTTCTCAAGGAATCTCTATATGGCCTCAAACAGGCTCCCCGGGCCTAGTACCAACGTTTTGCTGACTTTGTAGCTACTATTGGTTTTGTGCATAGTAAATCTGACCACTCTTTATTTATCTACTATCATGGACCTGATACTGCATATCTTCTCTTGTATGTGGATGATATTATTTTAACATGTTCTTCGGAGTCTCTTCGACTTTCTATTATGACCCGTCTTAGTGCTGAATTTGCTATGAAAGACTTAGGTCTTCTTAGTTCTTTTTTTGGCATTGCCGTTCCACATAACCCTGGTCATCTATTCCTTTCTCAAAAGCAATATGCTGAGGACATTTTGGAACACGCACGCATGGCTAACTGTAATTCTTGTGCTACTCTGGTTGATTGTAAAGGGAAGCTCAGTGCCATTTCCAGTGTTCCTTATGGTGATCCCACACTTTTCCGGCGACTAGCTGGAGCTCTTCAGTATCTTACCTTCACCCGACCCGATATTTCCTATGCAGTTCAGCAGATCTGTCTTTTTATGCATGCTCCCCAGGTCATACGCATGAATGCTCTCAAATGAATTCTCCACTACATCAAAGGAACCCTTCATTATTACTTGCATCTGACTCGGTCTTCTCTTTCCTCCTTGGTTTCCTACACTGATGCTAATTGGGGAAGGTGTCTTGACACTCGTCGATCTACTTCGGGCTACTGTATTTTTTTGGGAGATAATCTGATCTCATGGTCCTCCAAACGACATCCCACTCTTTCCAAATCCAGTGCCGAGGCAGAATATCGTGGCGTTGCTAATGTTGTCTTTGAATCTTGCTGGCTTTGGAATCTGTTACTTGAGTTACGATGCCCCATAGTCAAAGCCACACTCGTCTACTGCGACAATGTGAGTGCTATTTACCTATCAGTAAATCCGGTTCAGCATCAACGAATTAAGCACATTAAAATGGACATTCATTTTGTTCGTGAAAAAGTTCAGCGTGGTGAGGTGCGAGTTCTTCATATACCGTCTCGTTACCAAATTGCAGATGTTTTCACTAAAGAACTTCCCCGGGTTCTCTTTGATGATTTTTGTGCCAGTCTCAATGTTCGTCAACCTACCGTTTTGACTGCTGGGGAGTGTTAGATATATATGTATTATATTTGTAAATAAATCAAGGTAAATCAATTAGCTTAATTAAGTAAATCAAATAGCCTAATTAGCTGTTTAAATTATGATATTATTAACTCCTTGAATTATAATATTATTGTCAAGGGCGGAACTAGGGGTAGGGGGGGTTCGCCGGGGCTCGAGCCCCGGTTGGCCGCCCGAGAATTGAGGGAAAAAAAAAATTTAGTAACGGTGTCTCGTAATATTTTGGAGAGAATTATATTGAATATATGTAGTATTATTTCAATATATAAATGTAGATGAGATGGTTAAGTATGCTTACTCTTGTTTAAGAGGTCCTGTGTTTGATTCCCTTCAGTCTCACTGTATATATACTTGTGTGATTAACGAGAACAGAGGGGTTTCATCATCTTTCACCCACACAATTTTAAATAACAACTCCCATGTTATTAACCCTTGTTACTCCACCGGCCGATGCTCTAACAATATGGCTATAAGTTGGGCCGGAGAATGTTCAAAAAGAAAGCCCAGAAAAGCATGACGGAATCACTTTCAATGGTTTAGATTTCATCATGCCGTTTTTCTAAAACCTCCCTGACTTCATCTTTCAAAGCTAAAACCCTGTGGAAAGCCCTCCCTCCTCCTGAGGAGAATCACTCGGACTCTGTCTATCTCAGTGGCTGTGATCGTCAATTATGTATAGAATAGCTTCACGATTATCATCATCCATTCGGTATTACTTGTTTTGCTTTCATTTTTTTTCGTTTATACTCTTTCTATTTGCTCTTCCTTGACTAATACTCGTATATTTCTCTCTCGTGTTTTGTTTTCGTCCGTTCAATAGCTCCTCTGCTGCGAAGAAATTGGTAAGCATGGCTCCTCTTCTGTCTCTTTCTCTGATCTTATTTATTGCATTTTTTGTGTGTTTGATTAGTTATATTATTATGTCATTTGCATAGTTTGATTTTGGGAAGTAGAGCTTTTACTGGATTTAACAAAGTTCAGGTGGTTCATACTTTCATCTGTCGTAACTATTTTACTTTTCCACTACTTGACTACCAAATGGGGTGTGTTAAATTTCCCAAAGAAGACGCTTGTAATTAATTACTATTAGGTAGTGCATTTTCAGTTTAGGATTTCAATTCTGTTTCATTTTGGGCTTTTGTTCTGGAAAGTAATGTTTTTAATTGATTTTGAAATATATTTTGGCGGTTAACTTTTGGTTTTATTAGGTGCGTGGTAGTATTATATGCAGCAGAAGTTATGTGGCAAAGGATATCACTTTTGGGGTCGGGGCTCGTGCAGCTATGTTGCAGGGTGTCAATGAGGTAGCGGCAGCTGTGAAAGTCACAATGGGACCAAAGGTATTGGCTTCTGCTATATATAAATATGAGTAGAAACATATAATTTGTATCATTGCCAGCCAGGCCAATCTGGAGATATTTAGCCATTCAAAATAAAATACTTCTCTTCTAATAACTCAAGTAATTACGTATGTTGTCAGTATTACTTTTCAATTCCCAGAGTGACACTTTAGTCCGTAAATCACTTACAATTACGGCGGGCGGGGTTTAATACACTAGAAGAGGCTATCCCCTATTTCATGGTTAACTATTTTTAGCACATTTCTCTTCGAAACCCCCAGAAAACTGTCTCTATTGCTAACTCCATTTGGTCTCATCTCATGTATGATAATTGTTCCTATTTCACATTCTCATTTCTGAGTTTTGAAAATATTAGTCTTGTGCACCATAAGAGTTTCCTCACATTAATGGTGAAGTCACTGTAGAAGCAATTAAACTTTTTGTAATTTTTGCTCTCATTGAGTGATCAGGGTCGCAATGTTATTATTGAAAAAAGTAATGGAGACCCCAAGGTGACTAAGGATGGTGTCACTGTTGCCAAAAGCATCCAATTCAAGGAAAAGGCCAAGAATGTTGGCGCAGACCTTGTAAAGCAGGTTGCGAATGCTACAAACACTGCCGCAGGGGATGGTAATTTCTTTTTTGTTCTATTAAACTCTATGTTAGAGAAGTGTTTCAGTCTGCAAATTCCTTGGCATGCCACTATCGAAATACAATTAGGTGGATTTGTCTTCTTTATAAGCCTGAAAAACACTTTACTATCTTTTAAGCTGTAGAAGTTGGAAAGAACAGTTATCAGATACCTTGAAGGGAACTGTTTTGGGAGGGAAAAAAAGCTGCACTATGATGGAGTGAGCAATTCCTTATTCACAACTTTATGATGTTGAAACTTGATTGTTGTTTTCAGTCCGCAGCTATGATGCACAAAAACTTTGATGTTGAAGCATTTCCACCTGTCCGAAATGTTTTTGAAAGGAACTCATAGGAAACATTTCGAGTATGTTTCTACAATTTTAAAAATTTCGAAAACTCAATTCTTATAATAAAGTAGGTTGATCTCTTAGTCAATTCCTCAAACTCTCAAAATGAAAAAAACTCCTTTTTTTGTTAATATTTTGGTTTCCTACTCAACTTTAATATAATTTTTTTTTTTCATTCTATAAAAGGGCGGCCCGTTCACACTACGCGTCCCCGCTGAGCGAGGGTCCGGGGAGGGGTGCCACCACAAGGGTGTATTGGGGCAAGCCTTCCCCTGCCAATTTATTTGGCAAGAGGCCGCTCCTAAGACTCGAACCCGTGACCTCTTGGTCACACACGACAACAACGTTTACCGTTGCGCCAAGGCTCGCCCTCATTCTATATATAAAAAAAATCACAAATGCATATTTTTAAGTTTAATTTTAGAATTAGATTCTTTCTTGTCTTCTTATTATTTAGACATTTCTTTTTTGTAAAATAAGAGAGAATTGTAGAGAATGAATTGTTCTTTCATTGACAAGTATTTGAGTATATGTACAGGTAAGAGGCTCTAATTAAGGAAATAGAGCCGATACTAAATCCCTAAGATTTCTCTTATACAGCACATAATCATGTTCACATCTATGTTTACACTTGTAGACTCTATAATACTCCCCCTCAAGCTGCAACATAGATATCCTTTCTCTCCATTCTCTCTTATTTTACTTGGTATCAAAGCCTCTTAGACCAAGTAGTCGAGGGTTCAAATCCCGACAACTTCATTTTATTAGTGGAATTTCACACATGGTAGGATGAACCTGTGTTGTACAACTTCAAGCCCAAGGGGCATTTGCGCATACTTCTATACTTGAGGCATATATAAAGCTATTCTTGGACCTTACCTTATCAACTTAAGCTTTTAGGTCAATTGGTTTTGTAGTTTTCAACAAATGCTTTTTTTTCCCCATTTCAATTCTGTGTCCGTACAACGTAGGTCCATTGAAAATAAATATACTTGCAGAAGAGAATTTTGTATTGTCTTATTTACTATATTATCTTGCTAGTATGACCCTTAGAATCTATAGGCATAAATCAACGGGAAGAGATGAATGCTATGTCCCCAATCATAATCCATCCTGAATTATCATCTAGTTGGCTTCCAGCCTTCTAATATGTTACAAATATATGTTTTATGAAAGACCATACTCCTAAACTTGAGGCATGCATGAAGTGGAAAAGTCATGTCGTTTATCCCCTTTTATCTTGATCTGAGAGATTCTCATGTTCTGTCGCTTATCTGGTTGCAGGTACAACTTGTGCAACTGTTCTGACCCAGGCAATTCTTTCTGAAGGCTGCAAATCTGTAGCTGCTGGTGTTAATGTGATGGATTTGCGTGCTGGTATAAATATTGCAGTTGGTGCAGTCGTTTCTGGCTTGAAAAAGAGAGCATTGATGATTAGCACACCAGAAGAAATTACGCAGGTTTTTCAGCTGCTTGTAGAAAGTATTGTACATATTATTTCCTATGGGAAACTTTGGTATAGGATAAAAGCTTACGACTATGATATGCATACTAGTATTTGATTGGTAATATTAAAAGGAAAGCTTCGTTATTTTGTTTGAAAATCCTATCTTTCATTGTGAAAGCATGCTTCATTTAAAGTATTAGATGAAGCTTCTTAGTGGACATTTCCTTGTACAAACTTGAGTTTGATTATGATTTCTTGATGAGAGGAGTGTTCATTTATGTTCCTAAAGCTGGTGTCTGAATCTGCTAGGATCTTTGTGTGTCCTTACACTCATTTCATGGATATTTTGTTTTTGGCTTCATAGTTGTCCATTGTTATCTAATAAACAGTAAACAGGTTGCTACTATCTCAGCAAATGGTGAACGTGAAATTGGAGAATTGATAGCTCGAGCAATGGAGAAAGTCGGCAAAGAAGGAGTCATTACTGTTACCGTGAGCAAAGTTTCTTCTTCTGGTGTTGCATTATTGTAATTTGTTTTGTATATAGGCTATATACATCATCTTGAATTTTGCAGGATGGGAATACTTTGGAAAATGAGTTGGCAGTAGTAGAAGGAATGAAGCTCGCCAGAGGTTATATATCTCCTTATTTTATTACTGACGTCAAGACTCAGAAATGTGTAAGCTAATGCCCCTGCTGCTTCTACTATTAACTAGATATGCAATAACTAGAAAGTGAAAAAAGTTCTACCATGAAGCTTTATCTCAAATACCATGGGAATTTTTGGGAACAATTATTATAGGGTGGTTGGAGTTGGAGAGTTGGTGTTCCTTGTGCTAGTGTAACAATCAGTTAAACAATAAGGTCCGGTTTGACTGTGAGGTGGCACAGTTGTGTACACTCCATAGAACTGAAACGGCAATTTTCTTGACAAGTAACAAGTTGCTGTTTTGGATTCTCAGCTTCTGTGGAGAGCCTGTTTGTGGCACAGTGAAACCCTCTCAAAGTCAGGCGGGTTAAAGCAGAAGGATGGGCTAAGAAACAAAGGGATCAAGAGATGACTGTTGCCGTCATATTGGGACTTTAAAGAATTTTGTACAAATTAAAATTTTGGTGGGCTGTTCTGAGCTTCCATTTGTATTATGTAGACATGCATTGAGATTGGCTTCTTCTATCTCCATGATGATTGTCCTCCCCCTACCCACTCACATCACTTGTGAAATTTTTTTGTGCATCTCTCAATATCATCTCTACTAATCAATAATTGCATGATTGCAGGAACTTGAAAATCCTTTGATCCTGATTCATGAGAAGAAAATTTCAGACATGAATTCACTTGTGAGAGTATTGGAGCTGGCAGTAGAAGTACTTTACTCAAACTTTCTTGATTCTTTTTAAATTTTCTGGTGTTACGGTGATATCAATATATGAATTCTAACTCATTTATTTTCTAACCACTGAACTATAAACAGAAAAACAGACCACTTCTAATTGTAGCAGAGGACGTGGAAAGTGAATCGCTATCTATGCTTATACTCAATAAGCATCATGCTGGAGTAAAGGTAATCAATTATACTTGCTTTGAGTTGCACTGGTATGCATACTGCTTATGATGCATGAACTCATAAATCTTGATGGCATAGATGCTATAATGATGTCGAATTGTTTACTTTTGATGACATGGTACATTGAATTGTTGTGTTTTGTTAATATGACATGTTTCACTTGATGACACGTCAAATGGTGTTAAACTCCTTCTTTTGTTAACATTGTAAACCACATGATGCCTTATGTAACAAAAAATTCAGATTCCTCGCAAATAAGCGAAACTACATGGATTTTTTTTTGTACTTTTCCCAATAAAATAACAGTTGGAGGGCATAATTTTGTAAGAGTTATTCAGGTAATCTTCAAACAAATACAGATCTATATGTGCATATAATCTTCAAACAAATACATTGTTATGCTTAAAAGGATACCAAATTTACTAGGCAAAAGCAACGATAACATTCATGATGTCTGATACAAATACTGGTGATGGGCTTTTATTGGGCCAATCTTCTTCAGGAGGGGTGTGTTGGACTCGGAAATAGACCTCTGCCTTAGAGATCCAACCTCTCGCGTCTTGGCCGGAAAATGAAGGAATCTGAACTCTAGGAGTGGAGAATGTGAAATCGGAGTGGCCTTAGTGATTTACCTTAAGTAAATCATTGAGGCTGACATTAGTGCTTTTGGGTTGTTGAATTTGTGATTGGGAATGGATATAAACAGAGCCTTCAGGATTGAACTCATCTCCTTTAACCAGCATTTCACTAGTAGTTTCTCCTTCTTCTGTTTGAGATTGCTTCCCCTGTATCTTTTCTACACTTAGCAATACTTTTTCGATTGTTTGTTGCATCGAGTTCGTAAGGTGTTGCATCGAGTTCGTAAGGTGTTGCATCTATGACATAACAGAGGAGAGCAAAAGAAGGAAATAAGAGGCAACCCTTATGATTCAACCGAATGGAAAGCAAGAACAATTCCCAATACAACGATAAAAATAAAGAAACTAGCCAAACAAGGGAAAAAGTATATTCAGCAGAGAGGATCTCTTGCTGCCCAAGCTCTAGGCTGAAGGAATAACAGAAAAACACTCCATATCCTACCGCTGCCCCCCAGCTACTGTCTAATTTAACCAACTCTCTCCAATCGCAAAGCATAACTAACTTTTCTCATCATCACTAGCAATGGTCCTCTCTTTTTTCTCCTAACATAAACCTTAGGACATGTGAGGAGAAAAAAGAGAGGACACATGGCTAGCGATGAGGAGAAAAGTTAGTTATGCTTTGGGATTGGAGAGAGTTGGTTATATTAAACACTAGCTGGGGGGCAGCGGTAGGATATGGCGTGTTTTTTCTGTTATTCCTTTTGGCCTAGAGCTTGGGCAGCAAGAGATCCTTTTTGCTGAATATACTTTCCCCCTTGTTTGGCTAGTTTCTTTACTTTTGATCTTTGTATTCTGCATTGTTCTTGTTTTCCATTCGGTTGAATCATAAAGGTTGCCTCTTATTTCATTCTTTTGCTATCCTTTTGTTGATAATATTTGCAGTGCTTGGCATTTTATTTTTCAATGTCCATCAACTAACATATTATAACTTAGATCTTTAGAAGTTCCAGGCTTCTAGATATGTATGGGAAAGCGTATGGAATACGAAAATTCCATATTTAGTTTTTAATTATATTTCCTAAATTTTCACTTGCAACTTTAATTTCTTGTATCTCAAGGAATGGGTGTATTCTACTCACTAATGATTTTGTGCTGTATAGGTCTGTGCCATTAAAGCTCCTGGTTTTGGGGAGAACAGACGAGCGAGTTTAGATGATCTTGCCATTTTTACTGGCGGAGAGGTTATATGATTTTTCACATCATGTATCTGTTTTTATATATGATAATGATGTCATGATTAAGACTAATTGTTTAGTGTTTATGATATACAGCTTATCAATGAAGCTCGTGGTTTGACCCTTGACAAAGTAAAAATTGAAATGCTTGGTACTGCTAAGAAGGTTTGGGAATAAACTTCTAGTGTGTTTATTAGATTATTTGAACCTTACCAGACTGAATCAAAGTTATGTTTTATTGACCAACAATTCATCATAGGTTACTGTTTCTCTTGATGACACGATAATTCTCCATGGTGGTGGGGATAAGAAACTGATTGAAGGTCGGTGTGAGGAGGTATGGTCCATGGTTAATCATTAGGATTCATTTACACAGCCTGAACAATTTTGGTCAGACAAGTTCGTTTTGTAAAGATTAAACCATTTGAAGAGGATTTTTGGAGAGGATTTATTTTTCCGCTCTCTAATTGATGTACTGATAACAAAAACATTGTACAGTTGAGAACAGCAATGGAAAAGAGTACTGCCATGTTCGACAAGGAAAAAGCACAAGAAAGACTTTTGAAGCTCTCTGGTGGAGTTGCTGTGTTCAAGGTTGGGGGTGTTAGTGAAGCTGAAGTTGGAGAAAGGAAGGATAGGGTCACAGATGCTTTGAACGCGACCAGAGCCGCTGTGGAAGAAGGAATCGTTCCAGGTAAGTTTGTTTAAACAAATAATGGTTCAGTACATGATCATAGTCTGAATGTGATTATCTGTATTAGGTGGTGGCGTTGCTCTTCTATATGCTACAAAAGCTTTGGAAGACCTTGAAGCTCAAAATGAAGACCAGAAGAGAGGCATACAAATAATTCAGAATGCTCTCAAGGTTTGGCTTTGTCAGATAGACTTTGTTTTCAGCTAAGCTGTCATTTTGTTATCTCATAACTGAAATTGAATTTCTATAGGCTCCTACGAGTACAATAATTTCGAATGCTGGATTTGATGCTGCTGTTGTTCTTGGCAAATTGTTGGAGCAAGATGATTATAATTTTGGTTATGATGCAGCTAAAGGTTTGTGCAATTCAGTTTGGAATATATTAAAAAAGCTATACTTGGTTGGACTTGGAGTTTTTCTTTCCTCTAACTTAAAAATCTTTGTTATTTATGGTAATTTATAATGATTTTTTGATGTCATTGCCTAATCTGTAATGATGGTTGTGAAAAAACAGGTGAATATGTGAATATGGTAAAGGCTGGAATCATAGATCCCCTTAAAGTTGTAAGGACAGCC
The DNA here is from genome assembly GCF_963576675.1 of Euphorbia lathyris. Classification (NCBI taxonomy): domain Eukaryota; kingdom Viridiplantae; phylum Streptophyta; class Magnoliopsida; order Malpighiales; family Euphorbiaceae; genus Euphorbia; species Euphorbia lathyris. Next base: position 82,852,149 of record NC_088912.1, read on the forward strand.
CTTGTAGACGCTGCCAGGTGAATATGGAGTTTTTGATTGTGTAAAATTTATATTTGCTTAATACATCCCTAGATCCTGTATTTGTCCAGAAAAGTCAATTGTCCCTTTAGGCTTTAGAAACGTCCTATTTACCTTCTGAACTTATTTAAAGTGACTTATTAACTTTGTGAACTTTCTTAGAGTGACTTATTGGCCACCCTGAACTTGCTTGAAGTGATACACGATTCAATTTGTCAAAATCCCATTTTGTTGTGCCACGTGGTCTTAGACTTTAAACAAGCTCAGAGTAAATAGAAAGTGTCCAAAATTTTGGGGATAATTGCCGTTCCTGGACAAATCCAGGGAATAGGAATGTATTAGGACTATTATTATTAGGTTTAATATGGATATTTATATTGTTAACATTTGCTTGTATTTGCAGTGTTTCGTTGCTGTTGACAACGACAGAGGCAGCTATAGTAGAAAATCCAAATCAGAAAAAGCCTCCTAGCAGAATGCCCAATATGGATGATTTGGATTATTAGACAGACTTAGTGCTCATTTTTTAATTTCAACTGTACCCTAATTCTTCAGAATTCTAGTAGTAGAAACTTGGACACTTCTTTGGAATGAATGAATGAATTCCTCAAAAGTCTTGAAGAATTCATTTATAATTCCATTTCTTTTTTATGTTTGGAATGAATGAAAAGGAAATTAAGAATCCAGTTTCAGCATTTGGATTCTAAGGAATTGGAATTGCAAATGAATTTCTGAGTTTATAGAAAAGAAAAAATTTGAGCCAATAATATTTTCATTTCAAAAATGTGTTCCTCCTTGAAAATCTGAGAAATTGATTACACTAATTATTTTCTTGTGTTAGAGTAATAGCTGATATAATAAATTCACTTTCTTTCTCTTCATCTGAGTAATATGTATGAATGACAATTTGGATTGTTGTGTTATAATTGTATTATATTATTTATATATTTCATATAATTATATTTGCTGTACATATACTAAAGTGATAACTATGATACATGGATCGTGTCAATCACGAGGTTCTTTGTTATCTGTTATAAATTACCACTCCATATAGCAAAAATCATTTAAAAAAAAAATTAGTATCAAAATGAAGAAAAAGGAGTGGTAATTCCAATCCAGGCCGCCTCAAAGTTACAAAAGGATTACGAAATAGAACCCAAGTAGAGTACATAAAGAGTCGTTTCCTTACAGCTGAGTTAGATATATTCTAAGCAACTTTGCTTAACGAAAATATTTGGACTCTGTTCATTAGACTGGGATTGGTGTTCTTTTCCAGATTTCCTAATGTTATTATAGTTTGACCGTGAGTGTTAAGTTTCTTTTCATTCTTTTATGGCTTTTCACATTTAACCACAAGCTCTCTAATACACACATAAACCATGTTGAAGTCTCTACTCACATATGAAACCCAAATTCATTCATCTATAAAGATTTGAACTTCATATGAATTAACATTGTACATATATAATTTAGAAATCCTACCTAAAAACGGACAAAATCAGATTTTAACTGCCAAAACATAGAACTTCTAATCCATCACCTTCTGTGAAATGCTCAGCTGATGTCAGTAGTTTTTGTTGTTCAACAGATTTAATCATCTCACCCACCATTAGATTCTTCAGTAATCCTCGAAAAAGCTTGCTCCAAATTATTAACAATGTTTGTTATGGTTGGTCTGTTGATTCCATCTGAATTTACACAATGAAGTGCAGTATATGCCACCATTTCAATTGCTTCAGCTTCATTAACAGACTCAGGTGGATCAATCCTAGGGTCTAAAATCAGGGGCAATTCATTCCCCAAGATTTTAGGAACCGAAAACTGTACTAAATTTGTTTCCTTATCGAATATAGCCATCTTTCCTGTCAATAGTTCTAGTAATACGACACCGAAAGAATACACATCACTCTTTGCAGTTAACACATTTTCACCATTGTACTCTGGATCAACATAACCATCTCTTTCTCTTTTTGCTGCCATCTTTGATTTGTACTCCTGTTCAGATTCAAGACCCATCAATCCAAAGTCTGCGATTCTAGCTGTCCAATTCGCATCGAGTAAGATGCACGAGGAATTTATGGCTCGATGAATTATGGGTGGGACTGCATAATTGTGAAGATAATCAATTCCTCTTGCAGCATCTAATGCAATCCTGATCCTCATAACCCAGGAATCAATCATCCTACTATCGTTGTGAAACAACTGGTGATACAGTGATCCATTCGCCATGTACTCGAAAACCGCAAGCCTTTCGGTTTCTTGTTCACAGTATCCTACAACTCTAACCAAATGTTTGTGGTGAAGCCTTAAAAAGTAAGCCAGTTCAGATTCATATGCACTATCTTCCTCAATGCTCTTATGTTGACCTATGTATTTCCTCTTGATTACCACTTCACGGCCGTCCTCTAACCGCCCTTTATAGACAATGCCAAACCTGCCATCACCGAGCTTGCAGTCATCTGAGAAGTCATAAGTGGCAGCAGCAAGTTCAGCCAGAGTGAATTCCTCTTCTCTATGAAGTTTTCTTAGATTCGAGGCGGATCTTGTTTGTAGAAGATTTCCTGAAAGTTTCGTATATAATAGACCAAAGGCAAAGAATATAGGCCAAGTCGAGACTTTGACAGGATTGTCAGTGTGTCGAGACAAAAACGCAAATGCTATTGATGCAAAAATCCATTGAAAGAAGGCACAAACTAACCCAATAATATCGGGAAATGTTCCGAAAGGCTTAGAATTCGGGTAAGGGCAATAAAACCATGGCAGCAAACCCTTCTTCATCAAAGAAACTCTTTCTCGTTTACCCTTGTAAACAAGATCAAGGACAGAAATGACCAAAACTGTGAAAGACATTAACATACTAAGTAGAGCGAATTGGGGCTTATGAACTGATGACAACTGGTCGAAAACAGCTGATGGTAGCTCCAAGACGAAGTTTGAGACGAGGAAGATGCTTTCCAGGGAAGTGATCTGTTGCAAGAAAGGATTATGAAATGTCCATCTTGCAATCATATAAAAAACATGCTGTTATCATCTCCAATTTTACTAACCTTTTGATTGAAGCCATCTTTCCTGCTATGCGCCTTTTCACTGCTCTTGGTTTCCTGTTCAATATCTATTTGAAGAGATTCAGCCATACCATGTGGGAGTAGCAAATTTTGTGGAAGAAACCAAAACCCAGAAGCAAGTTATAGTCTTCAAATTTCAATTTGGTAACAGATTGAAAATGAAAAGAGAAACAAAAGTCATAAGGTGCTTTCTCATCAACTGGCTCCACACGGCAATAAAATATAGGCCTCTTAAAGGCACCTTTTTGACTTTCAACTGGTGAAATTTGACTCTTCATAACGTGGTTGTGGTCTTAATTATTCCACCAGCACAATCTGATATTTTAATTTATCTTAAAAACAAAAATTAATCTGGGAAACCATAAATTTATGTCCTCAACAGCAAAGATGACAATTTTGGATATGGCCATCTGGAAATATCCCAAAAGTTCATTGAAAGATGCCACAAAATAATCCTACTATATGGGAAAAGGTTCCAAAAGGCTTGGAATTTGGATATGGGTAATAAAGCCTTTCTTCACCAAATAAACTCTTTCCTTTTTTCAGTTTTTTCACCAGCATATTGAAGAAGTTGTACTAATTTCAATTTCATGATCATGTCTTTGGCTCTTCATTTGAAGTGTCAAATCATCAAGAATTCTATAAACTTGCTCTAAACCCTCTTGCACATTGTTTGCAGAGAATGTGTAAACATTCTTCTTCAGTTTAATCCAACTCTGCCCTGGGTTTTTCTTCAAACCTTTTGTTCTAGCTGACATTCTCAGTCTTGCAGAATCCTCCCACCTACCACAGGCAGCGTATATATGAGAAAGCAACATGGAATTCCTTGTCATTTCCTGCAGGTTGAGATTAAACATGGATGCCGTTTCTTCTGCAATTTCTGTATTATTGTGCATTCTACAAGAGTTCAAAAAAGCACTCCAAACACAGGCATTTGGTTCTATTGGCATGTTTTTTATAATTTCACTTGCTTCTTGCAATAGCCCTGCCCGCCCAAGGAGATCAATCATGCATGCATAATGCTCCATCTGGGGTTCGATCTTGTACTCTCTACGTGCCTGATCAAAAAGTTTACGACCCTCAGGAACAAGTCCAGCATGACTGCAAGCAGAAAGAAGAGCAATGAAAGTAACACCATCTGGCTTAAATCCGAGATTAATCATTTGATCAAAAGTTTCAAGAGCATTTCTGCCAAGCCCATGCATCCCATACCCCATGATCATAGAATTCCACGTGATTAAATCTTTCGTCTTTATTCTCTCGAATATAGCATGCCCTTCTGTAAAATATCCACACTTGGTGTACATGTTAACTAAGCCATTTTGCACCAGAATGTTTTTGTCTATCCAGGTTCTAATAACATGGCCATGGATTTCCCTACCGAGATGAAGTGCAGCTAACTCTGCACAAACTGATAAAACAGTAACTATTGTCACACCGTTGGCTGATACCCTAGCATTCTGCATTTGTCGAAATAATTCCAACGACTCCTCTCCACGTCCGTTAGAAGCAAAACCATCAATTACTGCACTCCAAGTTACAACATTAGGTCTCAACTTCGAACATTGATCTGATCTCCTCAACTGCAGAAATATCTCAAGGGCCGCATCACATAAACCAGCTTCTGCGTGTGATGTTATCAAGGTATTCCAACTCGCTATGGTCTTATTTTTCAATTCCGCGAACAATTTATATGCACAATTTACATCTCCATGCTTCCCATACACACTCACCAGTGCAGTTTTGACAAACGAATAATCTTCAAACCCACCCTTTATAACATATCCATGAATCACCTTACCCCTATCAAATACACTCAAACCTGCACAAACTGATAAAACAACAGCAATTGCTTCAGCAGTCACCTCAGTTCCTCTAGACCTCATTAAATCAAACAACTCCATTGTTTCCCCAAGATACCCAGAACGCGCATAGCTTGACATCAACGATGTCCATGTCACAAGATTTGGCTCCAATCCCTTAATCTGCATCCTCTGGAAAATCTTGAAAGCACCATTGCAATCATAATTAAAAGCATAACCTGAAACCATTGTATTCCATGAAATATAGCTCTTAACAGACATTCTATCAAACACATTGACTGCATTTTCCATTTGACCTAGTTTTGCATACATTCCCATCAACTCATTACCAACATAAAGATGGCTCTGAAAACCCAATTGGAAGGCATGGCAATGAATTGTTCTGCACAAAGTAGAGTAGCCAATAAAAGCACATGCCCTTGTAACCAAAGGGAAAGTAAATCCATCGCCAAAAGCTCCAACGTTTCTCATTCTAACATACAGTTTAAGGGCATTTTCATAGTATCCATGAGAAACATTAGCTCTCAAAATTGCATTCCACAAAAGCAAATTAGAGATTCGCTCACAAGGGGTAGTGTCAAATATTTTGTGAGCATCAATGAGACATCCAAAACGAGCATAGACAGATACCTTACGAGCAGCCAAGAAAGCAGAGCAGTAATTACCAGTAACGATGACATGGGCATGGATTTGTTTACAGTTGAATAGTGATGCATTGTTGAAGAAGTTGATCGAAAAAACCAAGAAGCTCATTAGAAGGTTGATAATAGCAACGGATTACAGAGATCGAAGAATTGAGATTTGAAGGGAATTTATGAATTCGTAATAAGAGAGGTTGAAAAGAAGCAGCAGCATGAATCATCAAGATCAATTATTCAGAAAGCTGAGAATAGATCCTACTGGTTGCTTAAGATTGGAATTAAATTTGGGCGCGAAATATGAATGTTAATTCTAAATTCTAAATTCTAATTCCATTTCTAGGGCTTGGTTCGAACCTTAAATTTGGCCAGGAAAACTATAATCTTTGCACCCTGAACTTTGTGCAATCTTTCAATCATATCCTCTTTGTGATACTTTTTTTTCTGTAAGTTTAAGAGAAAAGAAAACGACTTTACTATATGAGCTCTTACTGTAACAGTAGAAAATAATTAGAGATTAACTAAATATCAATAATCAACTGAAGATTATAAGGATTAATAAGATTACATGTAGTTCAAATTTAAAAATACAACAATACATATCAAGAATTGAAAGTGAGATTTGGATAGTAACTTGATAATAATGTTAGCTCTTTGATCGGGACGACGACAAGCCCGTTCGATTTACTTGTTGTTTAACGTTGTTAGAAAAAGTTGTTTTTCTAAAAACAATGATTTTCTGCTTTTGTAAAAAGTCACGCAAATGCGAAATTTCTAACCAAACATCTAAAGAGATAAGCAAACAAGAGAAAAAATAATAAACAAACACTCCCTATAGAAATTCTTGTTAAATTTTAGTGAGAAACACTATTAAACTACACATACACCTCACGTCAAGAGGAGAAGAAGCAGTAAATGTTCACCAAGAGTAGTGGAAGCTAAATAGTAAATTTTTTTTTTGGATAGAAAGCTAAATAGTAAATTGAACAGGAGAAAATAGGCATCACAATCTTTCGTGTTTCACTGAGCAATAAACCAATCAGATTACAACCGAGTTTCAAAGGCCTGAACAAACGGTCAATATGCAGAACAAGACCATCAAGAATAACTTTGACTAAATTGACAATTTTGTTAAAATAATATAATAAACATCCGTTATATAAAAATAATAATTAATATGCAAATGTGAAGGGTGATCATATGAGTGTGTTTCTCAATGCAACAAGAATTAAAATATCGGCCATCCATATAATTATGCTATTGAATAATTTGGTAGACTTGATCACGTGGGCATTTTTCAGCATGCAACAAGTCAAATGAAGGTATTGTGCCCGCTCAACTGAAAGTAAATCAACCGATTTACGATTAACCCCGCCCCCTAGCTTGAGCGGTTCTAATCAGTTTTCAAAGGTGAAAAATCGAATCACCTCCAACTTGAAAATGTAACCGGTTTTAGTTGAACCACTCGGTCCGATGTAGGCCTGACAACTATGATTTAACTAATATTATTAGTATTTGATAGTATGTCATGTTGATTTCAACAATATGATACTTGACTTTAATGATGTGATATGTTAACTTGTTGACTTTGCTAATAAGTTATTAATTTTAGCCAATATAAGTTAATCACAATTTTTTTTTTGTCAAACTGTCTAAAATATTTAATGTGCTATTAGTATAGTTACAACAAAAATCAATCAAAAGTGTTCGAATCTGCTTCAATTTATGGATAAACTTATTTAGAAGGTCCAATGTGACAGTTAAGTAACAGTCAAACCAATGTTTTTAAATTTTCGATAATCCATGACTAAAATTGATCTTAGTTGGAAACGTTAGAGTTAAATTTACATAATTTCATACATTAGGTCTAAATATGCAATTCATTTGAAACATTAGAGTTAAATTTGACTTTTATTCCTAATAATTGTATTTATATAAGAAACAATAAAAATAAAAATTATATTAATCCCCAACTACTCCCGATTAATCCTAAGAGTACTATCCACCCGATTAGTGCTTAACGTTTTTACAACCTTACAGTAAAACAATTAATTTTGTATCTAGCTATCTTTTCTGTTGTTTTTATGCTAGAAATAATTAAAAAAAAGAAAGGTAATTAGTACCTCTATTTTGATAAAACATACTGTTTAGTCATGTATTTTCAAAAACACATGGTAAGGTCTCTAACATTTTTCTCAATGAACTGTTTAGTCATTCCGTTTGTTTGTTAGATTTTTTTTTACCGTTTATGACTTCGGAAATAACTAAATTATCCTTTACTATTTACCTTCAAACTTTAGAAGAGGAAATCCAATTTAGAATAAGAAGCCTTTTGTACGGGGAACAAGAAAAAGAAAAGACCCAATGCTTACGAATTTGGACGATTAAGAAGAAAATCAAGAAGAATAACACTCAAAGTTAATTTCAGATTCATTAGAGTGTAAAGGAAAGGAAAAGAAGAACGCAAATTCAAATTAACTAACAAAATCTTCATGAGAGTCTAATGACAATGACTCAATAGTTCACCGAGAAAAACGTTAAGGACTAAACAGTTCATCGAAAAAAAGATTAGAGACTTTATTATGTGTTTTTGAAAATACAGAAGCTAAATAATGTGTTTTGTCAAAATATGAAAACTAATTAATTAATTACCCAAAAAAATAGCATCACAGTGAGGATACGATGGTAACATTGGAAAAAGTTCACGGGGCCAAAGTTAGATTATCAATTTATACTCACCATCGGTTTAGGTCTATTCACAGACCAAAGCCCTCTTGTGAATAAATTGATTATTAAATTAGATCGACGTCTCTTATCGATCCCATTACGTAATCCTAAATTCCTTTCAATCTCAACCATACGATCTCTGTACCTTCAAACCTATATATATCCATCCGTATCAAACTCCTTTTTCTAATCCTAACCGGAGCCAGTTTCCAATCCTTACCTGGAAACTACTACACAAAACAAGAACTATATAAACCTAAACCATGATTTCTTCACCAATTCACTCGTCTTTCTTACTTAAATTCATCGTTTCACTTTGTTTGTTCTTTCTCGCAACCATGATTTTCGAAAACCCCCAAATCAACAGTTTCCAAACCAAATACTCCGATACAGTAAATTCCGATTACAGGAACGGAACAACTCTGAAACTCACAACTGGCTCTTTCTATCTACCTAAGGATAACAAGGTCAGACCCCAAGGCGAAGATGCACACTTCACCTGCAAAGCAAGAAACACCATTGGTATCGCGGATGGAGTTGGAGGTTGGGGTTCTAAAGGCATAGATGCGGGTGAATATGCTCGAGAGCTCATGACAAACTCTCTAACCGCAGTTCTCAATCAAAATAAAGGTTCAATCAATCCAGTTAGAGTGTTGCAATCGGCATATCGTACAACTCATTCCAAAGGATCGTCGACTGCTTGTATTATTGCTCTCAATGACAATAATGTGCTTAGATATGCCAATTTGGGAGACAGCGGATTCATTCTGTTTAGGGGGAAGAAATTTCTGTATCGATCGCCAGTTCAACATCATGAGTTTAACTGTCCGTATCAGTTAGGTAGTGGTAGCAGGGATACTCCAAATTTGGCTTACGAGGAAGAGATTCAGGTGGAAGATGGGGATATTATTGTTGCGGCTACTGATGGATTGTTTGATAACGTTTATCCTCACGATATTGAGAAGATTTTGAATCGTAATAAAAGTGATGATCCTTACAAGTTAGCTTCGGAGATTGTTGAACATGCTTTGATTAATTCTGTGGATGAAAATTACTTTTCTCCCTTTGCTAAAGCTGCTGCTGCAGAAGGGTTTAAGCATAAGGGCGGCAAATATGATGATATTACTGTTGTTGTTGCCAAGATTGAACTAGACTTGCATAAATCTTCGTAGATTTAAGTTTGTTTTTTGTAATGATTTGCATAAATGGTGATATTTTGTTCAACTGATGTTTTTTTAATTATTGTTCTATCTTGTAATAAGACTTTTGTTCGCTACATTTTCATTTTATAATTCACTTCCGATGATAATTATAGAACTAAATTTGTAACTTATCGTTTTTAAGGAATAATGCATAAATTTACTTTTATTCTTATTAGAAAATAGTTAATTTAGTTTAAGCACAAAATAATTCAATGTCTTATTAAAAAAAAGATATTTCTTTTCTCATATGCAATTTATGTTCTGACCACTCGGCAACTTCTAGCATTCTGGCAAAAGAAGACTCATTGCACTGTAAGAAAATTGAATTTTTTTTTTTTGACAGTGAAGCATGTTGTTGTAGAAGCAATGAAATCACATTTTCTGATACGATGTATAAATGCAACGACTTTTTGTTGTTGCAATTGTATATATGTAGCAATGACACTCTTGTTGAGTTAATTGTCGAATTGAAATTTGTCTTTTGCAGAAATTTATCGTAACAATACATGTTGTTGCTATATTCTGACTTTTCACGACACTTGTTTTGACTATATATTCTGAGATACATAGTGTTGCTATAAAAGTTTCCGTTTTGCAAGTAATGTCATTGCTAATACGATATTAACAGTAACAAGTATGTTGACAAAGTAATTTTCATAAATTTTAAAAAATATATATTTTATTTTCGCAAAATTTTAAAATTTATGATTTATTTATTAATTTATTTGGATTAAATCGTATATATATTAACAAATACGAATAATACAAGAAATTATCAGTTAGTATATAAATGGGATTATTATGCATGGGCTAGGCTTGTATTATCACTTAAAGAATACAATGTTTTATGAGTATATTCTTGTATCGTAAAAAAAATATATATATATATTTCCTAAATTTATTCAAAAAGGTGTTGGGTTTTGAATTTTGAAAATGTTCCGATAGTTCTTTCAATTTGTATTATATGTTTAGTTAGTCTTTTAAACTTGCGTAAAATGTAATCAATTAATCACTCAATTAAAAAAAAAGTAAACTGCATTTGGAAGATATGTTGCACGTGCTTTTAGTGTTATTACATAATTCACAGAATAGATTAAAACGGAGGTTCTTATTTGCTCAACTGTAAAACTTGTTTTTTTTAATATTAGAACTGCATACCTTGTTTTTCTTTTCTTAAGACTCGTGCAACACATCTTCCGCACGAATGTTACTTTTTTTTGCAACCAAATAATTAATTGATTACATATTATACACGTTCAATGGGCTAACTCTTAGAATAGAAGAATTACAAGATGAAACTTAGTATACAATTGGGGCAAGTAGAAATAAAGCCCATACATAAATAAGCCCAGGGGAATTAGTATAAATAGAACAATACCTTACTAAGAATGTAATTTGATTTTTTCTATTCTTCTTCAGATATAATATAGATTTGTTTCCTTCTTTACTGGTTCATATTGTTAAGATGGTATCAGAGCCATGGTAGGAAGGAAGCCTAAGAAAAATCGAAATCCATAATCAATAGTGGAAGAACATACAGTTGTTGATCAAGAAATTGATTCAATAGAATCGGAAGAAGTTAAGGTTGAAGACGACTCTTTCTTTGAAACAGAAGATTTCAATACCGATCAGATGCAGAACAATAATTGCAATCGCGATCAGCCTAATCCTCCAAACAATTGCAATCAAGATAATCCTCCGCCTCTCAATCAAGCGCAATCGTGCTACAGTCATTATAATCCAGGAGCAATTTTGGTTAGTAATCCTCTTACCAACAACAATTATTTTACTTGGTCACATGCCATGGTGCGAGCCCTAACTGTGAAGAAGAAGCTGAAATTCATCCATTCCGATGATCCTCCTCCACAAAAGGAAACTCCAGCGTATGATGAATGGAAAGAAAAGGATTGTTTAGTAATAGCATGGATCTTGAACTCAATACACAAAGATTTTGCTGAATCTTTTATTTTCGCATCTTTTGCTCGTTCCTTGTGGAAGGAATTGGAACAATGATTCGGTGATAATAATTCACCCATGCTATTCAGACTAAAACGATAGATTTGCACAAAAATCCAAGGTAGCCAGTCTATTTGTTCTTATTTCTCTGTTTTGAAGAAACTATGGGATGAACTTAGTCTATTGAGACCCTTGCCTGAATGTCAGTGTGGTGCTATTAGAGAATGTGTTTGCAATGCTTATAAGCGTATTTTAGATATGAATGAGGAAGATCGGTTGATGCAATTTCTTACTGGCTTGAATGAAGGATATGAACACGTGATTAATCAGATCTTGTTGCTTGATCCTTTGCCTCTTGTGAATAAAGCATTTTTTATGGTCATTAAGATCGAAAAGCAGAAAGAAATTCATATTGATCAGAACCTAGAATTTGCTAATTACACTATGCGTCAGCTCTCTAATTGTCATCCCTCTAATAACAATAGACACAAACAACAAGATTTTGAGAAGAAGGATGACAAGTTTTGTGTTTACTGTCGAAAAATAGGACATATCAGGGAAGAATGTTTCAAACTTATCGGATATCCCGACCGGTTCAAGGATCCTATCAAGAGGAAGAATAAAGGGAAACCTAATGGCAATGGCAATAGAGGTGGATCGAACAACTCAAATAGAACACATATGGCAGCGGTTGCAACAGATAACAAGTCCACACCAATTGATGATGACTGTGCAGATGAGGAGGGGGAAGAAAAACTTGATATAAGGCTATGGAACACATGTTACCGGAAGTCTATAGAATGCTGAAAGGGAAAAATCAAATATCACAACAACCTACAATTGATTTCTCTGCCATCCTTGGATTTTCTGGTAATGTGAATTCCTCTCCTTTTATTACTGAAACTGAGTGGATACTGGATAGTGGAGCAACAAGTCATATGTGCTCATCCTTGACTCTATTAAAAAATCATAGATTAGTCAAAGGAAATAGGTTGGTAAATATGCCTGATGGAAGCAGTCAAGCTGTCAAACATATTGGTGATGTAGAGCTTTCCCCTATGTTAACACTACGGGAAACTTTGCATATCCCATTCTTTAGATACAATTTGTTATCTATAGGACATTTACTAAAACAATCCAAAATTGCGGTAACATTCCATCATGACTGCTGTTACTTGCAGGAATTGACAACATCTAAAATCATAGGGGTTGGAAGATTCTCTGAGGGTCTTTACAAGCTATATACAGATTCGCTCACTACTACTGGAATGGAGAGTATTGCACGTAGTAAAAGAAGTCTATTTTTTTCTGATTGTTCTTTCATGACTGAAAATAAAGGGCCAAGTGTTTGGCATCTTAGACTAGGACATGTTTCAAATGAAGTCATTAGTCATATCCCAAACATTTTGTTTACTGATAAAGACATTGTATGTGATGTTTGCCCAAGTGCAAAACAACATCGATTTCCTTTTCCTCATAGTTCTATTACTACTGCATATAGATTACAGTTGATTCATTTGGATCTTTGGGGTCCATACAGCATACCTTCTAAAACAGGAGCTCGTTATTTTTTAACCTTAGTTGATGATTTTACTCGCATGACGTGGGTAGTATTATTACAAGATAAATCTCAAGTTCCATCTGCTATTGAATTTTTTTTAAACATGGTTGAGAAGCAATTTGCAGTTAGAATTCAGATAGTCCGAAGTGACAATGGTACAGAATTTGTCAATTCTCGGTGTCAGAATTATTTTTAGAATAAGGGTGTGCTTCACCAACGCTCTTGCGCATACACTCCACAACAAAATGGAGTTGTTGAACACAAACATCAGCAACTATTAAACATTGCCAGAGCTTTCCTTTTTCAATCCGGTTTGTCAAAGGAATCCTGGGGAGAAGTCATTTTGCTTGCTGCTACTGTGGTAAATATTTTACCAACTAAAATCTTGCAATGGAAGACTCCTTTTGAGTTGTTTCACAACAAACTTCCCAATTACCTAAAGTTTCATCCTTTTGGGTGTTTGGCTTATTACACAAACAATCATCCACACAAAGAGAAGTTTGATCCAAGAGCTTACAAAGCCATTTTCTTTGGTTTTTTTTAACGCCAAAAAGGATACAAATTGATGGATATAGCTACCAAGAAAATACAAGTTTCAAGAGATGTGGTTTTCATGGATATAATTTTTCCTTTTTCTCAAAGGCAGCATATTGATAATTGATGCTCGTAAAATATATAGCGGTTAATAGGACAAGTGTATCCTATCGCAGCAAGTAATACAGTGCTAAGCACAGGATCGAACCACAAGGACTATTTATCACAACTAGTCGGCCCAAGGTAGGAACACAATTGTTCGAAAGGTTAAATATGTGGTGGAGTGATTAAAGAGGCAAATTTTCTAAAATAAAAGATAAAAACGTTTGACAGGGAAGAATTCGAATTAATTGATGGCACAATCTAAGATGGGGATTCCCTTAATTGGATCCCATGTATAATTTACTGGGATTTAGTTTCATATCATAATGATAATTGACAGTAACCACCTAATTAACCACGTGGAGATTGTCAGTCTCCTGTAGTCTATTCACATGCATTTGGTTGACGGCTTGATTAGGCATATAACCTAGGGCATGCAAAGCATTAAGGTCTGTGGTGGTTAAGGCTAAAGCCGTAGCCCAGCCACTAGCCCGCACTCCTAGTGGTCTCTAGCGAGGTCAGATTATGCTAATTCGGATTAGGTAATTCCTTGGTCAGGTATCTACCTATCTGCAATCCTATATTTGTCAGACTCAAGGCATTAGGTTCTGCTATGTCAGGCTAGTTGATCATCATCCTATCACGTATAGATGATAAAAGTGTAGATGATGACTGTGATTGCTCAAGTTATAATTAAAAACAAAGTGAACCTCAGATAAATCTCCAAAACTGATTAATTAGTTTTATCAACCAACACTTTGCGAAAACGAAAAGGCGAGGACTATGATTGCTAGCTCACAGGTGGTCGCTCTTGCACTCAAGTGTTTGGGTGAAATATGAATTTGGCAAACGCTCTACAGTCTATTGCACAAAATGGTCACGTTGGAATTGCATCATTCATCCAGTCGAAATTACGCATCACAATCAAACAAGATTATAGGTCTTCAAAGGGTTGTAACATAGGCTAAGGTTTGGGGGTAGGAAAAAGGGAATTTAGGCAAAAAGTTAACGACTCAACTAGCTGGAATATTTTTGCAAAAATTGGCACTTTTCCCACTATATGCGAGATAGAAGCTCAAGGTTGATTTATTTCAGTTTGGGAAGTAATTAAAGAATGCCTTTTATCATTTCCTCCATAATTTATTCAGTTCAATTTTGAACCATATATATTTCTTTTCTTTTCTTTTGAGATAGAGGGGACAAAGGGTCAATTTGAATTGGTTACTTCTTCTATTTAGAATTACAACCTTTCAATGGTAGATAATGGAAATTTGAAGGATGTGTGCCTAAGGATTTTCTAACCGAACTTGAGTCAATTAACTTGGGTGAGAAAGGGTATTTAGGAAGGCTAAGGCCTTGTAACAAGGTTGATCAAAGAAAAAGGGTAAATAAGGCTCAAAGGGGCTTATCTAGTGGAATTGGTAAGGGATTTTGGCTTATCAAAGAATAGGCTAAGTTCACAAAGGGCTAAACCTAGATCGCCTAATCATTTCAAGTTCGATTATAACACGATATTCAACCAGTATTGGATGCAATTCCTATGAGCATAATGACAATAACTGTAATCCCACACCTAAGAGATTGATTGTTCCTAAAAATGAGTCTAAAATATTGATCTTTAGGCTCTAGCTCACAATTTAGGGGTTATTTGAAACAATCCTAGCCTCACCTAACGAAACGTTCCATGTCAATCTTAGTTAAATAACACTCTTTGGAGACTCAAATGTTGTTCACAAGTTTTTGCATGCATCGATTTCAACTGAGCTTTCAGACTTTCAAAGCACAATTTCAACTGTAATGTCAGGATTGCTAGATGCATCAAAAATCAATTGCCTAAGATTATTTTTATTTCTAACTACTGAAAGCGAAATATTGAAAGCAAAAGCTAAACATGCCACAAAACACAAATACAAATAGTGGCATAAAACATGCAATTGGTACATGTACAAAATGTCCTATCCTATTGCCTCCTCCCCCACACTAAATCATGCATTTAATTCCAAAAGATGCATATTTATGAAATTGAACAGTAAGTGAAAGAAAAGAGATAGGATAGGAAAAACTCCCTCAGGGGGCCTCTATGTAACGCAGTGTTTCTACTACGCCCAAGTTATCTTCATAAATTTTTAGACGCTGCCCGTTGACCTTGAAAGGGGCATTGTGGCCGTTTGTGATCTCGACTGCTCCGGAGGAGAATAACTGGGTGACCTCAAACGGTCCATACCACCTCGACTTCAGCTTACCAGGGAATAATCGCTGCCTGGAGTTATACAGTAAAACCTTATCCCCTACCTCAAAATGGCCTTTGATTATTCTCTTGTCATGCCATCTTTTCGTCCTCTCCTTGTAGATCCGTGAATTCTCATAGGCACTGAGCCTGAACTCTTCCAGGGCATCAAGCTGCAATAACCGTTTCTCACCTACAACTCGTGTATCAAAGATTAGAAAACGAGTAGCCCAGTAGGCTTTATGTTCGAGTTCTACAGGGAGATGACATGCCTTATCATAAACTAGCCTGAATGGGGACATGCCAATTGGTGTTTTGAACGCTATCCTATATGCCCACAAGGCATCATCTAATTTGAGTGACTAATTATGCCTAGAGGAATTTACTGTTTTTTCAAGAATGGTTTTGATCTCTCTATTTGACACTTCAGCTTGACCACTGGTCTGGGGATGATACGGGGTAGCCACTTTATGAGTGACCCCGTATTTATGCAGGACCTGTTTAAAAGCTTGGTTACAAAAATGAGACCCGCCATCGCTAATAATGGTGCGGGGGGTGCCAAACCGTGTGAAGATATTCTTTTGCAAGAATCGGATGACAACCCGCGCATCATTACTAGGCAGGGCTACAGCCTCCACCCATTTAGAAACGTAGTCCACGGCTACAAGGATGTACTCGTTATTGAACGACTTCGGGAAAGGTCCCATAAAGTCTATCCCCCAAACATCAATGATTTCACAGACTAAAATTGGTTTCATAGGCATGGCATGTCTCTGTGAAATGTTACCAGTTCGTTGACACTTATCACAGTTTTTAACAAAATTAAAAGCGTCATGGAAGATTGTGGGCCAATAGAACCCACTCTGGAGTACCTTAGCTGTAGTTCTGTCCTCGCCATGGTGGCCACCTACCTCTTTAGAATGACAGAATGCAAGGATAGAAGCTACCTCCTCCTCAGGAATGCACCGATGGATGATGTTGTCGCCACAAACCTTGAATAGGTAGGGATCATCCCAGAGGTACTGCTTTGCGTCATGCAGGAACTTCCTCCTCTGCTAGTAAGAGAGGTCTGGAGGGATCAGCTTTCCTACAAGGAAATTAGCAAAATCGGCAAACCAAGGGACATGTCTAATTGACAGTAAGTGCTCGTCGGGAAATGTCTCCTGGATGTCTGCATCGGTGTCTGTATGCACCTCCTCTTGTTCCAATCTAGAAAGATGATCAGCAACCATATTTTCAACTCCCTTCGTATCTCGTATCTCCAGATCAAACTCCTGCAGTAATAGAATCCACCTAAGGAGTCTAGGTTTGGCATCCTGTTTTGAAAACAAATACCTCAATGCAGCATGGTCAGTGTAAACAATAACCTTTGAAAGAACCAAATATGAATGAAACTTGTCAAGTGCAAAAATCACAGCTAATAACTCTTTTTCTGTGGTGGTATAATTTAATTGAGCGTCATTCAGAGTTCTACTAGCATATGAAATTGGTCGGCAAATTTTATCCACTTTGTGACCTAAGCATGCACCTACAGTTGTGTCACTGGCATCACACCTTAGCTCGAATGGTAAATCCCAGTTGGGACTAACCATTATGGGAGCTTTAATCAATTTGTCTTTTAAAGTGTTAAAAGATTCAAGACATTCAGGTGTGAAAACAAAATTGGCATCCTTCAGCAACAATTGGGTCATAGGCCTGGCAATTTTAGAAAAATCCTTAATAAAGCGCCTATAAAAAACCAGCATGGCCTAAAAAACTCCTAACTGCTTTGACATTGGAAGGGGGAGGTAGTTTTTCAATGACCTCAACTTTAGCCGGGTCTACCTCAATCCCTTTTCGTGATACCTTATGCCCTAAAACTATACACTCAGTGACTATAAACTGACACTTTTCCCAGTTTAGGACTAGGTCAGTTTCCTCACATCTTTGCAGCATTAATCCCAAATTATGCAAACAGCTATCAAAAGTGGTACCAAAAACAGAAAAATCATCCATAAAGACCTCCATGAATTTTTCTATCATATCAGAAAATATAACTGTCATACACCTCTGAAACGTAGCAGGTGCATTGCATAACCCGAAGGGCATCCGTCTATATGCAAATGTCCCAAAAGGGCAAGTGAAAGTGGTCTTTTCCTGATCATCAGGATCCACTGATATTTGCATGTAGCCCGAATACCTATCCACACAACAAAAGAAAAACTTACCTGCCATGCGTTCAAGCATTTGATCAATGAACGGAAGAGGGAAATGATCCTTCCTGGTGGCGTCGTTCAATTTCCTGTAGTCCACGCACATTCGCCACCCGGTGGTTTTCCGCACCGGGATTAGTTCATTCTTCTCATTCAATGTCACTGTTGTGCCCCCTTCTTCGGCAACATATGCACAGGACTCACCCACTGGCTGTCAGAGATTGGATAGATCATCCCTGCATCAAGCAACTTAATTACCTCAGCCTTCACTACTTCCTTCATTTTTGGGTTGAGTCTTCTCTGTGGTTGAGCAGTCGGCTTCACCTTATCCTCCATATAGAGCCGGTGTTCACAGAGAGACGGGCTGATTCCCTTGATGTCAGACAGTTGCCATCCAAATGCTCCCTTATGCTTCCTCAGTACCTCCACTAAGCGATCTTCCTCAGGACCTGTAAGTTCAGCCGAAATAATCACAGGTAAGTGTAAAGGAGGTGCCAAGAACACATATTTTAAATGGGCAGGTAAGGGTTTGAGATCGAGGGTTGGTGGTTCTTCAATTGAGGTCTTAGGCCTTGTCTTGGTTCCTCTGTCCAGGAGTTCGTCGTGTTAGGCCCAATGACAACCCTCTTTACCTTCTCACTCGGTCTCCAAATCTAATGGCTCCTCATCTAGTTCAATACTCAGGTTCCGTTCTTCAGTTTCCTGGAAAACATTCTCAACCAAAGAGTCAGTTACGCTCAGAAAATTACAACATTCATCATCAATAGGAAATTTCATAGATTTTAGAATGTTGAATTCAACTTCCTCATTTTGAAGCCTGAGAATCAGTTTGCCTCCCTCAACATCAATCAGTGTTCGCCCAGTGGCGAGAAAAGGCCTCCCTAACAAGATCGGGACTTGATCATCTTCTTCAATGTCCATGATCACGAAGTCAGCTGGGAAGATGAACTGATCTACCTTGACCAAAAGGTCTTCCACCACTCCAACCGGACGCCTTATAGACCTGTCAGCCAACTGAATTGTGACTGACGTAGGCTTTAGGTCTCCCATTCCTAATTTCCTGTAAACAGACAACGACATAAGATTTATGCTTGCACTAAGATCACATAAAGCACGTTTAAAATGAACCTTGCCTATTGTACAGGGAATGCTAAAACTACCAGGATCTTTAGATTTTTTAGGTAACGGATTTGTTAGCATGACAGAACATTCCTGGCTTAGCATTACAGTCTTATGATCTCCTAATTTTCTCTTTTTAGAGATCAGCTCTTTTAAAAATTTTCCATACACAGGCATATTCTCAAGAAGTTCAAGAAACGGGAGGTTAATCTCGATTTTCTTAAACACATTCAACATTTTGGAATAATCCTTGTCTAACTTAGCTCTCCTAGAAGTAGGATAAGGCAAGGTAACTTGTGTTGGTGGTACATCAATTTCAGTAATCGGAGTTGGATCAGAAACACTTACCTGTGGAGCAGACGGGGTAGAGATATTACCAGGAATGGGGTCTGAAGCCTTGTCTTGCTGAGGCACAAAGGCTAGTGCGCTTACCTGTGTTCCGCTCCTAAGTGTGATTGCTCGTGCTTCCTCTTCTACCAATTTACTGACCTCTGTTTGAAGCCTTTGGCAGAAAGCTTCATTGTGTGCCAATCTTCCTTCTATGGCACTCAGGCTCTCTCTCAGGACATCTATACTTCTCTCCCATTCAGTCTCAGAACCTGATCCTCGATGTCTGTTCTCCTGCCAATGCGTGCTATTTGACCCATACTGTTTTAGTTAATGGATATGTTCAAGTACAATCGGGCACTCCACGTTCTTGTGCCCTCCGCTGCAAACCTCACAGCTTGCTACTGGTTCCAATGATTTCAGGTGGGTTCCCAGTAGATCTACTTTTTCTGTAAGCACTGCTATCTGATGATTTGATTCTGAAAATATTCTAGGGAACTCTTTGGCTGTTGTGCCTCTTCTTGGAGCCGGCTTCTTGATGCGATTTCTTGCGAAACCTCACTAAGGGATAAGTGTACCCCGTCGTTATCAAGTAATAAATTTCTGGTTTAAGTCCAGGTTATCGTCCACAGGATTTATTTCTGCAAGTATCAAGCTACTCGATCTCGGATGTTATCTAGGCTTAGGGGGGTTTTGAGTTTGGTTTGTTTAATTAATCTACTCCTAGGTTGAATTATGCTAATCCTAGTTAAGTTATCTAATTCTAACTAAGTTATCTAATTCTAGCTAAGTTATTCTAACCCTAACTAAATTACTCTACCCCTAATTGATCTTTTACCAAAGCAATTAACTGAATGAACATGAAGGAATACGATGATAACAATGATAGAGTGTTTAAGCAATTGAATTGAAACTAAGTCGCTTATGTCCAAGGCGATTAACCCGACCTATCCTCCTAAAGTCCCTAGTTTGTGATTCCCTTGTAAGGCCGAAACTAGCTGTAAGGCTCAGTAATTTGGGCTTAATCTTCTATAGGGTCGTCAATCCTATAGGCACTGACTAGGTCAGATTCAGCTCGCAATATGTGCCAACCTAATTTTGGGATTATCGAATGAGTTAAACCAATCAGACAAATCGTAAGACAAAGATTAAAACATCAAAACAATTGAATGAACAAAATCTATATTATATATCAAAGATGAAGGAATTGTCACGAAGTTACAATAAACCTAGAATTCATAGCATGTATCAGAGGCTAGACAGAATATAAAAGAAGAAAAATCCCTTTCAGGGAACCTGTCTACCAATGCAGGCGTCTTTCTAGGATTTAAGGATGGAGCTTGAGTAATCCTCGGTGAACGGAGCTTCGGAGGTATCTTCAATGGAGGTTTGAAGGTTATGGAGGAGGTGGAGAGGATTTCTCAAGGTGGAAGCTAAGCTAATTACAAAAGTAAAAGATATCTAATTTACAATTGAAAATTCCTATTTATAGACGCGTCTCGGGCCTCGTTTTGACCTATTTTCGTGTCCTTGTTGGTGTAGGAAGACGTGGGGCCGAACGTGGCTTCGTGGGGGCGGAATTGGTCTTTTTGACCAATTCCCGCAGGGCTGCTCGCCGAGCAGAAAAGGCTGCTCGGCGAGCAGGGCTGCTCGCGCCGAGTAGCCCCCTGCTCGCCGAGCAGGCGCCTGGTGGCCTGCTCGTCGAGCAGGCTCTTGCTCGCCGAGCAGGCCTCTGGCGGCCTGCTCGGTGAGCAGAAATGGCCCGGGGGGGCCCTGCTCGCCGAGCGTTTTCGCCCGAAGCGCGCTCGATCCAAGCTCGATGAGTTCCGTGACCTTTTTCGTCCGACTTCACACCTGCACACGCATAAAAACTCCGGAAAACATTAGTCCAAAAGCCAAATTGATCCGCCAATCGCTTATTTTGAGCAAACGCTTCGTTTGGTGCGACTTTTGACGGACCAATTAGCTTTAAAAGATAACGGAATTCTAATACGCATGCTATTTCGGCCATATTTGCCTAAATTGATTACAAAACAAGCCTAAACGACGAAAAGTAAATAGAATGTTCTCAATTTCTAACTAACTCACACAAAAGCATTTAAATACGAGAATTGCTCGCTTATTAGCCAAATAAACCTAAAAACCGTCCTAAAACCATACCCAAAGATAGGGGTTTTTGACCCCTATCACTTCTCAACTTGCCAACATGCGCTTCGTTCAGCTAATTCTTTCATCAGATTATATGCTTGAATTGCAGTCTTGTTGAATAGATTTCCTCCCGCTGCTGCATCCAGAAAGGCACGGCTGACAGGAGATATTCATGAGTAGAACATGTCAACAAGTTGGTACCGCTGGTAACCATGGTGGGGGCACCGTCTTAACAACTTCTGGAACCTCTCCTAGGCTAGATGCAAGTTCTCACCGTCGGACTGCCTAAACGAGGTGATGTCGCTTCTGAATTGTGCAGTCTTTGACGGAGGGAAGTACTTTGCTAGAAACGATGATACTGTAGTGTCCCAGTCAGTGAGAGACCATGGCTCAATGGATTGTAGCCATTCTGCAGCTTCTTCTTTCAAAGAAAATCTAAACAGCTTCTGGAAGATCTGTTCAGATGTGACGTCTTCACACTTGAAAGTGCTGCAGTATTCCATGAATTTGTCAAGATGTGAGTTAGGATCTTCGTAGTAATCCCCACCGAACTGTCCCGAGTTCTGGATCATCTGAATCATTGTTGGTCTGATTTCAAATGGCATTGCTATTATTGTCGGATCGAGGATGCCAGAGGTGCTTATAGGCCGCTTTGCCCTCAACAGCTCCATGACCGACGGATCTTCGGCCATTGTGTCACCCTTTTACGTCCTGCAAGAACAATATCAGCTTAAGAATCAAAATGCAATGATGAGTAATTCCCAGAACCTCGGTTCTTGGAATTCCAAACAATTATATAAACCTATCACCAAAAGTAAACTAGTTATAAACAAAAATAGTCCCCGGCAACGGCGCCAAAAACTTGATGCTCGTAAAATATATAGCGGTTAATAGGACAAGTGTATTCTATCGCAGCAAGTAATACAGTGCTAAGCACATGATCAAACCACAAGGACTATTTATCACAACTAGTCGGCCCAAGGTAGGAACACAATTGTTCGGAAGGTTAAATATGTGGTGGAGTGATTAAAGAGGCAAATTTTCTAAAATAAAAGATAAAAACGTTTGGCAGGGAAGAATTCGAATTAATTGATGGCACAATCTAAGATGGGGATTCCCTTAATTGGATCCCATATATGATTTATTGGGATTTAGTTTCATATCATAATGATAATTAACGGTAACCACCTAATTAACCACGTGGAGATTGTCAGTCTCCTGTAGTCTATTCATATGCATTTGGTTGACGGCTTGACTAGGCATATAACCTAGGGCATGCAAAGCATTAGGGTCTGTGGTGGTTAAGGCTAAAGCCGTAGCCCAGCCACTAGCCCGCACTCCTAGTGGTCTCTAGCGAGGTCAGATTATGCTAATTCGGATTAGGTAATTCCTTGGTCAGGTATCTACCTATCTGCAATCCTAAATTTGTCAGACCCAAGGCATTAGGTTCTGCTATGTCAGGCTAGTTGATCATCATCGAATCTCATTCTAGCAATCATCCTATCTCTGAAAAATCTAGACATTAAGCTCACATAATCTAATCAATTGGAAACAATCCAGTAAACTAAATCCCTAATCATACATGGTCACGCAATCAATTCATCCCCATCCCAGATTGGATGAGGATTAGTTCATAGTTAAATTAAAAAAGCAATTATAACATGCATTATAAGCCTGAATCATCATTAATTCAAATAAGCAAAGAGCAAGAGATAGAATAAGGAATTAGGAATATAAAACCCGATTTCGTCTGATTCTGATTACAAATCGGGAGAGGACTCTCCTATATCAATCTTCCCCCTAAGCTAAGAACTGTTACAATGGAAGTAAAATAGTAAAATTGAATACAAGGAAAAAGAGAGAGAGAGAATAACAAAAAGGCAAAAAGAAGAACCCTAACAAAGATGCCATCAAGTTCTATTTATAGTGTAGGCTTAGTTAGGGGTAGTTTGGGCATTTTGCAGGTTGAAATTCGCGCCTAAGGAGTGAGGAAACGCTGGGAAATTGCTTCCAGCGTTTCGTCTTGTCGAGACAAGAGGTGTCTCGACGAGACACTAGGCGTCTCGTCGAGATACCACGCGATGGTTCCTTTTTGGGAACCATCGGCCCGCCTCATCTCGTCGAGATGGGCAGTGTCTCGACGAGACAAGGGCCTGTCTCGACGAGACATGCACTATCTCGGTGAGACAGGCACTAAATTGGGGCTGAGTCTGGTTTTTTTCTTTGTTTTGGTCCCTGGACTTCCAAAATTTGCTCCCTGAATTGTCCGGAGGTGCTCCACAAGGCACGGGTCTGGTTCGAAAATGCTCAAACAATCCCAAAACACCTGAAAATACAGAAAATGCCATAAATAATGGAAATTACTGATTTTGACTGATAGATAGCAAAATGATACTGAAATTGAATGGAAATAAAGCAAAAACGAACTAAAACAATCCTAAAAACCCTATATAAATGTGAGCTATCAATAATCATCCACTTCAAGTGGACTTGGAGGACCCACTATCTCATGCTTTCAGCAATGATAACCTTCCTTTTGAAGCTTTCCTGAACCAAAATACCTCTTTATCACCAAGTCCAACCACACTTGTCTATTCTTCAATTATCAATTCACCACCTGTACACACTAACACAATTCATAAGACAAATACACCCCAAACCATTCCCACTTTAACTCAACCTTTACTTGATAAAAGAAAAACTCATAAACCAAAATGGATGGCAGATTTCATTTGTTTATCCCAAGCCACAAACCCATTTCCAATTCCCAATTCGAAACTTCCTGCTATTTCACTTAATTCCCAGGATTCTCTTACTTTTGTGTTAAATGTTACAGGAGAAAGAGAACCGAAAAATTACAAAGAAGCTTGTAAAGATGCTAGATGGATTCAGGCCATGGATGCAGAACTTGCGGCACTTGAAAGCAATAATACATGGGAATTTACTGACTTACCTCCAGATAAAAAAAAGTATTGATGCAAGATGGATTTTCAAGCTCAAATATCTGCCTGATGGGAAAATCGATCATTTTAAAGCTCGTCTTGTGGCTAAGGGATATAATCAGACTCAAGGGGTGGATTATCACGAGTCTTTTAGTCCTATCGCCAAAGTGGTCACAGTCAGAGTATTGATTGCAGTGGCTTCTGCCCGTAATTGGCCGATACACCAAGTGGACGTTAGCAACGCATATCTTCATGGGTTCTTGGATGAAGACCTATACTTAACTCCACCAGATGGTTACACGAAATTTCCTTCAAGCAAGGTATGCAAATTAGTAAAATCATTATATGGCCTTAAACAGGTCGGAAGACAGTGTCATAAAGAAATATCAAAAAAATTGGTTGATTTTGGATTTCATAGACCCTGTCATGATCATTGTTTATTTACTAAGATGAACGTGGATGGTACATCAACTTTTCTCACAATCTACGTTGATGATATCCTAATCACTAGTTCACAAAAGACTCACATTGTGGATGTGAAAACGTACTTACACTCATTGTTTAAAATTAAAGATATGGGACTTGTTAGATATCTTTTGGGCGTTGAGGTTACAAAGACAGATGCAGGTACATTGCTGTCTCAAACAAAATATGTGTTAGATCTCCTGCAAGATGCAAAAATGGAAGAATCTACACCTGTAAGCAGTCCCATGTCTCACAGATTACAATTGACAGAAAAAGGAGAATTGCTACAAGATCCTCAAGTTTACAGAAGACTTGTAGGTAAGCTTCTTTACTTAGGATTCACCAGGTCTGATATTGCCTTTGCTAGCCAACAACTTAGCCAATTTATGCAAGAACCCTCTAAACATCACTTACAAGATGCATTACATGTATTGCGGTACCTTAAAGGAACTGCGAATTATGGTATTTTTTTTATCCCGTTCAATCAGAAGACCAGTTAAATATCACAACCTTTTGTGATGTTGATTGGGGTACTTGCAAATTAACAAGGAGATCATTAACTGGGTTTTGTGTATTTGTTGGTGGTTCATTGATTTCTTGAAAGGCTAAGAAGCAAACTGTGGTTAGTAAATCGTCCGCTAAAGCGGAATATAGGAGTATGTCACAAGCAAGTTACGAGGTGAAGTGGATAGACTATTTGCTTGAAGAGATGGCTGTGAAGAGCATAAAGCCTATTCCATTATATTGTGACAATGAAGCTGCAATTGCTATTGCAAGGAACCCGGTTTTTCATGAAAAAATCAAGCACGTGGAAATTGATTGTCACATAGTTAGAGATTATATAATTTCTGGTTTTCTAATTACACCGCATGTATACACACATAATCAGTTAGCTGACCTATTTACAAAGCCTCTAAGTCATCATTCGATGCTTCCGGCTTTGGTTAAAATGGGAGTTGTTAAAATTGTACACCAAGTTCCATCTTGTGGGAGGAGTCTTAGAATAGAAGAATTACAAGATGAAACTTAGTATACAATTGGGGCAAGTAGAAATAAAGCCCATACATAAATAAGCCCAAGGGAATTAGTATAAATAGAACAATACCTTACTAAGAATGTAATTTGATTTTTTCTATTCTTCTTCAGATATAATACAGATTTGTTTCCTTCTTTACTGGTTCATATTTTTAAGACTAACTGAACAATTTATGCAAGTTGAGAGGACTATTGGGACATTTGAGAGCAAATTATTGCTAAATATTTATTTCTTGGGGATAAGTTGGAAATCATAAAAAAGAAGTCGGGCTTCCTCCATAGCCGAAGCCCAGTGGTCTGACTCCGACTCTGACTCCGAGTGCTTTTGTTGGTGAATTTTCCTCATCAACTATGGAAATGCACAAGGCAGAGGGAGGTCTAAAGTATCAATAGTGACAGGATATTTATTTCTAATCTTAATCAAAAGTGCAATTTTGATCTTTCTTGTATAGAGGTATTGCTCAATAACAAGTTATGTAGTGCACATCTAATAAGGGCCGGTCCTGACGTTTTAGGGGCTCCAGGCGAAATAAGAGATAATAAGCCCTTAATAAAAAAAATTATACAAAAAAATCTAAAAATAGAAATTTTGGTACATTTTAGACCTAAAATTTCATATTATTTGGTCAATTTTAGACCTAATGGGTATTAGAACTAAATTTATAACAAAAAAAAAGTATATATTCAATAAAATTAAAAAAATTAGACTCCTTTTTGCCTTGGGCCTTAGGCGGCCGCACCCCGAGTCTATTGTCACGGACACAACCTCTTGACTATCTGTCGACCGTGCGGCACTAGTAATTTCACCCCTATTACTAGTTCAGCCTTAACCTCGTATGCTAGCTTGCACGCTAGGCAACATTATGCAGCGGAAATACAGGATCTTGCACAAATGCTAAGTGAGGAAAACACTCTTTATTAAGAAAGAATGCTTTACAAAGGTTAACTTTACAAAGGAAAGCTCTCTAATGCCCTCAACTTCTTCACACTTTGATGGATGATTTACAAATGAGGCTACACTCCTATTTATAGCCTCCCTAAGAAGATTCTAGAATAATTACACTTAAAAATCCTAGAAAAATCTAGAGAAAGAACAAATAAGAAAGGTTGGGACATTTCTACATTGTCCCTAGAAGCTTCTTGGGCCATTCCCGCACTTTCCGGAATATTTCCCGTACCTTCCGTACTATTCGGACACGTTCCGGCACATTTCGGCACGCCCCAGACCAATCTGGCACGTTCCGGAAGTTTCTGGCCCGTTCTGGCACGCTCTGGGCCCGTCTGGAATTTTCTGGGCCCGTAGCTCGGCAACCTGAGGCTCTGTTGGCAGGCTCCCTCGCAGCTCCTGGCCGTCGCTCGCAGCTCCTTGCAGTCCCTGGGCCTGCTGCCTACTCACCCCGCACGAACAAAGGCTAATTGTGCCTGCTGGCACGCACACGGGCCCGGCGGCTCCAGCTCGGGCCCGTACTTTTCCACCATGGCAATTTTCCTTGCCATTAATATTGTCCCCGCATATAACTGAGCACATAGCTCCATATGGATCCCAAGGAACCACATACCAAATATGGACGCATTTGGAATCGTCTAGACATACCTTGGGAAAACTTGTGGTGTGTGGGGCTTGACAATGTTCTCCGACAGTGTGTCTCAAGTTGGTATAAGACACACTATAGGGGGGGACTATCTCTTGGCCAAATCCTCCCCCGGCAGGCACGGGCCCGCTGCCCGGCTGCCTTGTGCACTCCTGCACATACAATTGGCCCGATGTACTTGGTGTCCACCGGCATGTCCCACAACGTCCCGATGAACAGGAAAATGACCGTTTTGCCCCTGGACCATTTCTCTTAGCCCTTTGGGCAGTTGGCTTGGGCCTTCCCTCGGATGACTTTAGGCGGGCCGTGACATCCTCCCCCACTCCATTTGGCAACGTCCTCGTTGCCATCCTTGGGTGTGCCACGCCTCCTTGCCCACCATGTCGCTTCGCGGCCTTGCTTGGACGTCTCCTCCTTGCTCGGCCCTTCGGTTTGGTCGCTGCCCCTTCGGTATGAGCAGTTTCCTTGATTGGTTGTTGCTTCCTTGCAACTTGTCGTTCCTTCGACGACTTGTCCACACAATGGCCAACCCCTTGACCTACAACTTTGGAGATTTGGCCCTCCATAGCCATACTTTTCTTCGACCTCCGCCTCCTTGGCTTCTGGTCATGCTTGTCTTCGGTTGGCAGCTGTCCTTCCACAAGCCTTGATTGGCAAGCCTTCCCTCGCTTGGCCAACCTTCTCCCATCGGCTTTCGGACCCCGCACCTTTTCCCCATTGGTGCACGCTGCCTTAGGAATCTTCGGTCGGGTGAAGGCACCTTGCTCACCCTTGCTGCTAGCATCCTTGGCCACCCGTTTGGCCTTGGATTTCTTCCTTTGCTCCCCCGCTCCCTTGGGTGAAGTCTTCGCTGGTTGGTGCTCCGCCTTGCCCTCTGACGGCAACACATTGTCGGTAGCGTCCTCGGTCATCCTTTTGGCCTTGGACTTCATCTTCTTCACCACTCCCTTGGGTGAATGCTCGATAGGTTGGTGTTCCGCCTTGCCCTCTGACGGCAACACCTTGCAAATCTCTCTTGGCTTGAGCTCCACCTTGCCCTCTGATGGCAGCTCAATCGGCATCGATGGTGGCTGAATGCCCTTTCTCCCTCGGACATTCATGGCTTGTTCGGGCTCGACGCTTGAATTTTCTCCCACTCCACGGGGAGATCTTGGTGTTGAGGGGCTTGAGGTCTCGTCATCGCTTCGTCCCTCAACCCTCATTGCACCCAAATGATGTAGGGACCCCATGTGCATCTCGGCTGGTCGCTCATGCACCTCCTCGTCGTCGCCTCGAAGTAGACGCTCTCATTCCTCGATGAGCGCATTCAACTTCTTCCTCATCAGGCAGTCCCTTGTCAAATGCTGGCCAGTACACAAGTAGCACTTGAGCGACCTTTCCACGTTGCTGCCCTTCAATGGCTTGGCCTCTTGTGGCTTTGGGACGTTCTTGCTTCGATCGTGGGCGTCTCCCCCACTTTTGCCATTGGCTCCTTCGTCTTGGCCATTCCTATCCTTGTCATGGCCGAAGCTTTGCCTTCCCTTGTCGAACTCAACTAACGAGTCGGCTACGGCAATTGCGGTAGAAAGTTCCTTCACATTCCTGCGTTGGACTTCTAGCCTAGCCCATGGCTGCAATCCTTCCAAGAACAGATAGAAGGCCTCCTCTTGTGGGTAGCTGGGCAGCTCTAGGAGAATCTCGGAGAATTCCTTGATGTACTCCCGCAAACCACCTCGTTGCTTCAAATGTCGCAACTTCGCCCTCTTCTCGAGCTCACCCGCCTCCGGATAGAATTGGCTTTAAACTCACGTTTGAAATCGTCCCAAGTAGCGATTGAACACGTACCTCGGCGCATTTCTTGCTCCTTCAATCACCACCACACCATGGTCGTATCTTGCAAGTAGAGTGGCACGACGTCGATCATCTTGGCATCACTCGCAATGCCAAGTGCCCTGCAATACTTCTCCAAACTCCATAGGAAATTGTCGATCTCCTTGGAATTCCTCGAACCACCATACGCCTTCGGTTTTGGTACCTCTAGTCGCTGCGGACTAAATGCACCTGAAGTTGACGCATCGCCATGTGCAATGGCCCTCTTGCACAAGGCTAACTCCTCCTTTGTCGTGACTAACTCGGCAAGAGCTCTCTCTAGATCTTGCCTAAGAGAAGCAATTTGAGCTTCCAAGGCCTTGTCCCTTTCCTCACAATCATCGGCGACCTTATTCACCATGGCAAGCACCTCTTGCCGGAGCTCGTCACCTTCGAGCACTTCCACGCGTTGCTCCATGGCCTCGAACTTATCTCGGTCTTCGACTATGGCAAACTCCACTTTTTCCAGCCTACCGTTGATGTCTACTAGGACGTCTCGCGACCTTGATCTTCCCCTCTCGCTCTTAGTTTGCTCCTCCCCATGCACGCTAGTCGATTCGACCTCACTTCTCTTCGGCATCGTGCAATCCGTCACCAAATCAGAATTCCGTAGGCAATTCTGTCGCAAACCCAATGCTTGCAAACCTGGCTTTCAAACTTCGAACTGTTGGCTTTCGACCTTGGGCTCTGATACCATTTGTCACGGACACAGCCTCTTGACTATCTGTCGACCGTGCGGCACTAGTAATTTCACCCCTATTACTAGTTCAGCCTTAACCTCGTATGATAGCTTGCACGCTAGGCAACGTTATGCAGCAGAAATACATGATCTTGCACAAATGCTAAGTGAGGAAAACACTCTTTATTAAGAAAGAATGCTTTACAAAGGTTAACTTTACAAAGGAAAGCTCTCTAATGCCCTCAACTTCTTCACACTTTGATGGATGATTTACAAATGAGGCTACACTCCTATTTATAGCCTCCCCTAAGAAGATTCTAGAATAATTACACTTAAAAATCCTAGAAAAATCTAGAGAAAGAACAAATAAGAAAGGTTGGGACATTTCTACATTGTCCCTAGAAGCTTCTTGGGCCATTCCCGCACTTTCCGGAATATTTCCCGTACCTTCCGTACTATTCGGACACGTTCCGGCACATTTCGGCACGCCCCGGACCAATCTGGCATGTTCCGGAAGTTTCTGGCCCGTTCTGGCACGCTCCGGGCCCGTCTGGAATTTTCTGGGCCCGTAGCTCGGCAACCTGAGGCTCTGTTGGCAGGCTCCCTCGCAGCTCCTGCCCGTCGCTCGCAGCTCCTTGCAGTCCCTGGGCCTGCTGCCTCCTCACCCCGCACGAACAGAGGCTAATTGTGCCTGTTGGCATGCACACGGGCCCGACGGCTCCAGCTCGGGCCCGTACTTTTCCACCATGGCAATTTTCCTTGCCATTAATATTGTCCCCGCACATAACTGAGCACATAGCTCCATATGGATCCCAAGGAACCACATACCAAATATGGACGCATTTGGAATCGTCTAGACATACCTTGGGAAAACTTGTGGTGTGTGGGGCTTGACAATGTTCTCCGACAGTGTGTCTCAAGTTGGTATAAGACACACTATAGGGGGGGACTATCTCTTAGCCAAATCCTCCCCCGCCAGGCACGGGCCCGCTGCCCGGCTGCCTTGTGCACTCCTGCACATACAATTGGCCCAATGTACTTGGTGTCCACCGGCATGTCCCACAACGTCCCGATGAACAGGAAAATGACCGTTTTGCCCCTGGACCGTTTCTCTTAGCCCTTTGGGCAGTTGGCTTGGGCCTTCCCTCGGATGCTTTAGGCGGGCCGTGACACTATGCCCAGGGCCGGACCTGCATCTAATATAACATTAATTTATATAATTCTTTTTCAGTATATGTTATATAACAACTAACTGTCCAATTTACTCTTTACATGTATTTATACTTCGACCAAATGGCTATAGCGAAACTAGTGGCAAAGGGAGGTGTGCACGGGATTTATTGTATTTTCAGTCACCAGAATTAATTGTCACGGACACAGCCTCTTGACTATCTGTCGACCGTGCGGCACTAGTAATTTCTCCCCTATTACTAGTTCAGCCTTAACCTCGATTGCTTAGCTCACACCCTAGGCAACGTTATGCAGTGGAAATACAGGATCTTACACAAATGCTAAGTGAGGAAAACACTCTTTATTAAGAAAGAATGCTTTACAAAGGCTAGAACACAAAGCAGCACTCACACTTGCCCACACTTTTGTGTCTTGTGTCAACTCTTCTATCTTGTATCTTATAAATGAGCACCTTCCCTCCTATTTATAGGCAACCTAGGAAGGTTCTAGAATACTTTACACATAAAAATCCTAGAAAAATCTAGATAAAGAACAAATAAGAAACATAAAGAAAGGTTGGGACATTTCTACATTGTCCCTAGAAGCTTCTCGGACCATTCCCGCACTTTTCGGAATATTTCCCGTACCTTCCGTATTATTCCGACACGTTCCGGCACATTTCGGCACGCCCCGGACCAATCTGGCACGTTCCGAAAGTTTCTGGCCCGTTCTGGCACGCTCCGGGCCCGTCTGGAATTTTCTGGGCCCGTAGCTCGGCTACCTGAGGCTCTGTTGGCAGGCTCCCTCGCAGCTCCTGGCCGTCGCTCGCAGCTCCTTGCAGTCCCTGGGCCTGCTGCCTACTCGCCCTGCACGAACAGAGGCTAATTCTGCTTGCTGGCACGCACACGGGCCCGACGGCTCCAGCTCGGGCCCGTACTTTTCCACCATGGCAATTTTCCTTGCCATTAATATTTTCCCCGCACATAACTGAGCACATAGCTCCATATGGATCCCAAGGAACCACATACCAAATATGAAGACATTTGGAATCGTCTAGACATACCTTGGGAAAACTTGTGGTGTGTGGGGCTTGGCAATGTTCTACGACAGTGTGTCTCAAGTTGGTATAAGACACACTATAGGGGGGACTATCTCTTGGCCAAATCCTCCCCCGGCAGGCACGGGCCCGCTGCCCGGCTGCCTTGTGCACTCCTGCACATATAATTGGCCCGATATACTTGGTGTCCACCGGCATGTCCCACAACGTCCCGATAAACAGGAAAATTACCGTTTTGCCCCTGGCTCCTTTCTCTTAGCCCTTTGGGCATTTGGCTCGGGCCTTCCCATGGATGACTTTAGGCGGGCCGTGACATCCTCCCCCACTCCATTTGGCAACGTTCTCGTTGCCATCCTTGGGTGTGCCACGCCTCCTTACCCACCATGTCGCTTCACGGCCTTGCTTGGACGTCTCCTCATTGCTCGGCCCTTCGATTTGGTCGCTGCCCCTTCGGTATGAGCAGCTTCCTTCATTGGTTGTTGCTCCATCGCAACATGTCGTTCTCCCAACGACTTCTCCACACATTGGCCAACCCCTTGGCCTACAACTTTGGAGATTTGGCCCTCCATAGCCTTAATCTTCTTCGACCGCTGCCTCCTTGGCTTCTGGTCTTGCTTGTCTTCGGTTGGCAGCTGTCCTTCCATAAGCCTTGATTGGCAAGTCTTCCCTTGCTTGGCCAACCTTCTCCCGTCGGCTCTCGGACCCCGCACCTTTTCCCCATTGGTGCTTGCTACCTTAGGAATCTTCGGTTGGGTGATGGCACCTTGCTCACCCTTGTTGCATGCATCCTTGGCCACCCGTTTGGCCTTGGATTCCTTCCTTTGCTCCACCGCTCCCTTGGGTGAAGTCTTCGCTGGTTGGTGCTCCGCCTTGCCCTCTGACGGCAACACCTTGTCGGTAGCGTCCTCGATCATCCTCTTGGCCTTGGACTTCATCTTCTTCACCGCTCCCTTGGGTGAATGCTTGATAGGTTGGTGCTCCGCTTTGCCCTCTGACGGCAACACCTTACAAATCTTCGTTGGCTTGAGCTCCACCTTGCCCTC
The DNA here is from genome assembly GCF_963576675.1 of Euphorbia lathyris. Lineage (NCBI taxonomy): Eukaryota > Viridiplantae > Streptophyta > Magnoliopsida > Malpighiales > Euphorbiaceae > Euphorbia > Euphorbia lathyris. Next base: position 82,885,622 of record NC_088912.1, read on the forward strand.
TGATGGCAGCTCAATCGGCTTCATTGGTGGCTGAATGTCCTTTCTCCCTCGGACATCCATCGCTTGTTCGGGCTCGACGCTTGAATTTTCTCCCGCTCCACGGGGAGATATTGGTGTTGAGGGGCTTGATGTCTCATCATCGCTTCGTCCCTTGATCCTCATTTGTCCCAAGTGACGAAGGGACCCCATGTGCATTGATGCGCCCCCACCTACGGTTAGATGAGGACTCACTAAGGGATAAGTGTACCCCGTCGTTATCAAGTAATAAATTTCTGGTTTAAGTCCAGGTTATCGTCCACAGGATTTATTTCTGCAAGTATCAAGCTACTCGATCTCGGATGTTATCTAGGCTTAGGGGGTTTTGAATTTGGTTTGTTTAATTAAGCTACTCCTAGGTTGAATTATGCTAATCCTAGCTAAGTTATCTAATTCTAACTAAGTTATCTAATTCTAGCTAAGTTATTCTAACCCTAACTAAGTTACTCTACCCCTAATTGATCTTTTACCAAAGCAATTAACTGAATGAACATGAAGGAATACGATGATAACAATGATAGAATGTTTAAGCAATTGAATTGAAACTAAGTCACTTGTGTCCAAGGCGATTAACCCGACCTATCCTCCTAAAGTCCCTAGTTCGTGATTCCCTTGTAAGGCCGAAACTAGCTCTAAGGCTCAGTAATTTGGGCTTAATCTTCTATAGGGTCGTCAATCCTATAGGCACTGACTAGGTCAGATTCAGCTCGCAATATGTGCCAACCTAATTTTGGGATTATCGAATGAGTTAAACCAATCGGACAAAGCGTAAGACAAAGATTAAAATATCAAAACAATTGAATGAACAAAATCTATATTATATATCAAAGATGAAGGAATTGTCACGAAGTTACAATAAACCTAGAATTCATAGCATGTATCAGAGGCTAGACAGAATATAAAAGAAGAAAAATCCCTTTCAGGGAACCTGTCTACCAATGCAGGCGTCTTTTTAGGATTTAAGGATGGAGCTTGAGTAATCCTCGGTGAACGGAGCTTCGGAGGTATCTTCAATGGAGTTTTGAAGGTTATGGAGGAGGTGGAGAGGATTTCTCAAGGTGGAAGCTAAGCTAATTACAAAAGTAAAAGATATCTAATTTACATTGGAAAAACTCTATTTATAGACGCGGTTCGGGCCCTTTTCTTGACCTAATTCGTGTCCTTATTGATGTAGGAAGTCGTGGGATCCGTCGTGGCTTCGTGGGGGCGGAATTGGTCTTTTTGACCAATTCCCGCAGGGTTGCTCGCCGAGCAGGCAAGGCTGCTCGGCGAGCAGGGCTGCTCGCGGCGAGCAGCCCCCTGCTCGCCGAGCAGGCCACTAGGGGCCTGCTCGGCGAGCAGGCCTCCAGAGGCCTGCTCGGCGAGCAGAAATGGCCCGGGGGGCCCTGCTCGCCGAGCGTTTTCGCCCGAAGCGCGCTCGATCCGTGCCAGATGACTTCTATACCCTTTTTCGTCCGAATTTACACATGCACACGCATAAAAGCTCCAGAAAACATTAGTCCGAAAGCCAAATTGATCCGCCAATCGCTTATTTTGAGCAAACGCTTCGTTTGGTGCGACTTTTGACGGACCAATTAGCTTCAAAAGATAACGGGATTCTAATATGCATGCTATTTCGGCCGTATTTGCCTAAATTGATCACAAAATGAGCCTAAACGACGAAAAGTAAATAGAACGTTTCTAATTTCTAACTAACTCACACAAAAGCATTTAAATGCGAGAATTGCTCGCTTATTAGCCGAATAAACCTAAAAACCGTCCTAAAACCGTACCCAAAGATAGGGGTTTTTGACCCCTATCAAACCTCTTCGCACTTAAAACTTTACTTGTCCCCAAGTAAACTAAAAAACTAAACCCGCCATCGCAAGCAAGCTAGAAAACTTCCCAGTTTGACTAGGTGCTTGACACAATTTCGAGCATCTGTAATTACATGCATTTGGAAATACAAAGTAGAGACACGATATCCAAAAGCCGCATTTCAATTACAATAGGTCATAGTTTTAAGTAAACGGAAACATGTTCAATTAAACGAGCTTGAGGGGATCGCTAAGTAAAACACCTCACCATAGGTAGTTCACTCATTCACACAATTTTTGGTGGCTAAGGTGTTTACTCTCGGCTTATGTTCTTGCTTAGGATTACGTTGATTTTGCACGTTCATCCGAGTTCCTCTACTATGCTATATGACTCCGATGATATCAAAAACAGCCTCTAATTGGGGTTGTAATGTGGTTAGAGGGTTAAAGGTACAATAAAGGTTAAACGTTCTAGCGCTATAAAAACAGAGTTTAAATGGCTTTAGCAAATATGAAGTGACTGAGCTTTTTATTCATCCCTTATTGTTATTATTATTATTATTTTTTCTTTTTTTTCTTTTTGGGGTGTTTTCTTGAGACGTTTTTGATTTTTAGGAACTGGGGGATGAAGTTTTGTTTCCCCCTTTTTCGTCTCTTTTCTTTTCTTTCCCCCCCCCCTTTTTTTCTGTTTTTCTTTCCTCCCTTTTTTTTTTTTTTTTTTTTTTGGGATAGTGATGCTCATTCACTTTTTAGCCTTTTGGCTTGCTACTGTAATGCCATAAACAAAGACAAAGCGCTAGAAGAAAACAAAGGCTCAATTCGAGCTTTGCAAAAACAAAGGTTAAGTAGCGAACCAAGTTGAGGTTCGCAAAAACGGGTTAGAACGGAAGAAAAATCTACAAACTACAAAAATGTCGGCTCAAAGGGGCTTCCTAGAGTGGATGAAAAAGAAAAAAATAAGGTAAAGAAAAGGGTTAATTCTAATGAGGCTGATTCATCGTTTATCATCTCAAATCATTGCATGTAGGTTCAACACAGTATTAGGTGCAAAATCTGTAATCTTCCACAAGTCAAAGCATTCACACAAAAATGTCAAGAAAAAGAGCTTTTTGATGTTCGCTCTTAGGCTCAAATTCAGCTCACAATTCTTTGGGTTTTAATTTGTGTTTACTAGGTTTCCCCAAACTCAAGTTTAATATCACATGCCTCCAATTCTTAAGTTATCTACCTAAGTAATGATTTTAGCATTTCTTCAAAAGTAGGGTCTAAATGCAAACTGTAGCTCATGCTTTTACAGATACAAGAGTTGTGTCCTACGCCTAAACTAGTTGTCATGCAATTTTAGATTCGGTTTTCAGCCCTCAAAGACAAATAACGAAGTTTAGATTCGAAGGGGGTTCACGGTTTTAGGTCCTAAACATGCAAAAACATAAATAAAACACCAAAACGCAAACCTAAACTAGACACGACGCAACAAAAATTCAAAAATTTAAACAATTTTTGTAAGTTTGTCTACCCCTCCTCCTCACACTTAAAATATGCAATAAGTTCCAACATTGCATCATAAATCATGAAATACGAGTGAAAAAAGTTAGGGTGGAGAAGACAACTTACTGATCGGCCGGGGGGTATGGCCAAGGCATGTTGTAGCGCTCGCAGTAATCAGCCGCTACGTATTCAAGACCCGAAAGCCTTCGGTCCATATTCTGCTCAAAGTTGGTGAACCGTTGGTCCATCTGTTGAACAGTGTTAAAGGTCCGAAGGTTGAGATCCCGCATTTCTGCCATCATGGTGTTGATGGCTTGGAACTGGGCCTCCGTCCCCGGCGCTTGGTGTTCCCTTTGGTCTCCTGCCGTTGCAGGTTCTTCTTCCTCAGGTTCTTCATCCCTCCTCTGTTGTGGAACTCGTGCTCTTTTCCTTCCTCCTCCGCTGGAGCTTGCTCCTCCAGTTGGGTTCCTGTTTAAAACTTCTTGAAAAGTAGATTTCCCCAAAAACTTGGAGTTTAGCAGAGTAGGATAAATAGCAATTTCGGGATTATCTAAGTTCTTGAATTGGCTCTCAAGTAGGTTGGTAACTAGGTGCCCAAGACCTAGGGAACCACGTTTCCTACTCGTTTGGCTTGAGAAGCCTTCAAACACGGTCTTAACATTGTTCACCTGCTTATGGTTGGCCACACACCATAGTACGAGCAATTCCGTCTTTGAGACTTTATTGCTCTCATTTTTGCCCAACAAGTTATGGGCCACAAACTTGTGAACGAGATTGAGAAGTGGGTCTCAGAGAGCGACTGGGCTAGCAGTCTGGGAGTCAAATTTTGATATGCCTGTCAGTTGTTCCCAGGCAATATCTTTTGTTATAGGCTTCTCAAAATCTAAGATCGCCTCTGGGTGATTATAAACCCCCATTAAGGCTGCTAGTGTGGTGGCATCAAGGCGGTAAGGTTTACCGTTTAGCCTAAAGGAATGCTTCCCACCGCCCAAGGGTAACTCCTTTTTCCAAGTTGTCAAGAATTCTATGGTAAAATTGTGATAAACCGGAGTCTGTGTTGTGGCTAGTCTATACCAGCCGTGGAATTTGAGGATTTCATTGAAATCCTTCTTTAAGCCTAGACTCGATAAATAGGTTTGATCGACAACTACATGTGTAGCAAGGTCTTGCTTGAAAAACCTATCATATAAAAGTCCCTCACGTTCATCAATAAGACCAAAGGGTGGATCATACTTAGCTTGGAGGCTCTCGTCGAACTCGACCTCCGATTCGGCTTCGTTCTCGACGACGACCTTAGCTTTTCCTTTCCGACCCATATTTCCTGAGGAATAGACCAAGAATATGGAAGAGTTAGAAAATATTTACAAGTTTCAACATAAACCCCCAATAAACCATTCATAGGCAACAATCATAGCTTAAGGTACTTAGGGACGAAACCATAAGAATTTGGTCCCTAAGTGTTTTACCCGAAATTCACAAAATTCATGCAAAATTGAAGATACCCAATGACTAAAATATGAAAATAATGCAATTCACAACTCTATTGACAAGTTTCTAACTATAAATTGAATAGTTGAACTTTGAGCTAAAATGGGGATTTTGCCCAAATTGAGCAATTTCTCCAAATATTCACAAATTGAGAATAGAAATCACACTCAAACTATAGATTAATCATCATGTTAACATAAATTGCAAGGAAATCAAGAATCTAGGAGCAACAAGACATTAGTTTTGAGAAAGGGAAAAAAAATCCAAATCTTAGGTTTTTCTCAAACCTAAAAAATTATCACCCTAAGCTAAAATCTAAACCTATAAACATGTTAGAAATAAAAAATAGGTAAAGATTCATACCTTATATCTTGAATTCGGGTTAGAATGAAGAATTTGGGGGGTTAGGTTTTGAAGAAACAAAAGAGAAGGGGAAGAGAAGAATGGAAGAATGTGATAAAAAGAAAAGAAAGAAGAGAGAAGGGAAGAAGAAGGTGGGGAAGGGGATGATGAGTCATCCCCCCCCCCCTTTTTTTTCTTTTCTTACCCTTTTCTTTCTTTTATTTTTTTTTGGCTCGGGATTTTTAAAATCTCGAACAGCCCTCGTCGGCTGAGCCGGCTGGCTCGGCCGACCGGCCTGGCGAGCTGGGCAGTGCCTAGCTCGCCTGGGTTGGACGATTTTTTTTTTTTTTTTAGAGTGCGGGGGAACAAAGTTTGATAGTAAAAACAAACGAGATCAAAATTCAATTAACCAAAATAATAAAAGGAAATAATAGCAAAATAGAAAGAAAAGAAAATGCAGAATTAAATTGTTCAAACTTTGGATTAAAACCGAGGAGAACCCGATTTCTCCCCCTTACTCAATCCTTTCTCAGGATCTTTAGATTCTTTTCCGTTGTGCTCGGGAGAGAACCCTGTGGCCTTTCCTGCCTGTCCCTATTAATCTGAGCCACCTGATTGCTCAAGTCCTTGCAGAAGGCTTCGTTGTTGGCAAGCCTAGCTGAGATCTCCTTCAGAAGAGTGATCACTTCGTCAGATTCCTTAGGGTGTTGCACTGGCCCTTGGTTTTGCTGTTGGTATGGGGACATGCCAAGCCCCTGCTCTCTATGCTCTTGAACAAATCCGCTAGGAGGTCGGAGCACATTCTGATTTGAATTCCCGTAAGATAGGTTCGGGTGTTGGGGCCTCCTATAGTTGCCATTGTTGTTGTTGTTGTAGGAATTGTAGTTGTTGGGGTTACCGTTGTTGTAGTTCTGATTGTATCTCGGCTGTCCCCCAACGTAATTGACCATCTCCACTCCATCTCCAGCGAAAGGGCTGCCTGCTTGACAATCCTTCCCATTGTGGTCCCCGCCACAGTGCACGCAGGTGGGAGGTCGGCTAAGTGTAGCCAATAGTACATCCATCTTCCTACTCAAATCCGCGACAGCCGGATTTTGTTCCTGTTCTTCCACAACAAATACCCGCTGCCTAGTGGGGCCGGCGAGCTTCTGTTCTTGCCACTGCACACTCTTTCTGGCCAGCTCATTAATCATGCCATATGCCTCTGCCGCTGTTTTTCTAAACAAATCTCCACCCGCTGCGGAGTCGACAATGGCTCTGTTGGTGGGCGTCAGTCCGTGATAGAAGACGCTTACCAACTGATGCTTAGGTATGTCATGATGAGGGCACATGCGCAGCATTTTCCTAAATCGAGTCCAAGATGTGTGGAGCGCCTCATGCTCGGGTTGGTGGAAGGATGTGATATCACCCCTGAGCATTGCTGTCTTTAAGGGAGGGAAGTAGTAGGACAAGAATTCCTTCTCCAATCATGCCCATGTTGTGATTGAACCAGGCTCCAGTGTTCTCAGCCATTCCAAAGCTTGCCCCGTCAGAGAGAATGGGAAAAGTTTCAGCCTAGCAGCATCTTGGGGGACCCCGTTGGTCCTTGCAGTGTCTGCGCACATTAGGAAGCGATCCAGATGATCATTCGGGCTTTCATGTGCTTCTCCTCCAAACAACCCAGTCTGTTGGATCAAGTGAATTATTCCAGACTTGATTTCATATGTATTTGCCTGAATGTTTGGAGCAGCAATGCCTGACAGATGCTGATGTCGATGCGGTGCCAGGATCTCACTCATCAGACGAGTGTCGGTCTCTGGTCTGGTGTTCTCAAAGTTCCGCTTATTGTTTCGTTCATTGTCAGTCATCTTGAGAGGCTTGATAGGCTCGATGATCTCGTCTTGCTTCAGCTTTCCGGTCTGTTTGCTCCTGCGAAGAGTACGTTCAAGTTCAGGGTTAAGAGGGACAACCGGTATTTTTGCTGATCTCGTAGGCATACGCTGAGAAAAGGTAAATACAGAAATAAATGAAAGCTGAAAGGGAATCATACAAATCATACAGTTTTATACAAGCATAGGAATGGTACATATAAACATATACAGATACGTATAGGTGAAGTCGATAGCTACATGTTCGTAAAACGAATACACACAAGCGTAAGTATAAACAAGGATGGCTATCATAAATGAGTATATATAAATAAGTGTATACAGACAAGTATAAACGGTATAGGTGTGTGATACAAAGAATCATGATTATAAACAACTATATGATATTAACAAGGAAAGTATTCACAAAGAATGCCTAAACTAACAAGTCGACCTTTAGTTCGATATTGCAGAAGAAATAAATCCCCGGCAACGGCGCCAAAAACTTGATGCGCCCCCACCTACGGTTAGATGAGGACTCACTAAGGGATAAGTGTACCCCGTCGTTATCAAGTAATAAATTTCTGGTTTAAGTCCAGGTTATCGTCCACAGGATTTATTTCTGCAAGTATCAAGCTACTCGATCTCGGATGTTATCTAGGCTTAGGGGGTTTTGAGTTTGGTTTGTTTAATTAAGCTACTCCTAGGTTGAATTATGCTAATCCTAGCTAAGTTATCTAATTCTAACTAAGTTATCTAATTCTAGCTAAGTTATTCTAACCCTAACTAAGTTACTCTACCCCTAATTGATCTTTTACCAAAGCAATTAACTGAATGAACATGAAGGAATACGATGATAACAATGATAGAATGTTTAAGCAATTGAATTGAAACTAAGTCACTTGTGTCCAAGGCGATTAACCCGGCCTATCCTCCTAAAGTCCCTAGTTCGTGATTCCCTTGTAAGGCCGAAACTAGCTCTAAGGCTCAGTAATTTGGGCTTAATCTTCTATAGGGTCGTCAATCCTATAGGCACTGACTAGGTCAGATTCAGCTCGCAATATGTGCCAACCTAATTTTGGGATTATCGAATGAGTTAAACCAATCAAACAAAGCGTAAGACAAAGATTAAAATATCAAAACAATTGAATGAACAAAATCTATATTATATATCAAAGATGAAGGAATTGTCATGAAGTTACAATAAACCTAGAATTCATAGCATGTATCAGAGGCTAGACAGAATATAAAAGAAGAAAAATCCCTTTCAGGGAACCTGTCTACCAATGCAGGCATCTTTCTAGGATTTAAGGATGGAGCTTGAGTAATCCTCGGTGAACGGAGCTTCGGAGGTATCTTCAATGGAGTTTTGAAGGTTATGGAGGAGGTGGAGAGGATTTCTCAAGGTGGAAGCTAAGCTAATTACAAAAGTAAAAGATATCTAATTTACATTGGAAAAACTCTATTTATAGACGCGGTTCGGGCCCTTTTCTTGACCTAATTCGTGTCCTTATTGATGTAGGGAGTCGTGGGGTCCGTCGTGGCTTCGTGGGGGCGGAATTGGTCTTTTTGACCAATTCCCGCAGGGTTGCTCGCCGAGCAGGCAAGGCTGCTCGGCGAGCAGGGCTGCTCGCGCCGAGCAGCCCCCTGCTCGCCGAGCAGGCGCCTGGCGCCCTGCTCGCCGAGCAGGCTCCTGCTCGTCGGGCCTGCTCGGCGAGCAGGCCTCCAGAGGCCTGCTCGGCGAGCAGAAATGGCCCGGGGGGCCCTGCTCGCCGAGCGTTTTCGCCCGAAGCGCGCTCGATTCGTGCCGGATGACTTCTATACCCTTTTTCGTCCGAATTTACACCTGCACATGCATAAAAGCTCCAGAAAACATTAGTCCGAAAGCCAAATTGATCCGTCAATCACTTATTTTGAGCAAACGCTTCGTTTGGTGCGACTTTTGACGGACCAATTAACTTCAAAAGGTAACGGGATTCTAATATGCATGCTATTTTGGCCGTATTTGCCTAAATTGATCACAAAACGAGCCTAAACGACGAAAAGTAAATAGAAACGTTTCCAATTTCTAACTAACTCACACAAAAGCATTTAAATGCGAGAATTGCTCGCTTATTAGCCGAATAAACCTAAAAACCGTCCTAAAACCGTACGCAAAGATAGGGGTTTTTGACCCCTATCATGCATCTCGGACGGTCGCTCTTGCTCGTCGTCGTTCTCGCCTCGAAGTAGACGCTCCCGTTCCTCGATGAGCGCATTCAGCTTCTTCCTCATCGGGCAGTCCCTTGTCAAATGCTGGTCGGTACACAAGTAACACTTGAGCGGCCTGTCCATATTGTTGCCTTTGATCGGCTTGGCCTCTTGTGGCTTTGGGACGTTCTTGCTTCGGTCGTGTGCGTCTCCCCCACTCTTGCCACTGGCTGCACTGTCTTGGCCATTCCTATCCTTGTCATGGCCAAAGCTTTGCCTCCCCTTGTCGAACTCAACTAACGAGTCGGCAACGGCAATTGCGGCAGAAAGCTCCTTCACATTCCTGCGTTGAACTTCTAGCCTAGCCCATGGCTGCAATCCTTCCAAGAAGAGATAGAAGGCCTCCTCTTGTGGGTAGTTGGGCAGCTCTAGGAGAATCTCGGAAAATTCCTTGATGTACTCCCGCAAACCACCTCGTTGCTTCAAGTGTCGCAACTTGGCCCTCTTCTCGAGCTCACCCACCTCCGGATAGAATTGGGCTTTAAGCTCACGTTTAAAGTCGTCCCAATTAGCGATTGAGCACGTACCTCGTCGCATCTCTTGCTCCTTCAATCGTCACCACACCCTGGCCGTATCTTGCAAGTAGAGTGGCACGGCGTCGATCATCTTGGCATCATTCGGTATGCCAAGTGCCCTAAAATACTTCTCCAAACTCCAAAGAAAATTATCAATCTCCTTGGAATTCCTCGAACCACCATACGCCTTCGGTTTTGGCACTTCTAGTCGCTGCGGACTAAACGCACCTGAAGTTGACGCATCACCATGTGCAATGGCCCTCTTGCACAAGGCTAACTCCTCCTTTGTCGTGACTAACTCGGTAAGAGCTCTCTCTAGATCTTGCCTAAGAGAAGCAATTTGAGCTTCCAAGGCCTTGTCCCTTTCCTCACAATCATCGGCGACCCTGTTCACTATGGCAAGCACCTCTTGCCGGAGCTCGTCCCTTTCGAGCACTTCCACGCGTTGCTCCATGGCCTCGAACTTATCGCGGTCTTCGACTATGGCAAACTCCACCTTTGCCAGCCTACCGTTGATGTCTACTAGGACGTCTCGCGACCTTGATCTTCCCCTCTTGCTCGTAGTTTGCTCCTCCCTACGCACGCTAGTCGATTCGACCTCACTTCTCTTCGGCGTCGTGCAATCCATCACCAAATCAGAATTCCGTAGGCAATTCTGTCGCAACACCACTGGCCTTCAACCTTAGGCTCTGATACCACTTGTCACGGACACAGCCTCTTGACTATCTGTCGACCGTACGACACTAGTAATTTCTCCCCTATTACTAGTTCAGCCTTAACCTCGATTGCTTAGCTCACACGCTAGGCAACGTTATGCAGTGGAAATACAGGATCTTGCACAAATGCTAAGTGAGGAAAACACTCTTTATTAAGAAAGAATGCTTTACAAAGGCTAGAACACAAAGTAGCACTCACACTTGCTCACACTTTTGCGTCTTGTGTCAACTCTTCTATCTTGTATCTTATAAATGAGCACCTTCCCTCCTATTTATAGGCAACCTAGGAAGGTTCTAGAATACTTTACACATAAAAATCCTAGAAAAATCTAGATAAAGAACAAATAAGAAACATAAAGAAAGGTTGGGACATTTCTACATTGTCCCTAGAAGCTTCTCGGACCATTCCCGCACTTTCTGAAATATTTCCCGTACCTTCCGTATTATTCCGACACGTTCCGGCACATTTTGGCACGCCCCGGACCAATCTGGCACATTCCGGAAGTTTCTGGCCCGTTCTGGCACGCTCCGGGCCCGTTCTGGCACGCTCCGGGCCCGTCTGGAATTTTCTGGGCCCGTAGCTCGGCTACCTGAGGCTCTGTTGGCAGGCTCCCTCGCAGCTCCTGGCCGTCGCTCGCAGCTCCTTGCAGTCCCTGGGCCTGCTGCCTACTCGCCCCGCACGAACAGAGGCTAATTGTGCCTGCTGGCACGCACACGGGCCCGACGGCTCCAGCTCGGGCCCGTACTTTTCCACCATGGCAATTTTCCTTGCCATTAATATTTTCCCCGCACATAACTGAGCACATAGCTCCATATGGATCCCAAGGAACCACATACCAAATATGAAGACATTTGGAATCGTCTAGACATACCTTGGGAAAACTTGTGGTGTGTGGGGCTTGGCAATGTTCTCCGACAGTGTGTCTCAAGTTGGTATAAGACACACTATAGGGGGGACTATCTCTTGGCCAAATCCTCCCCCGGCAGGCACGGGCCCGCTGCCCGGCTGCCTTGTGCACTCCTGCACATACAATTGGCCCGATATACTTGGTGTCCACCGGCATGTCCCACAACGTCCCGATGAACAGAAAAATGACCGTTTTGCCCCTGGCTCCTTTCTCTTAGCCCTTTGGGCATTTGGCTCGGGCCTTCCTATGGATGACTTTAGGCGGGCCGTGACATAATCCTCCGAGGGTGGTTTTGGTGGAGACCAATGGCCCTTTGCCCCGAAAAGAATACAACAATTGTATTTTCAGACTCTTTATCTGGCACCTGCACTATGTAAGATTTTGAAATGTTGTCAATATAGTATGGGATAAGAGTATTTCCAAGAGAGGTTGTTTCAAAGAGTGCCAAAACTTACCACATCATACTAAAATATAATATTTTATTAATTTAATAATCCATATCATTTTTTACAACTTTTATTTAAAATTGCTCTAATAGTAAGCAACTTTAAAAGTTGTCAAAATGACTCCACAAATTATTACTTAATATATAATTTATTTTAATTATAAATATTGTTAACCAACAGTGAAATGAGAGAGAGTCATCAAAAAGGTGCAGCAATAGTATTCAAGTAAATCACATTTTTTTATATATTAAAAAAAATTTGACAACTTTGAAGCAAGGTTGCCAAAAGTTGGCAACCTTCTTGGTACCGACCATCACTCCAATAGTAAGCACCCTTTAAAAGTTGTAAAACTTAATGTCATATCAGCTGTCACTCTTTTGAGCACACTCTAATGGAGATGCTCTAAGGAGTAAATTTAATGTTGATAGTCATAACTAATTGTATCACTAACGTTTAAAATTATGTAATTTTACCTTTCAACGTCAGTAGTCTAGAATAATTTTACCTATAACATTAAGTTGGCCAAAGAGGATTTTAGGATGACTTTTGAACTAATTACCTCTAAATTTGGAGTTATTATATTAAGGATCGGTTCTTCTATGTCACTTGGAGGATCCCAATTCACATTTAGACGTGTGTATTGTGATATCACTTAATAAGTAAAATAGTGGAACTTCTTTGCTGGAGTAGGGTTACTTTCTTTCCCCGGTCCGGTGGATATGGCTGAGGCTCATGCACTTACACTTAGTAAAGGTGCTGACCTGTCTTTTTCTTTACAACTATCTTTTGTTTGTATGTATGAAAACAAATGAATCTCAAATCTTGAGGGTCCATATTACACATATCAAAATATATACGGAAGGTCTTCCATTTGACATAAAAAAAACAAAGAACGAGGTGCTTCTAGTAATTTCTCCTCTTGTCAACGTTTTTGTTATGGAATAGATGTTTGCTTATGGGGTGTTAATAATATACTTTCTCTAATTGGTAATAATAGTGTTTTTTTAATCACAATGTGTCTTCTTAAAAATTTCACTTACAAATGAAAAAATTAATTAAAATATTTTAATTATAGTGTTATTTTATTAAAAATATATTTGTATTGAAATAAAATATCAATTTTCATCAAATTATTACGAAAGCAAATTTGATTAGAAATGCACTATAAAACTATGATTTTGTATTTCACAAAGTATTATTGCTAGTTCAATATAATTCCTTTATAAAACAATTATTTTACAAGTGAAACCAATACTTGGTAGTAGATCTGTCCACGGGTCCGAGTATCCACCCGGTTCGTCCAGGCCCGTACCTCTTGGATTGGACTTGGACAATGCTAATTGATGTAAGGTCTAGTCCAGTCCAGATCCACTAAAGTCTGTCTATTTTTTGGACGGGTTTGAAATTAATAAAAATAGCGCGACCCTGCCCAGACCGGCCTGTTTATTAATTTTAATTAATAAATTTTATATATTTATAGATTTATATATTAAATATTTATTTTTAAATATATTAAAAAATTATGTATATATGTTTAGGTGGGTTTATATGGACTGGGCTTGAGATTTGATTTTTAAACCCGAATCCATCTAAATTACTAGTGGGCTGGATGTGCTTGGACTGAGGACTTTTATAGAAAAACCAGTCTGGCCTAATCCAAGCCCGACCCAGTTCGACCCATGCCATATCTACTTGGTAGTAGTTACTGGTAAATCTAATTATTCGATTACACACTAATAGAACACTTTTTAGTTTCACTTAAAATCTAGTCCAGTTTGTATAATAGAATTTCAAGTCAAAAAACTAGTTTAAATTAAATGACTTTGAGATTTATAACACTTAATTGATTAATAATCATATTTTATTAGTTTATAGATGTAACTCATTTAAGTTCATAAATAACGTCATAAAATATTTTAATTTTTTTTTTAAAGTATAATGGAATTTTCACATTAGCACTTGGCAATAAAGCAATTTAATATTTTTCCATTCTACAATCAGCTATAGCACACTACTTAAGATTCTACCATGTCCTTGTGTCGCCGACCTTTTAGCTAATCATGCCAGGCTCTGCTCTTCGGACATGTGGTGGGATTCTTCTCCTCAATTTTGTAATGGTACTGTGATAGCAGATTCGTTAGGCTTAGATTCTTTTCGGTTTGTTTAATTGCCTTCTTGGCTGGATGATCTTGTATTCTTGTATTCTTTATTCTTATATTTATTCTTTCGGGTTTCTTTCCGGGTGCTCCGAGGGGTGCAAGCATAGCTGGGATGCCTTGGACCCTAGATCAGTCCCCCGCTTTTAATCAGAGAGAGAGAGAGAGAGAGAGAGAGAGATCCAGTGTGACAATTTTTTTATGCTGAGACAAGTCTTATGGTGTGACAATGACCAATTTTGTAATTAAGTAGGGGAATGTGGCAAATTTGTAAATAAAAAGAAAGAGAAAATTGTTTTATTATTTTTCTTTAAAATGCATTTTCCAGACTTTTCCAATCTCGTTTTTCAATTATCATCAAAACTACGTAGTTTTGTTATGTCACACAATAAGCTAATTGCCACATCTAGACTCATTATCGCACTGGATTTCACCCCTATATATATATATATATATATATTAAAAAGATAAGGTCTTGACCCAAAATGTTAGAGATATTTTTGCACCTTAATCCGAGTTAGTATTATGGTTTTTGTATTTAGTTGTTACAGAATAAGCAAGTTTAAGGAGCTGGTGAGACACTTGCAAAGTTCAGGGAACTAATAAATTTTTATGGAAAAGTTTAGGAAGCTCGTGCTACGAAATAAGCAAGTTCAGAAAGCTGATGAGACACTTGCAAAGTTGACTTTTTAATTTCAATTAAAATCTAGTTTGTATAATAGAATATGTGGATTACTAAACCCAGCAATGAATTCCCACCCCTAGCCCCATGAAAAGACCAAACTACCCTTTACCCAAAATTTGAAAAAACACAAAACCTCTTAAATACCCTACACACTCTTTGATCAAATCCGGACTAATTTGTGAACCAAAACATGGAGTGTAACAACAACCGTAAAGGGAAAGCGAAAATAATAAGATTTACCGTATTTGTTTTTTGATTTAAGCTTAAAAATTGAATATGTGGGTGATTTTTTAAAAACGCCGGAATCGCAGTCGGGCGTATGAACATCACGCTCGACCTACGGTTCCGGCGTATGAATATCACGCCCGACCTGTGGTTCGGGCGTGAGGCTATCACGCCCGACCTATGGTTCAGGCGTGATGTTCATACGCCCGCACCATAAGTCGGGCATGATGTTCATACGCGGGCGTGATGTTCATACGCCCGAGGGATTTTAATTAATTTAATTAATTTTTTATAATTTTTAGTTTGTTTAATTTAGTTTAACTAAATTTTTATGTTGTAAATTTTAGTTGTTGTAAATTTTATTTTGTTTAATTTAGTTTAACTAAATCTTTATTTTGTTAATTTTAGTTAAATTTTTATTTTGTTAATTCAGGTATTTACGGGTTAAATTCAATAGCGGGCTAATTTTTTTACGGGTTTAATTCAACAGCGGACTAATTTTTTTTACATAACAGGTATTTACGGATTTAATTCAATAGCGGACTAACTATTTTTTTTTGCTCTTCAGACACGCGGGCGTGTGCCTATCACGCCTCACCTTGTGGTCGGGCGTGATAGCCCCACGTCTCACCGTGTGGTCGGGCGTGTAACGATCACGTCCGACCACACGGTGAGGCGTGGGGCTATCACGCCCGACCACAAGGTGAGGCGTGATAGGCACACGCCCGCGTGTCGGGAGAGCAAAAAAAATAGCTTTTTTCTCCCCCAAAACCCATGAAAGGGTATTTTGTCCTTTGTCAGGGCTAGGGGTGGGAATTTGGGGCTGGGTTTAACAACACCTTAGAATATCAACTAAAAAAAGTAGTTTAAATTATATGACTTTGAGATTTATACCACTCAAGTAAATATTAATTGATTAATAATAGATGTAACTCATTTAAGTTCATAAATAACGTCATAATTTGAAGTATAATGAAATTTTCACATTACCACCTGTTTGGCTCTTTTGTGGGAAATTGCGGGCGTGCCAGATAATTATAGTATTATCAAACTATGGAATGAAATTGAGTGTGTTTTCTAACTTCTAAATATCAAATGATTGTAAGAATTAAAGAGACCGAAAATTCCTAAAGATTCGATTATCAAAACGATACCGACCTTACAGAAAATGATTGAACAACAAATACAAATAAAATTGTACTGGAAAAGATGAATGAACTTGAACTTAAATGAAAATTGAATCTAAGGGAATAACTAAGAATTGTAAAATGCTGAAGTCTAGAGGTAATTTGTTAGAGTTTTTGCTTGGGTTTGTTGAGTTTTTGAGTTGTTGAATTGGGGCTTTGGTCTCGTGATTTCTTCCTTTTATAGACGTTGGAGATAACTTCTTGTTTGCTTCCACAAGTCACGTTCTCCACATTCAAACCACGTCTTGAATAACTGTTTCACTTTAACTTTCACGATGAATTGCTTACGACGCTTTCTAACTTTCCTGCATTCTAATTGGCTCACAAAATACACGTTAAAATATTAACTGACCTTCTGATGTCCCTTTGATTTACCTTAAGTTTACTCTGGGGTTCACCTTAGGAAATTGGTTTACCCCGATATTCACTCTTGAAAAAATCTATTTAAACATAAGTTAGACCAATTAATAAATTAAAAATATATAAAAGCCAAAAAAATTAAATTATGGTGCAAACAATTGCCCCCACAAACATGGATTTAAGAGACGAAAATTTATGCTTAGTCCCTGCTAATCCAAACACGAATCAGTAATGTCTGCAGGAGAAATATATCCAGCACAACCTTAGTTTTCCGATTGTCCTCACCGAGCCACCACACTTCAGCTGTTGAGGAGGCCGACTCCTTTAAGCAAGAGTGCTAACATCAGCGCCGATATGCTTTCCGAGAAGCTGCGTTGTCTCGTCTGATTTATTGGCTCCGTTTAATCTTCCTATGACCGCCTAGTTCAGAGAATCATTGCCGAGGTTTATAAGAATCTTGTCCGTGCCCTAACCGTAATCCGCAAGTATAAGCAATGGAGTGTGTTTCACCGGGTTGTGACGATCATCAGTGTTGCCGATTTTAGGAAAGTGCAGAATCTTCTTAAAGCTTCGGTTGCTGATATTAAATGGCCGGAGATCCGGTTTTGGAAGCAGCATTGCAAGTGATGATGTTGGTATTCTTTTTACTTTTCCTCCAATTGTGAGTAATGATCCTATTCTTGCTTGGGTTTGGTCTTCGATTACTTCCCTTTATTTGCGACCGTTGATGGAGAATTGGTAATCAACTTGTGATAGGAGACTCATCCTTTCGATGATGTAAATGCCATACAGAAACTCATCCTCAAACTTCATCCTCTGACACTCAATTGAGAGCCTTTCATCGCTTCCACCATACTTTGAATTTGAGTCTGGTTTCGTTTATCAACATTCTTATTCTGCTTGCTTTGTTTTAGAAATTATTTTCTTCACAACATAACTTCTTTTTTTTATTAAATTGCAGACCGAAGGATCTTATTGACCATTGCATCTTCTTTGAATCGGTGTTTCCTGACAAAGTCATCCCTGGGGCTGCTGTGTATATTACATGTACAGTCCCTATTGTGACGGGAAAGCTTGCTAGTATCCAAAATTAGAGGACGGATCAATCATTGATCGGGTTCCTTTAATCACGGTGCTACCAAGTTGTACGTGCATCACCGACTCTTGTTGACGAAGTTTCCATCATTCGGTTTGCTTATACGTGGGATTAGAGCCCCTGATCATAAGTCCATAACCAGTTCCTGTTCTGATGAAGGTTTCATGGTGAGAAGGATTAGAGGCCGGATCAATCATTGATCGGTTTCCTTTAATCAAGGTGCCAACGAGTTGCTTGTGATTGCATCACCAATTCAAGTTATCAATGAAGCTGTTGTGGACATCAGTGCACTACCAATCCTCATTCTGACGATGGGTTTGCCGGTGCCAAGAAGCAGAAGCCTAATCAATCAATTCAATGGAGAAAGAGAACTTGTCAATAAAGCTGTTGTAGACATTAGTGCACTACCAATCCCTATTCTGACGATGGGCTTGTCGGTGCCAAGAAGTAGAGGCCTCTGAACATAAGTGCACAACCAGTACCTATTCTGAAAAAAAGTTTCATGGTGAGAAGGATTAGAGGTCGGATCAATCATTGATCAGTTTTCTTTAATCAAGGTGCCAACGAGTTGCTTGTGATTGCATCACCAATTCAAGTTATCAATGAAGCTGTTGTGGACATCGGTGCATTACCAATCCTCATTCTAACGATGGGTTTGCCGGTGCTAAGAAGCAAAAGCCTAATCAATCAATTCAAGAGAAAATCAACATGATTCCATCAAGGGAAAGGTAAATTCTCCTTAGAGAGATTTCTTTGTTAGATAGACTTGATAAACATTGCTTGATGAATAAATTGCGGCCTTGAGGCCTGCTATTATTTTATTGCAACAAAATAGCGGCTATAAGCCAGCTTTACAATTTTCAAAGTGAAATTGCTTTGCGTTACATCAAATACATATTGCCTATATCCTATGGCTGATGCTCCCTCAGTTCCCAAAGGGTGGGATAAAATTTCTTGAGGTACTTTCCATTGATGAACCTCTTATGTGGCTCCCCTTGCAAGTTAGCTAACCAATAAGAATTTCCTTTTAGAACTTGGAAGACTTTGAATGGTCCTTCCCAATTTGGAGACCATTTTCCATATGCCCTAGCTTTACTCCCAATTGATAAGATGAGTTTCCAAACCATGTCTCCTTCTTCAAAGGCCTTTTTCTTCACTCTCTTATTGTATGCTTTGGTTACTTTCTTTTTCTGGGCGATCATTCGATCAAGTGCTTGCATTCTAGCTTCATCAGAATCTTCAAGTTCCATCATCATAGCTTCTGTGTATTCTGCTGGAGTGAGTTCATTTTGTCTGGCTGCTCTGAGGGATGGCACTACTACCTCCATAGAAAGCACGACGTCATGTCCATATGTTAATGAGAAAGGACTGACGCCGGTGGCACTCCTTTTTGATGTTCTGTATGGCCATAAAGTTTCTGAAAGTAAGACATGTCATTCCCTAGGATTATCTTTGATCATCTTTTCAAGGATGTTGATGAGAACTTTGTTGGAGGCCTCGACTTGCCCATTAGCTTGTGGATAATGAGGGTAGAGTGCAACAACTTGATTCCATAATCTTCCATGAAGTCCTTCATCTTCTCTCCGGTGAACATGGTTCCTTGGTCTGTAGTAATTGACTGAGGGATCCCATACATGTGAATGATATTCTCCTTGATGAATTTCATAACATCTCTCTGGTCCACTTTCTTCATTGGTAAGGCTTCTACCCATTTTGTGAAGTAGTCTGTTGCCACGATCATAAAGCTGTGCCCTTTTGATGATGCAGGATAAATTTTTCCTATCAAATCAATTGCCCATCCTTTGAAGGGCCATGGCTTGACGACTGCATACATCTCATCTGCAGGAACTCTTTGAATCTGCCCATATCTTTGACATTGGCGGCATCCTTTTGCATAAAACATACAATCCTTCAGCATAGATGGCCAGAAGTATCCATGTCTCCTTATGAGCCACTTCATCTTGATGCCTGCCTGATGAGCTCCACATACTCCTTCATGGACTTGTTTCATAACTTCCATGCTGTCTGGAAATTCTAAACATTTCAGTAAGAGTCCATCTACATTTTTGCGGTATAAGTCACCTTCCATCAATAAGAAGTTCAATGCTCTAATCTTGAGGGAATAAGGTACTCGTCTTCCTGGGTTCGACAGATACTCTTTGATGGGACTCCTCTAGTCATTAGCTAGATTGACATCTGTATTGAATGTCTCCACTTGAATTCCTCTCTCCATTATGGAAGGATGTCTGAGCTTCTTGATCATTATCAACTTATGGGTGAGTTCTTCTGACATTTTTAAACCAGAGGCTATTTGAGCTAGCTCATTAGCCTCCCAATTCATCTCCCTGGGAACATGAAGAAAGGAAAAGTCATTAAATTCCTGCAATAGTTGAACAGCGGCTGTATAATATGGAGCCAAGCTGAGACTAGTGCATTTGTATTCTCCTGATAGTTGCCTCAGCACGAGTTGGGAATCTCCTTGAATAAAGACCTCATCTACTCCTAACTCCCTCAAGATCTCTAGGCCAATGACCACATCTTCATATTCAGCCTGATTATTCGTGCATTTAAAATCCAAGTTGAAAAACATTGTTGTTTTGGTTCCCATGGGGGATATGATGACTACTCCTGCTCCTGCCGATGTCCTGGTGCTAGATCCATCAAATTTCAAAATCCAACGAGATTTTTCAATACTGAAGATTGGTAGATCTTGATCAATTTCATCCTTCACATCAAGACATGGGTGATCTGCAAGGAAATCTGCAAGTGCTTGCCCTTTAACAGATTTTTAAGGATAGTACACCAGAGTAAACTCTGCCAAAGCCAGTGACCACTTTCCAATCCTCCCAGTTATGAGCGGCTTATTCAACATGTACTTAATCAAGTCAGCCTGAGACACCACCAACACCCTTGGCCCAATCATATAATGCCGCAGTTTGGTACAAGCAAAATACAATGTAAGGCAGAGTTTCTCGATTGGTGAATATTTTACCTCAGTTGCATTCAAGAATCTACTCAAATAATATATTGCCTTCTGTTGGCCCAAAATAAATAAATTTATTTTATATATAATGCTTGTTATCAAATTTAGGATATAGTTTATATTTTGTCTAGGAAATAATAATAATAAATAAAAATCAAAAAAACAATTCGGATACGCGGGGCGTGTATTTGCACACGCGGGGCGTATCCCACACACTCGAAGAAGTTCCGCTTCAGAGAGTGCTTTACGCAGGGCGTGTCTTCCTATACACCACGGTAAAGCGCATCAACAAGGCGTTCCAAGCGCAGGAGCACGAACACGCGGGGCGCCCTTCTCTTACGCAGCGCGTACTTTCCTACGCGGGACGTAACACCCGAGGCGCCGCGCGTAAAGTGCATCAATAAGGCGTTTCAAGCTTCAAGACCAGGTACACGTAGGGCGTAACCGAGGATACGCGGGGCGTGTCGTCTCTTCCGGCAACAGTTGGAAGTAGTCAATGGAAGTTGATGGTAGTTAATGGAAGTTGAGGTGGTGGGATGATGTGGCATGGAGGTAGTTGAGTTAGTTGATCACTAATTACCAAAATACCACTCACTAATTACCAAAATGCCACTTCAAAATACTATAAATAGACCCCATCCCCTTCATTAAAAAGCACACTCAACACAAACACAAATCCCTCTCTAAAGGTCCCTTCCAATGCTCTCTTTTTAGTTTAGTTCTTAGCTCTTCAAGTTCTTAAAGTTCTTTCTCTTGTTCTTCATTTTTTCTAGTTTCAATTCCTTCTTTAGCTCTCTTTTAACTTTAATTCAGTTTCCAATAGCCTCTTGCCAAGTTTTGTCTATTCAATTTAGCATTCCAAGCCTTTAATTTGTTCAATTCCTAGTCAAAACTCTGTTTTCAATTTAATTTTCCAGATTCGTCCAACTACTTTCAAGGCCCGATTTCGTCTATTTAAAATCATTTTTTGCTTTCAATCCCTTCGATAAAGTTGTTCCTGACGTCCTAAATTTCGATCTAGTATATTTATTTATCTAATTCCGTGCTCAGAAACTCTATTTACAAGCCGATCTTTGCAGCCCAAATTCTTTTAGCTATTCTATCCAGAATTTTCCAGATTCGTCCAGTCATTTTCAAAGCCAGATTCCATCCATTTAGAATCCGTTTTAGCCTTCGATCCCTAATACAAAATTGTTCCTCACTTCCTGAAGTTAAATCTAGCCTACTTAATCGTCCAATTCCGTGTTCATAAACACCCAAACGAGCCTCCCGAAGTTAAGGTCTAAATCTGCCCCATTTGCCTACCAACGTTTTGCCATTGCACCAAGCACATACCGTACGGGCCCGACCGATTGCAGCTCCCCAAGGACCTCACGCCGACACCAAAATTCAACATCAATCCGAGATAGCTATTGTGGCTCCGAGTTTGTTGTTGAATTCCAATTTTTATTTTAATTGCATTTCAATTCTTTGTATTTGATTTGCCTTTCCAATTCAATTGAATTAGCTATATATTTAGTATAGAAGTACTTCAATTGTAATTCATTTCCAATTTCATATTTCAAACACTTATTCAATCAATAAAATACCAATTTTTATCAAATCTTGTGTCAATTTCGCACTTTAAATTCCTTTATTTTCTCATCTTCAATTTACCCGCATTAGCTTAAATAAAAACAATTTATCTCGCAAAGTTTCTATAACGGCGCGAGAGACCCAAGAGGGACTTTTTCAATCCTTGCGTCCCTCGCCAATCGTTTCGTTTAGAATTCAAGTTTTTGGCGCGCAATTTCCATAAACTTAACCATTTCAATTGAGAAGTAATCTTCTCTGGCACGCCCGCACCCTAACCACACGTGACAAGGTTGAAATTAGCATATTCGCAAAATATCGCTAACAATTTTTGGCACGCCCAGTGGGACGTTTGTTTTAGGCTTTTGCCAAAAATTGTATTTAGGACCTAAAACCCTCTTTTAATTTTATTGTTTCAGTTTTCCACTTATTTTTCATGCTTTGCTTTTATTTCATTTATTTTCTTGTTCTTTCCTTGTTCAATATTAGTTTACTAATTTGATTTCATCATTTTTACCTAAAAATATTCACGAAGAATGCCTCATAGGAAGAACACGGGAAAAGATCCCATCCCATCGGACTCCGAAGAGAGTCAAAATCAGAACCGGGATCAGAGCAATGAACCCGGCATGCCCGAAGGCGGTGCGGCTGAGACCATGAACAATAGTGGAGGTGCAAACCAACAACCACCTCAAGGCTCACCCTCATTCGACCTAACACCATTTTTAACGAAACTAGAAAACCAAATCGACCAGTTCCTACGCGGATTTTCACAATCCATAAGGGAAAGTCATGAGGACATATGCAAGGCAATGCAAGCCAACAACGAGGCAGTGAACAATTCCAACAAGGGATCGGCTCTCGAGGAAAGGATCGTTGATTTAACCGGAGAGATCAGTAAAATCCCGGAAAAGTGCGTCGAGCTGTTCACACAAAGGTCGACATCTCAAGGACCTGGAGACAGCGGGAAGAAAACACTGACATCAGGAGCTGGGGAAAGGTATACCCCGCCACCAGCTCGAGAATAGAATCTCAGGTTCAATGAGCGCGGTGACAGGATCAGCCCAGAACCTATTCAAGTCCCGCCACCTCAACAACAGTTTAG
The DNA here is from genome assembly GCF_963576675.1 of Euphorbia lathyris. NCBI lineage: Eukaryota > Viridiplantae > Streptophyta > Magnoliopsida > Malpighiales > Euphorbiaceae > Euphorbia > Euphorbia lathyris. The sequence goes on from NC_088912.1 coordinate 82,908,823, forward strand.
ATCTCATACAGGACCTAGTAACCATACCGAACATTACGAGGAAAGCTATGCTCGTAATGTGGGGGGCAATGTGAGACAAACCAACTTTCACCCACAACGGACGACGAATACACGCATGGAGCCCACCACCGCCAACAACTTGGGAGAGGCCCAATGCATAAGAAACATCGTCCAAGAGATCTATGGGCCAGCCGTGAGGGAAGTATACCGACCCGAATTCCAGAAACCCTATCCACGACACTATGATCAGCTATACCCGTTTCCCCACAATTTTAGAGTGCCTGATTTCGCTTTATTTTCAGGGGAAGAAGGACAATCCACCATGGAGCACGTGGCACGCTTCACCTTTCAGTGCAGCGGTTTAAGCATGGACACGAACTTCGACATGTTACGCTTGCGGCTATTCCCAGGTTCACTAACAGGACCAACTTTCTCTTGGTACACCACCTTACCATCCGGATCCATTCATGGGTGGGAACAAATGGAAAGACTGTTCCACAACTAGTTCTATCAAACGGAGCCCGAGATCTGCGTTGCGGAGCTGTCCCGAATGACGCAACGGCATGGAGAACCGGTTGAAAATTTTATCAACCGATTCAAAAAGATGCGACATCATTGTCGAATCAACATCCTCGAGGTCGAGTTCGTGAAGATTGCCCAACGTGGGTTGGAATTCGAAAATCGGAAGAAATTTCAGGGGATAGATTTTCGCGACTACTACGAGTTGGTGGCCAAGGTTTCAGAGTATGAGGAGTTGATGAGGGAAGATCATCGACGCAAGAAGAACTCTGTGGGAAGCTACCAAGGGGAGGTACAAACGCATGAGGTAGCCATTGCCGACTTAATGAACACCGGATCTCGAACATGTCCCGTGTTGTTAAAAAATCCCAAAGCACCGGAAGTGGTCAAGAGGATCCCAACCACCCAATATACGTTTGACGTCTCGAAAACGGAAGAGATCTTCGACTACCTGTTAAAGGAGCAGTTCATCACATTGCCTCCTAGACATGTGATCCCATCCAAAGAGGAAATACGCGGACGAGACTACTGTAAGTATCATGACAACTGGAGCCACAACACCCAAGCATGCTTTGGTTTTAGAAATGCCGTGCAGGACAGGATTAACCGCGGGATACTCCAATTCCCGGAAAAGAAGGAAAGCATGCTAATCGACGAGGACCCATTCCCAGTAGCCAACATGGTCAATGCCACTTCACTAGTGTGGGGGGGCAAAGGAAAGCAACAGGGCGACGTGAAAACACGACAAATATGGGTACCAAAAGCGACGCTACCTAAGTTGGAGGACAGCTCAAAGCAGTCGCAAAACTCAAAGAAAAGAGACGTGCAACAACAACGGCCACGTTTCGTGACACCCTCGAGCACGTCACCCCTCAATCAATGGCAATTAAATAGCCACAAGAAATTCCCAAGGCCTCTCTCCAGGAATGCAAAGAGAAGATTAAGGAAAAGAGAGGCAGAAAAGAGAAATAGTCAAAAAGAGTCATCCAGCGTCAACTCCAACGATGCAAAAAGAGGAGGAAAAAACCAAGAGAAGAACCTCCAGATCTGGGTTGGAGATTTCATCATACGAGTAGATTGTGCAGCTACCTCTTTAATCTTACCTTCGGACTTTAGAAGCGAAGACATTAAGAAAGAAATCCCCAGGCCTAAGTACAAGGAGCAAGAAGACGCAACACCGAAGGAATCGGGTGAAGAGGGCATGAAGAGGGTTTACTTTGACAAACCCACTCCAAGGATGACTCGCCATATCAAACCTCTATACGTCAAGGCTCATGTAGATGGCAAACCAATCTCCAAGGTGCTCATCGACAATGGATCAGCCGTTAACATCATGCCTATGAAGATGGTCCTAGCCTTAGGGAAATCAGAGGAAGATATAATCTCATCAGAGGTGTCAGTTTCAGCCTTCACGGGAGAAATTGCAACGACATACAGCGTCCTACCGTTGGAACTCACCGTTGGCTCCCACACCGCCATGGCCGCTTTCTTCGTGGTAAATTCAACCGCGAGTTATCAGGCACTGTTAGGGAGAGATTGGATTCACTCCAACTCATGCATCCCTTCGTCTTTGCACCAACTTCTTCTGTTTTGGAAGGGAGACGAGGTGGAAGTCATTCGGGCAAACGAGAAATTATTCGGAACCTACTCAGATGTAGTCGAGGCTAGACTTTACGAGGAATCTGTAGGCCCAATCCGAGTGGGATCCAATTACAAAGAGCAATCATGTGGCGAAGAGATTAAGAACAACCTAAGGCCAATGGCAATCGTGCCCCGTCGAAGGCCATTCCGTGATGAACCGATAATTGAAGAGATTCCATGATCAAGACAACATCCGGAAAAGAAGCGGTGGCTTCAGCCGCTATATCAAAACTGAATGCACAACAACTAGCGGAGAAACTATACCAGGAGAATGACATGAGGGTCTCAGAAATCGAAGCACCCAAAGGAGTAGCAAAACTAGATCCTCAAGGAGAAGAAATCCAGTTACAAGATCTGAAAAGGGCGAACCCGAAGTTAGAAGATGAAGGTTCCATGGCAGTCGATCCTCTAGACAAAGTGAACCTAGGGACAGAAGAGGAACCTCGAGTTACATTTGTCAGCAGCCTGCTACGCCCAACGTTAAAGGAAGCCATCATCGTTTTGCTACGAGAGTTCAAAGACTGTTTCGCATGGAATTACGACGAAATGCCCGGATTAAGCAAAGACATGGTGGAACATAGGTTGCCAATCAAACCGGAGTTCAAACCCTTCAAACAACCAACAAGAAGGATGAGCAAAGAGGTTGAAGGCAAGGTGAAGGAAGAAATAGAAAAACTGTTCAAAGCTAAATTCATCAGACCAGCAAAGTACGCGGTATGGCTATCGAACGTCGTGCCCGTAGTAAAAAAGAACGGTAAATTACGCGTATGCGTAGATTACCGCGATCTAAATCTAGCTACGCCAAAAGACATCTATGTGATGCCTATCGCCGATATGCTAGTAGACGCTGTGTCTAAAAACGAATTAATATCTCTTTGCGATTGCTATGCGGGGTATAACCAAATCCCCATTACCGAAGAAGACATTGCAAAAACGGCATTTCGATGCCCAAGGTCAATCGGCACGTTCGAATGGGTCGTCATGCCATTCGGTTTGAAAAATGCCGGCGCCACATACCAAAGAGCAATGAATGCCATCTTTCACGATTTACTCGGCACCTCCATGGAAGTATACATAGACGACATCGTTATCAAATCCAAGCGAGAGGCAGAACACGTCGGCCATTTGAGGAAGAGTTTCGAGCGGATGCGTAAATACAATTTGAAACTCAATCCTCTAAAGTGCGCCTTCGGGGTCAAAGCAGGGAACTTTCTCGGATTCTTGGTCCATCAAAGAGGAATCGAGATCGACGACAATAAGGCGAAAGCAATCAAAGAAGCACAACCTCCGAAGAATAAAAAAGAGTTACAACGATTCTTGGGCCAGGTAAACTATTTGAGACGATTCATATCCAACTTGGCGGGGAAGTCCAGAGCATTCTCAGATCTGTTAAGACTCAAAGACGAAGAAAGCTTCAAGTGGGACGACAAGCATCAAGCGGCGTTCGAAGAGATCAAAACTTACTTGAGTAATCCACCTGTGTTGATGCGACCAATGGAGGGTACTCCACTCAAGCTCTATATATCAGCGACCGACGAGTCAATTGGATGCTTGCTTGCCCAAGACAATGCAAACCGTCATGAACAAGCCATTTACTATCTAAGTCGAACCTTGCTATCGGCGGAGACAAGATACAGCCCACTCGAGAAGACATGCTTGGCTCTCTACTTCGCTTGCACAAAGTTGAGGCATTACTTGCTCAAAGCGAGAGTTTATGTGATTGCTAGCACCGACTTGGTCAAATACATGCTAAACCAGCCGATCCTCTCAGGAAGAATAGGAAAATGGTCACTAGCATTGGCCGAGTTCACTTTGGTGTACCTCCCGCAATCCTCGATAAAAGGGAAAGCAATTGCAGATTTCGTAGCCGATCACCCAACCAGTTTCCAATATCCCGAAGAGGCGGAACTTCCAATCTACCTGACACATAAAGAGCCATGGCAGCTGAAGTTCGATGGTTCAAGCACAGACAGTTCCAACGGAGCAGGAGTGATCATCACAGCCCCATCCGGGACTAAGACAATATTAGCGGTAAAATTGGATTTTGAGTGCACGAACAACCAGGCTGAGTATGAAGCTTTAATCATCGGCTTAGAAATCTTGAGAGACCTAGGAGCGAAAGAGGTCAAGATTTTCGGCGATTCACAGTTGGTCATCCGGCACCTAACAGGAGAATATAAATGCTCAAGTTTATCTCTGCTACCTTATTTCGCGTTTGCAATTCAACTTCTGGAAATGTTTGATGAGGTTAGTTTGGAGCATATTCCAAGAAATGACAATTGGGAAGCTGACGAGTTAGCCCAAATCGCTTCTGGAATGAAGATCTCCAAAGAAACAGCATACAAGGTCATCATCATCAGAAGACAAGGTCATCCATCCGTGGCAGACAGAGGTGTCCAGTTTGAATCGTTCGACATCGACATCAACCTAGCTCAGGATTGGAGGAAACCCTTTACCGACTACCTCAATGACCCATCTAAAAAAGTAAAATATTCATTGAGCATTCAATCTCGAAATTACATGTTGATGGCAGGTGATTTATACCGTAAGAGCTACGACGGAATGCTACTCAAATGTCTCGGCTTCCCAAAAGCAATGGAAGTCATGAAGCAATGAAGGCATATGCGGAGCTCACCAATCCGGAAGGAGAATGCGGTGGCTTATCAATCGCCATGGATACTTCTGGCCAACGATCCTACGCGATTGCATCACATATGCGAAGGGTTGCAAGAAGTGTCAACTGTATGGCCAAATCCAATGAGTCCCGTCAGAAGAATTACACTCAGTGGTGAACCCGTGGCCGTTTAGAGGATGGGCTATTGATCTAATAGGGAAAATATTCCCAGCTTCATCAAAAGGTCATTGTTTCATCATAGTTGCCATAGATTACTTTTCCAAATGGGTGGAAGCAGCACCAATGAAACAAGTCGGCCAAACACAAGTGATCCGATTCATCAAAGAGAACTTGATTCTCCCAGAATCCATCACCACAGATTAGGGGACCATGTTCACAGGCGAAGATATGAACGAGTTCGTAGAAGAGTACGGGATTAAGTTGATTCACTCCACCCCATTTTATGCACAACCGAATGGTCAAGCTGAGGCGTCCAACAAGATCCTGATCCAAATCTTGGAAAAGATGCTAGAAGACAATCCTAGGGAATGGCATAAAGTTCTCTCAGAAACACTGTGGGCCATGCGAACGTCTAAGACACGAGCAACCGGAGTTAGTCCATTTTTTCTAACCTTTGGTCATGATGCAGTAATACCATTAGAAGTCATCGTGCCTTCACTACGAGTAATGCGTCAGAATGACTTGGAGCCAGACAATTATATACAAGCCATGACCATGGAACTAGAAGATTTGGACTACGAAAGGCAGAAAGCGCTCGATTGCATGATAATCCAAAAGAAGAAAGTGGAAGACGTGTACAACAAGAAAGTAAAAAAGAAAAGCTTCAGAGAAGGCGAACTAGTGTGGAAGTTAATCCTACCAATTGGGACGAAAGACCGTGAACTTGGAAAGTGGTCGCCCAACTGGGAAGGGCCATTTCAAATCCGCAAAGTGCTTCCCGGGAACGCGTATTGGTTAAAGAGCTTGGGCGGAGAACCACACAGGAGATACATCAACGGTAAATACTTGAAGAAATATTTCCAAAGTATGTGGGACGTAATTAATGTAGCAACCAGCCCGCAAGATGTAGAAGAGGCCCGACTACGTGGGGCGTGACACCAAAGACGCCACGCTTGAAATGCATCAATAAGGCATTTCACGGCAGGAGCATAAATACGCGGGGCGTATTCGAAAGTAAGCGGGGCGTACCTCCCTACGCACGGCACACACCAAAGACGCCACGCGTGAAATGCATCAATAAGGCATTTCATGGGCAGGAGCATAAATACGCGGGGCGTATTCGAAAGTACGCGGGGCATACCTCCCTACGCGAAGCTTAACACAAGAGACGCCACATGTCAATAAAGCGCTTCAGGTTCAGGAGTACCAACACGCAGGGCGTATTCGCAAGCACGCGGGGTGTGTATTCTCATACGCGGGGCGTATACCAAAACACGCAGGACGCTTCCCCCATACGCAGGACGTGTACTAGACGTGTGTAAAAGACAGGCTCCAGGAGCTCCACTACGCGGGGCGTAACCAGGTACACGCAGGGCGTATGTGCTCTTTTTCTGGGCATTTACAATTTTTCTGAGCATTTGTATACTGTCTTTCCAAGTGCTATATAAAAGAATAAATATGCCATGGCCAAAAAGAATATATGGATGACTTAGCCAATGTTCAAACGGCAATCAACTCACAAAACAATGCCCATTCGTTCTACACAAATAAATAAAAGAATGAGCATACAAACTCAAAACAAAGAGGGAAAGTACGGGTAACTCATGAACATGCCTCACGAAAACAAACAAAAATCAGGCTTTGGGTATTTTGCCCAAGATTCGCAAAGTTTGGAGGCAGCCTCTTTGTGTTGCTCGCTCTGTCGGTGCCATGCCAACATCTCATCGTAATGATTGGCCAATCGATCTTTCTCACAGGCCAGCTCTTCCTCCATCCGCGGGAAACAAGCTCTAAACCCGAAACTGGCTCTAACCATTTCCGCTTTGGACGCTCGAGCTTCAGCCACCTCCTTCTCCAACGCCAAAAGACGCTCCTCTACAGCTGCAATTTTGGCCAATCGTTGCCTATCCGCTCCTTTAGCATCAACCAGAGCATTAAACTTCTTGTTGTAGGCCTCTAACTCTGCCATATTTGATCTAACTCGAGCTGCGAGACCTGCCGCCACATTTTTCTCAGTAACATAGGACTGATAGCAAAACAACACATGGTTCTTGGCGGATTTCAACGGCTCGGTCTTGAAAGGATGAGCACACGCACCCATCATTAGATCAAAATCAGTCATTGCCCTTGCAATACGGGTGGGAGTCTAGGAATCAAGAGGGGAAGCAACGAGCTTGCTAAGATTGGCACGAGCGTCACTCAACGAGTCATCACTAGGCAAAGATGAGTCTGCTGCAGCAGTAGATGGTCCTTTCAAAAATAAAAAATCCAAACCGGCAAAAGGATTATCAGCTTTAAGACCGACAGGGACCAACAAAGGATGCACAAGAGCTGATTCCTGCCACATTTACAAATGACGATTCAATCAAACAATATGACTCAAGCACCCCAAACATAGTTCATGAAGTAACGGAGTCACAAATCATACAAACCTGAGACAATGGTGCGGCAATCAATCGGTTCAAAGAAGAGGCAGAAGGAAGATGCGTTCGTGCCGGAAGTTGCAATGGAGTCATAGCCACCTCAGTCGAGTCCTCGTCAAGAGACAAAGTGCCGAGCGAAGACGTCAAGTTCCAACGTGCCCCCAGTTGATCCAGCGCCTCATCCTCAAAACCAAAGTATAGGCCCTCGTCAGAGTCGTCTTCTTCTTCCATTTGTCTCGCGGAAGGTCCCGCTGCAATAGCCACCCGCTCTCCTTCATCCATCATGATTGCCTTTCCTTTCCCCTTGTCGTTGGCGTCAAGCTCATTCAGAGCTAGGGAATTCGGATTGTTGTCTTTCCCTGAGCTACCGCTTGAGTCTATAAAAAAAAAATAAAAAAAAAAATAAATAAAAAAAAGATAGAAAAATGAAAATAATAAAACAAAAAGAGCTTACCAACAGGAGGGATACAATGCTGAAAAACAGTCTCCCACCAAGCATCAAATGAAGGTTGATCCGATCCAAGCAAAAGTGGTCCCTGATCATATTCCGCATCTAGAACCGCAGCCGTTATATCTTCATCACTAGCCCCACACCGCTGTGAAGGGGTAGGAAACGGGAGTTGCCCCGGGATAGATTGGAAAAAGCCTAACTGACGTGCCCAAAGACAGGGTGCATATAAGGTCAAACCGGGGTTTGATGAGCGAGAGATTCTAGTCCGGTTCACCCCATGGTGTAACCGATGTGTCGCACATACCATCATCCACCATTCAGCACCTTCATGGGGGGCAGCGGACAAGTAAGAGAGAGCCCAAGATGGTAGACACGAGTTATCTTTTTCCCAAAAAAAGAAACAGCTTGTTATGAGTAGATGGCACCAAAGTACGAAGAAACCTCACAACTACACTAACAGCCAGACTCGAAGAGCTGTAGCAAAGGTCCACGCCAAGATGTCCCGAAGTTTCCATTGACGAGGCGGTGGCCAGATGAGGGAAATAAATAAAAAGCCACAGCTGCAGCAGCCACAAACCACTTCTAGGTTTTATGAATGGTCTATCCTCAACAGTGAGAGCTAGACGGTGGAATGTTGAGGCCAACAACATGGTGCCAAGAGCTAAACGACGGCCCGAAGCCAGAGCCTTAGCGATGATCAATATTTCTGCAGTAGGTCTCAAGCCTAACAGCTCAAAAATATAATTACTAAGCATCATCCACAAAAAATGCACATGATCCTCATCGTCCAATTCCCTCTTGTCCAATTTCTTTCTGATCATTTGGACATAAGTCCCGGCCTCCTTGGATAAGATAGCCTTCACTTCAGGAAACACATTCGTCTCAACACAACTAGGGACCTCCTCTCCGATAATAGGCAAACCCGTCAAAGCCACTACATCACGTAAGGTGATAGACATGGGACCCAGCGGAAGGATCAACGAATTACACATCGGCGACCAATAATTCAGCACCCCCTCCAGTACATTCACACAAGGAGTAATTTCATGACGGGTCAGACGAATAAAATCCCTAATGCCAACTTGGTTCCAAACACTCGCGTATCTCGGCTCTAGGCGATCTACAAGGTCATTCCATCCAATGTAATAGCGAGGAAATATCAGTCCTTTTTTACTTGCAGGGAATTGATAAGTTTTTCTATGGAGGGTCAATTCGGTAGAACTGCTCATGGGATATGGGGGTAAAGGGGAATTATTCGCAGCAACAGTGCTAATAGTAAAGACACTATCCTGAAATTGAAGTATAAACACGATCAATTAAGCCTATGGATGCTACCTTCAAATACATGATCAGGAAATTGCAAAGTTCATTGAAAATTACCTCCTGCAAGCCCAGTGTTATGCCTAAGCGAGAATCAGCGCGAATGGTGTCAGAATATGAACACGCAGCTAAGACAGACAGACACAAATTTCAGCAATACAATCACATTCACACATGGTAGCTCTAAAATTCTTATATTTAATTCCAATTCAATTTATCAGCTTTTTCAATAAATATGATTCTACATACACAAAAGCAAAAGAAAAAGAGAGAAAATAGAAAAGAAAAATAGTTCGCATACCCATATTTGGAAGATTGAAAGCTTGATTCTGGATGCTTGCTGAGCTTCAGGAAAGAAAATGGCAGAAACAAAAAAAAAACAAAAGAGGAAGAAGAGTTGTAGACAGGTTAAGTTGGAGAGTTCTAAGGAATTCAAATTCCAAAAATCCTGCAGGATCCTTTTTTCTATTATCTTAAAAAGAGAAAATATTTAATAAAACTTCTTTTGTACATAAATTTTATTTTCGCTATTTCATTTATGCACAAAAGAGGGGGGCAATTGTTGGCCCAAAATAAATAAATTTATTTTATATATAATGCTTGTTATCAAATTTAGGATATAGTTTATATTTTGTCTAGGAAATAATAATAATAAATAAAAATCAGAAAAACAATTCGGATACGCGGGGCGTGTATTTGCACACGCGGGGCGTATCCCACACACTCGAAGAAGTTCCGCTTCAGAGACTGCTTTACGCAGGGCGTGTCTTCCTATACGCCACGCGTAAAGCGCATCAACAAGGCGTTCCAAGCGCAGGAGCACGAACACGCGGGGCGCCCTTCTCTTACGCAGCGTGTACTTTCCTACGCGGGACGTAACACCCGAGGCGCCATGCGTAAAGTGCATCAATAAGGCGTTTCAAGCTTCAAGACCAGGTACACGCAGGGCGTAACCAAGGATACGCGGGGCGTGTCGTCTCTTCCGGCAACAGTTGGAAGTAGTCAATGGAAGTTGATGGTAGTTAATGGAAGTTGAGGTGGTGGGATGATGTGGCATGGAGGTAGTTGAGTTAGTTGATCACTAATTACCAAAATACCACTCACTAATTACCAAAATGCCACTCTAAAATACTATAAATAGACCCCCTCCCCTTCATTAAAAATCACACTCAACACAAACACAAATCCCTCTCTAAAGGTCCCTTCCAATGCTCTCTTTTTAGTTTAGTTCTTAGCTCTTCAAGTTCTTAAAGTTCTTTCTCTTGTTCTTCATTTTTCCTAGTTTCAATTCCTTCTTTAGCTCTCTTTTAACTTTAATTCAGTTTCCAATAGCCTCTTGCCAAGTTTTGTCTATTCAATTTAGCATTCCAAGCCTTTAATTTGTTCAATTCCTAGTCAAAACTCTGTTTTCAATTTAATTTTCCAGATTCGTCCAACTACTTTCAAGGCCCGATTTCGTCCATTTAAAATCATTTTTTTCTTTCAATCCCCTCGACAAAGTTGTTCCTGACGTCCTGAATTTCGATCTAGTGTATTTATTTATCTAATTCCGTGCTCAGAAACTCTATTTACAAGCCGATCTTTCCAGCCCAAATTCTTTTAGCTATTCTGTCCAGAATTTTCCAGATTCGTCCAGTCATTTTCAAAGCCAGATTCCGTCCATTTAGAATCCGTTTTAGCCTTCGATCCCTATACAAAATTGTTCCTCACTTCCTGAAGTTAAATCTAGCCTACTTAATCGTCCAATTCCATGTTCATAAGCACCCAAACGAGCCTCCCAATTTTAAGGTCTAAATCTGCCCCATTTGCCTACCAACGTTTTGCCATTGCACCAAGCACATATCGTACGGGCCCGACCGATTGCAGCTCCCAAAGGACCTCACGCCGACACCAAAATTCAACATCAATCCGAGATAGCTATTGTGGCTCCGAGTTTGTTGTTGAATTCCAATTTTTATTTTAATTGCATTTTAATTCTTTGTATTTGATTTGCCTTTCCAATTCAATTGAATTAGCTATATGTTTAGTATAGAAGTACTTCAATTGTAATTCATTTCCAATTTCATGTTTCAAACACTTATTCAATCAATAAAATACCAATTTTCATCAAATCTTGTGTCAATTTCGCACTTTAAATTCCTTTATTTTCTCATCTTCAATTTACCCGCATTAGCTTAAATAAAAACAATTTATCTCGCAAAGTTTCTATAACGGCGCGAGAGACCCAAGAGGGACTTTTTCAATCCTTGCGTCCCTCGCCAATCGTTTCGTTTAGAATTCAAGTTTTTGGCACGCAATTTTCATAAACTTAACCATTTCAATTGAGAACTAATCTTCTCTGGCACGCCCGCACCCTAACCACACGTGACAAGGTTGAAATTAGCATATTCGCAAAATATCGCTAACACCTTCTCATATCCTTTGGAATTGTTTTGTGCTAACAAGCATCCAATGGAATCATGAGCGGCAGATAGATAAAGTTTCAGAGGTACACCTGGCCTTGACGGCACAAGTACATGAGGTTTGCATAGATACTCTTTGATACTCTGGAAGGCTTACTGATGGTGTTCCTCCCATTTGAATTCATCTTCCTTCTTTAATCGGAGCAAATCGAAAAATGTCTTAGATTTTCCAGCCAAGTTGGAGATGAACCTCTTGAGATAATTCATTTGCCCCAAGAATCGCTGAAGCTCCTTTTTTGTTTGAGGGGATTTGGACTCCATGGTCGCCTTGGCTTTGTTCTGATCTATCTCCACGCCTCTTTGGTGCACTAGGAAACCAAGGAAGTTTCCAGCTTTCACCCCAAAAGCACACTTGAGGGGATTGAGTTTTAGTTGATGCTCCCTCATCCTTTGAAAACCACATCTCAATTGATCTATGTGCTCCATTTCTTTTTTGGACTTTATGACGATGTCATCAATGTAAACCTCAAGATTTTTTCCAATCATATCATGGAAAATGGCATTCATGGCTCTTTGGTAAGTAGCACATGCATTCTTCAAGCCAAAAGGCATGACCAGCCACTCAAATGTCCCAATAGCACCTGGATATCGAAAGGCGGTCTTTGAAGTATCTTCTTCAGCAATGGTGATTTGATTATATCCTGCCACACAATCTAAAAAAGATAAAAGCTCATTGTTAGCTACTGCATCCACCAACATGTCTGCCATGGGCATCACATACACATCCTTTGGAGTTGCTGTATTGAGGTCTCTGAAGTCCACACAAACTCGTAGCTTGTCATTCTTCTTTACCACCGGTACAATGTTAGATAACCATTGAGTATACCTGATGGGTCTTATGAATCCAGCTTTCAGTAACTTTTCAACTTCTTCCTTCACTTTCAATTCTACCTCTTTGGACATTCTTCTGGGAGGTTGTTTATAAGGTTTGAATTCTGGCTTTATTGGCAGACGATGCTCCACCAACTTTCTACTGAGTCCAGGCATCTCATGATACTCCCATGCAAAGCAATCCTTGTACTCTTTCAACAATGCAATAAGTCTCTCTTTGATGCGTGGATCCAAAAGACTGCTGATGTATGTAAATCTTGGATTCTCAGAAGTTCCCAAGTTCACTTCCTCCAATGGATCTCTGGCTAATGATCTGTCATCCTCTAATGGTGAAGGAGCTGGTTTCAATTCGTCTATCTGGATGACGTTTTCACTTTCTTCTTCCAGAGGCTCTTCTTCATAGATTACTTCACCACCCAAAGCCTCTAGACATTCTTCCTTCTGCAATTCCTCCAACACCTGCTGCACTTAGACTTTTTGTATGGCAGCGGCAACTACTGCCATTTCTATCTCATTATGCTTACTAATCATCGATTTCTTCGATGATCGGTTCTCCTAACGCTCCCCAAGCTTTGGATGGAACGATGGCTGATGGTTGGAGGATAGCTTTCCTTTTGTTCTGACATTGCTTCTTCCAGGTGATACTTTTGGGTCCTCCTCTCTTGCTTTCACCTCTGAACTCTATTGGACCCACAGCTCCATCATAGTACCTTGCCTCCACGGAATCAGCTTGAGTTATAAATGGTTTCCCATCTGCCCAGACAACTTCTACTTCATTTTCTTTCCAAAAAAGCAAGAATTGATGAAGTGAGGATGGCACACACCAATTGGCATGAATCCAGTCTCTCCCTAACAAGATTTGATAGCTTGCTGTTGAATCAACAACGAAGAATGCTGCCATAGATTTGTTGCTTCCCACAGTAATATCTACTAGCAGAACTCCTAATGTTTTGGTGGTTTCCCCTGTGAAAGCTGACACCATCACCTCTGTGGCAATTAGATCTTCTATTGACTTTCCTAGGGTCTTCATCATCCTAAATGGCATGATATTCACTTCAGAGCCATTATCAATCAACACTTTTGATACTGGCTTGCCATTTAGATGTGCCTTGATGTAAAGAGGTCTGATGTGTTTGGTCATGCTATCTACAAGTTTCTCAAAAACCACTCTTTTTGGTTCTCCTGGGCCACTCGATTGAATTGTGACCCCACTGGTGAATGAATCTCTCTTCTCAGGAATAAGTGAACTCTTTTCCCCTTCAACATGATGATCCCTTGAATTTCCTAGGAAATCTGCTGGCAATGTCACTGGTTTTTTATCCCTCTCAGTCTGAACTCTTCTTTCATAATGATTCTCTCCGATGCTCTTCACTTCTACTCGAATTTTTGACTTCTGTCCCCCTTGCTCGCTGGTGTTAGGTTGAATTTCATCAGGACCTCTGAGATACTCCTTAAGGATCCAAGTATGGTAACTTTTGCCTTTCTCCTTCTTGGAGTCTGTAAGTTTCAAACGAAGGTCTCCCTTCTTCCTATTGAGGACATCTCGCATATCTACTGCCACCATGTTCATAGTCACCACTGGTGGAAAAGGATCTTCATCAACCAATATTGCTTCTTTCTTCTCTGGGAACTTAAGAATTCCCTTGTTGATCCTTTCCTGAACTGCATTCTTAAAGCCCCAACAGTTGTTGGTTGCATGATTCCAGGAATCATGATACTTGCAATATGTCTTCCCTTTGGTTTCCTCTTTTGTTGGCAATTTATGACCTGCATGCAAAGTAATAAACTTCTCTTTTAAGAGGAAGTAAAAGAGAGCATCACTCTTGGACACATCAAAGCTAAATTGCGAAGGTTTATCATTGAAAGATTTCTTTGCTGCATCATGTCCTCCGGTGGACTGGAGTAAAGGGCAAACATGAGTCCCCGTGCTTTTGAGATCTGCCACTGCAACCTCATGGTATATTTCTTGGAAATAAGTTCCCATGCCATTCTTATTTCTGTGACTCTCTTCCCTCAATAGATCTTCGTACTCTATCACCTTGGCAGCTAACTCATAAAAGTCTCTGAATTCCATCCCTTGGAACTTCTTCCTCATCTCGATGTCAAGTCCCCTCTGGGCCATCTTCACGTACTCCACCTCTGGGAGATAGACATTGCATCTGTTCCTTATCTTCTTGAAACGAGAAATGAACTGGTCTGCTCTTTCACCTCCCTTCTGAGTAAGCCTAGAAAGTTCTGCAACACATACTTCTGGCTCTGCCCGGAAGAATTGAGTGTGAAATTGCCCCTCCATATCTTGCCAACCATGGATGGAGTTCATAGGGAGAGTAGCATACCAAGTGAAGGCTGGTCCTGTCAGAGAATTTGGGAAGAGCCTCAACTTGAGATGGTTGAAGTTAGGGTAGTTGGCAAGTTCTCCACACTGGATCGTGAACCTTGCTACGTGCTCCAAAGTTGACAAGCCATCTTCCCCAGAAAATATGGAGAAGTCAGGTACTCTGTATCCCCTTGGTTAAGGATTCTCCATGTCAATCGCATGAGGGTAAGGCTTGTGGAACTCAGGGCGGCCAACTTGACGGAGGCCAGGCCCGTACAGCTCTTGGACAACTTCTCTCACTGCCTCCATATTGAATGCTGGAACATGTTGAGGTATGCCATTCTGATGGTGACCATAAGGCATATGAGTAAATCGAGTATTCCTTCCATTGCCTCTATAGTTGCCCCCCATGTCTCTAGTGATATGGTGGCCTCCTGCCTCCTCATGATATGAAGCTGTGTGGGAGGTAGGATTAGTGTTTCCAAAATATTGAGAAACGGGTGACTTACCAGCATTTTCTCGGCCTGTTGAACTAGCGGCCTTCTGCAAGACAACTTCATCCCTCAAATGTGGAATTTGATACTTCTCAGCCCTGGACACCCCACGTCCCTCGTTGGACTCCGAGGAGCCTTGAGGAACATGGTTTTCTCCATGCTTGATTACCCCTGGTTCTGACAGCTTCTGGAGTATTCTATCCATCTTCAAATCCATGTCACTCCACAGAGCTTCCATATTCTTCTCGATGGAACTGAAACGCCTCTCCAAGAATGGTGAATTTTGGACCTCTGTAGAGATCCATGATTGTCCTCTAGGGCTGATAACCTTTTCAGCTTCAATTCGTTCCACCATCTGTGGAACATTGCCTGTTGGCATGACCTCCTCTTCTCCAGAACTGGCTATTATAAGATCTTTGTTGCTCTTATCACTTTTCTTCGGCGGCATTGTGATTGGAGTCCCACTGGGCGTGCCAATTTTTGTTTGGCTCTTTTGTGGGAAATTGCGGGCGTGCCAGATAATTATAGTATTATCAAACTATGGAATGAAATTGAGTGCGCTTTCTAACTTCTAAATATCAAACGACTGTAAGAATTAAAGAGACCGAAAATTCCTAAAGATTCGATTATCAAAACGATACCGACCTTACAGAAAATGATTGAACAACAAATAAAAATAAAATTGTACTCGAAAAGATGAATGAACTTGAACTTGAATGAAAATTGAATCTAAGGGAATAACTAAGAATTGTAAAATGTTGAAGTCTAGAGGTAATTTGCTAGAGTTTTTGCTTGGATTTGTTGAGTTTTTGAGTTGTTGAATTGGGGCTTTGGTCTCGTGATTTCTTTCTTTTATAGACGTTATAGATAACTTCCTGTTTGCTTCCACAAGTCACGTTCTCCACATTCAAACCACGTCTTGAATAACTGTTTCACTTTGACTTTCACGATGGATTGCTTACGACGCTTTCTAACTTTCTTGCATTCTAATTGGCTCACAAAATACACGTTAAAATATTAAGTGACCTTCTGATGTCCCTTTGATTTACCTTAAGTTTACTCTGGGGTTCACCTTAGGAAATTGGTTTACCCCGATGTTCACTCTTGAAAAAATCTATTTAAACATAAGTTAGACCAATTAATAAATTAAAAATATATAAAAGCCAAAAAATTAAATTAGGGAAAATTACAAAACTAGGTCAAATGGAAGGTCCATTTACATATTAAACCCATTTACTCAACCTACTACATATCTAGACTGATTTTGTGTGACTTTCCCATAATACCCTCAATATTTAAGCGTGTATGTCTTCCTCCCGTCTGACTTCGCAGAGGTTAGCATAATGCGAACCCAGGTTAGCATAATGCGAAGCCTGCGAAGCTAATGTTTGGTTTAGTTGATGATTTT
Source organism: Euphorbia lathyris (assembly GCF_963576675.1). Taxonomy (NCBI): domain Eukaryota; kingdom Viridiplantae; phylum Streptophyta; class Magnoliopsida; order Malpighiales; family Euphorbiaceae; genus Euphorbia; species Euphorbia lathyris. The sequence goes on from NC_088912.1 coordinate 82,925,483, forward strand.
AGTTAGCATATGCGAAGTCTGCGAAGCTAATGTTTGGTTTAGTTGATGATTTTAGTTAACATATGCGAAGTCTGCGAAGCTAATGTTTGGTTTAATTGATGATTTTAGTTAGCATATGCGAAGTCTGCGAAGCTAATATTTGGTTTAATCAATGATTTTAGTTAGCATAAGGTACTGTATTTGCAAACCAACAACCCCTCTTCTCTCTAATCTCTCTCCAAACAAAGAAAATCTCTGAGAAGAACAGAAGAAAACAAAATTGAAAAATGGAGATGGAAGCAAAAACTCCAGAAGTAGCCAAAAAACCATGGCATATAGTGTGAGTAGTCTTCTTCATGCTAAGAAAAGGCATATCAAAGAGCAAAATAATGGAGGATTTCAATCTGATGTTCAAAAGAGGAAACAAACTCGCCGGAAAAGAGATCGGCAATCTCATCTACAACCACAATCATTCCTCCTTTAGTTGCAGATCCGACGACGCTCTCTTTCGTATCTCCTTTTCCGTTGAAAGACGACAGCGATACTCAGGTGGATGTGGCGGCGGAAGTTTTATAAGGATTTGAAATCGCAGAAGAATACTTCTGCTACATTTGAGTCGCCCTCGTCGTACAATATTTTGGGTGAAGAGGAAAGAGGAGGAGGAAGAGGAAAGATTGAAGTATTATGGGAAAGTCACACAAAAAAGTCTAGATATGTAAAAGGTTGAGTAAATGGATTAAATATATAAATAGGCTTCTCATTTGATCTAGTTTTGTAATTTTCCCATTAAATCATGTGCAAACAGCACCTAAAGAAAACTTAGTTTTGGTAATAAAGCAATTTAATATTTTTCCATTCTACAATCAGCTATCTTATACTACTTAAGATTCTACCACGTCCTTGTGGCGCGAAAACCGAAACTCAGTTCATCTCGCTCGCTTTCTCAGTCCGCTCCAAATTTTCGCGCGCTTTCCCGTTTTCATGTCCAGTTTAGGGTTTCGTTCTCCTCAATTCTCCGAGGTAATTACACCGATGTTTAGATAATCATATCTGTATCACACTCCATTCTCAAATTCACGATTTCCTGGATTCCTTTCTCTATCAGTACAATTTGATGAATATTATGTTTGGTTTGTCATGTTGAAATTGTTTCAGGATTTTGCTTGGTTACCTACTTGGCTTCAAAATCCTCAACTAGAAGCATCCGGTAACAGCTTCAAGGAGCCCCAATCGAATTTCAGTCAGATAGAAACTTTGTCGAGAGAAGAAGGCCGTTATAATAGCTGCCATTTGTTCTTGTCTGGAGATGATACTTCCCAGACTACCCTTTCTCCATCGCCTGGGAATGTAAGTTGTAGTGCTTTTATTATTTATTGTGGTGAATATTTGATTGTTTTCCTTCCGCTAAATTAAATTAAACTTAGCTTTGAAGTTTTTGGTTGTTTTGTAACTTGTTGTATTAACTCTTAACGAAAGCTTCTTATCTTGTTGGAATTGCTTACTGGAACCTGGCTGATGTCATCTGATGTCGGATAGGTACTTCATCTTCGCTTGCGTCTTTCATCAGATGGGGAATCGCAGGCCAAAGGCATACCAAGGTTTCACTGTGAGACAAGCTCTCTCTCTGAATCTGGAGGTGTTGCTGCAGATGAGTACTCTTTTGTCCAGAATCATGAAACTGGGTGGAAGATTCCTTCACAGTCTAGCAAACCCTTTGAAGGTGCACTTGATAAAGCTGATGAGGGGAATTTTAATTCTCAGGAGGTCAGGTCTTCTAATCAATCAATGGTCGATCCTCTTTGTTCTGTTGTTCCATGCAGTATCTCTATGGAGAATGCAGCTTTTTCTTCAGTTCAGAAGCAAGATGATGGCGAAACTGATGCTCAAAACAACTTTAACACCAAGTTGGAGCTTGGGATTGAGAGTTGTCTAAATGTTATAAATTTAAATAATGAACCTGAGCCTGTGGACAGGGTATCGCAAAGTTTCATGAGTGATGACTAGGGCTTATGGAAACTTTAGTTTTGATGAAAAGTAGTTATTCGACTATTAGTTAATTTTAGGATTTGGTTGAACTTTAATCTTTAGATTTAAAATTTATTATAATGGTGAAAGTTCCGACTATTACTAAGCCCATTTCTTTTTGCCATCGTTATGGATGAACTAACAAGTTCACTTCAAGATGGTATACCATGGTGCATGCTGTTTGCAGATGATATTGTGTTGGTTGATGAGACGAAAGAAGGAGTGGAGATGAAGTTGGAACTATGGAGGCAAACTCTAGAATCTAGAGGCTTTAAGTTGAGTCGAAGTAAGACAGAATATTTGGAGTGTAAGTTTAGCGGCCGTAGGAGTAGGGAGGCAGGGACAATCACCCTAGATGGGAGAGTTGTTCAGGCCTCGGATTGCTTCCGGTATTTAGGATCTATTATCCAAACGGATGGAGAAGTAGATGGAGATGTTGCCCATAGGATTAAAGCTGGTTGGTCGAAGTGGAAGAGTGCTACGGGTTTCCTTTGTGATCCCGGCATGCCTAATAGATTGAAGGGAAAATTCTACCGGACGGCAATTAGACCAGCATTGTTATATGGTACGGAGTGTTGGGCAGTGAAACACTGCCACATCCATAAGATGTCGGTGGCGGAGATGCGTATGTTGAGATGGATGTGTGGTCACACGAGAAAGGACCGGGTGCGTAATGAAATAATTAGGACAAAAGTAGGGGTTACATCTATTGAGAATAAAATGAGAGAAAACCGACTAAGGTGGTTTGGCCATGTGAGACGTAGAGCGCTTGATGCGCCGGTTAGGAGAACCGAAGAGTGGCAAAGGGATGTAGTGGTGAGGGGTAGGGGAAGACCTAAGCAAACTTGGAGGAGGGTGATCGAGAGTGATATGAGTTTATTGGGAATTGAGGAAAATATGGTAGTGGATAGGACGGAGTGGAGGGAGCGAATCTGTGTCGCTGACACGACTTGATTTTCACGGTTTTATATGATGGTTCATGTTAGCCGACCCCGAATCATTTCGGGACTAAGGCTTTGTTGTTGTTGTTGTTGTTGTTGGTGAAAGTTCCGAAGCAACAGTTCGAAGGAAGCTGGGAATTTTCCAACATCAACATTTATCATCAGAATACTGTGGAGAACTGCTTTTGTCAAATCAGAATGGGCATTGTCATAGTGATTCTTGTAAGAAGAATTCTAATTTGACTCTCAGATTTGAACATGAATATTCTGCCTAGGGATCCTCTAGAGTTGGTGGAGTTGTAATCATCTCAACCATTAATTGCAAAATGAATGGATAAGATTTGATTGATCAATAAATGACTAATTAAATATTAAAATTTATCAATTAAATCTCATCCATTAATTTTGTAATTAATGGCTGAGATGACAACTCTACCAACTCTAGAGGCATTTTAACTCTAGAGGATCCCTGATATTCTAGTGCTGGAGGTCATGGACCAAATCAGAATAGTTTCTTGGAAATTGGGGGATTTTTAACAGCAAAATAGTTTTTCTTATAGTTACTTTGTCCATTCCTTGTATATGCCACCTCATTATTTTAATCTGCTATAGTTACTTTGCATGCTATTTTCTTTTTAATATTCTAAGACTTTTTTTTTTCCAGCTACAAACCACAAAATTCTTATATGGCTGTGCAGTCAATGCTGTCATTCTAAAAGTAAAATGGCTTGCTGACTCTATTGCAGCGGGTTCTCGTTTACATCCTGAAAAGTAAGTGGATATAAGTTGTGTTTATATCATTGCTTCCTAGTTCAGTAGTTTGAATTCACACTTTGTTTTGTTTATTATATTATATCAAAACCTGGACCTGCGTGAAGCTAAAGTGGCATGAAGATATCACTGAACTTTGATTTCAAAAATAAGTTGTATGGCTCATATGAAAAGACAATAATCAAAAGGAATTTTAATGGCAATGGTTTATAAGCTATGCATAAAGTGTTGGTTTTATGTTGTCAGTTACTTGACTATGTCTACGTCATATTATCATACAAAGCATTAAGAGAGAGATTGAGATATAGAGAGAGGAAGGAAATTTCTGTGCAGGAGCCTATGAAGAAGGTTCAATCAGGGAAAATTACGTCATATTATCATACAAAGCATTAAGAGAGAGATTGAGATATAGAGAGAGGAAGGAAATTTCTGTGCAGGAGCCTATGAAGAAGGTTCAATCAGGGAAAATTTGGACCTTTTGTATGGTTTACTTGATAAAAATTTAGGATTAAGGGATTGTACTTTTTACTTCCAAATCCCTCTCTCACAGGAATTTTACCTCAAAATTTACTTTCCATGGTTTACTAATTCATAATTGATACTTCCAGGTATATGATTCTAGGAAATCGGGCTGGTACGCCATATGCAGAATTTGGAAAGTCATATCATTATGAAAATAGTAGACGGATATTAGATAGAGTAGGGATCATGCTCCATGGGAAGCCTAGTTTCTGCACCAAATTGGCATTAATAATCAAGGTAAATTTTTTTTTTTTTTTTTTTTTTTATGATTCCAGGTCAATTTTTTTGCTACCAATCCGCACCGCCGAACCCCCTAACCCAAATGCACATCTTCCAATGTTTATATAGCTCTTTGAGATTTATAAAAGTTGATGTTTGTATTCTTGCAACAGGAATAGACTTCCACTAATCCATATTAGGATTATAGTTGGAATAATGGTTTTTACTGCTAGAATGACTTTAATGGATCTTTCAGAAAAAAAAGAATGACTTTAGTGGTCTTTGTTGCCACACGTTTACTGTTAAACCTTTCAAACATTTCATCTATATTTTCTTGGTCATGTCTTATATGTGAACTCTTTCATCGTACTTCCATGTATGTACTCATTTAGCTGGAGGTTTAAATCTCAACACAGCATAAATAGGGTCCAAAGTATGGGGAATCACATTTCAATCATTAGCAATGAAAATGCAAATCAGAAATTAGAAAACCAACTTTGTAAGTTAACTAATGAGAAAAGGCAGTGCTCTTGTAGTTGAACTTGTATGCCAATTTGGCAAGTCTGATGCATGTTTTTTTGCACCTCTTTTGGAACACCTGACATCAAGATTCTGTTCATGCAACATGTCATTTCAGATATAAAAGCATATCTTGCAAATGTAGTAGCTGATAGGCAGCATTATTTATCTAGAAAAATCAACTACTTTTTCTGGAATAATATTTTCTGCCAACGAAAACCTTGAATGAAAAAACAGACACGTGAATGATCCCTGTAATGCTTTTCCTTCCTTTGCCCTGTCAATTGTTATTATCATATGTTTCTGTTAGTTCGCCCTATTTCTCAACAATTGAATGTTAAGATAGCATTCAGACTGAATCTATTCCTATGTTTTTGCTCCTTAGCATGGAGGTGGGCAGGTGTTCAAAACCCTTCAAAGATTGTTTCAAAGGCTTGATGGTGACAAGATATCGGTGGGAGCTATTATTGCCGAGGATGATAATAAAGTATCACGCCATTTGAAGCATTGTGCCTCGGAGAGGAAATTGGCTATTTTGGTTTGTCTTCAGTCCTTTTACCCATTTTTTTGTTTCTTACTGAAAACTGAAGCTGTTAACCAATTGGGAATTATTTGAATTTAAAGAGTTCTGAACTTCCATTTTTTTTTTTTAATTTATTTATCGTGTTAATTTTCTGCAGCCAGCTAGCTGGATAGCAAAGAGCTTACATTTGGGTACGCTCCTTTCTTTAAAAGAAAAAGAGGATATTCCGGTACTGAGGGCACCGCATTTGGCAATGACCCTGGATTGGAGCCAAGAGATCTGAAATGTGCTTCCCATGCCTTGAGATAAGTAAGTGTACAGCAACTCTATAGTTCAACACTGTATTTATATAATTTCTTTATTCTTTCTTTGGGTTAGGAGATGTCTGTATTTCAGTTATGTAATTCTTTTTTTCTATGGAAGCTATCAATTGAGAAAATTAGAAACATAAATTGCTTCAGTATTCTAATATTGTAAACCTATATTAAATATATATATATATACATCCTTCCAATCCTGGTTATCTTAATATAAGCAGATCCTAAGTTGCTGTCATCTCTCAAAAATGTGCAACCAACTGTATAAATTATAATTAAGTCAAATGTGAGCTCAGTTTACTTGTTAATTCTGATGAGGATGAAGATGAGGAGAGTGCTCTTAAAGATTAAGATTAGCCTTTTCCTCATTATTAGAATGCTAAGTTGCTGCCATGAGTTTTGAATGCAAAAAAGTTTGCTACCAACTGCACAAAAGTATTCTCCCAGCTGGTTCCGAGTTAACTACATTCTGTTTTTAAATAGAGTCAGGGGTATGGACCAAATTTAACGCTTTTCGGGAAGTGGAGATAATACCCCTAATATCTTATGCTAAGTTGAAGCTAACCCAAGCTAGTTGGGTACCAGAAGCCCTGATATAAACACAACTCGAAAATGGGCCGTGGGTACTTTATCCAAAAAAATTTGCTACCAACTGTACAAAAGTATGCTCCCAGTTGGAACCTAGTTAATACACTCTTGCTTCAACTAAATAAAGTTTCCAATTGAAAACATTAGAAACATAAATTACTTTAACATTCTGACATTGCAAACCCACTCAAAGAAGAAAATTATATTACTTAATACATACATAGCCCCTCTTAACTTGTAAGTCTATAAATGAGTCGAGTTTCGTTTCGATATATAAACGTGTTGAGCTTGAGCACACTTTTGAAGCTTGAGTCGTAAAGGAGCTGAGCTTGAGCACAGTCAAACTCGGCTCGAAAGCTCGCGAGCAGATTCGGCTATAAATTCGTAAACAAATTTCATAAACGAACTCGATTATAATAGTCATATAAATATGCTACAAAGCTCGTTAAAAAAGTTGATGAACAATAACTAAACATATAATTTTCAAGCTTTGAGTTGTTGACATTTGGAAGTGGAAGGACTGGAATTTCTTTAGCCATGAAAGTATTGCCTACTGATACTTGTAAAATATATAGCAATTAATATGACAAGTGTATTCTATCGCAACAAGTAATAATGTTCTAAGCACGAGATCGAACACAAGAACTATTTGTTATAATTAGTAAATCTACTAACGTTGATCTAATCATTTAGAAGGTTGGATAAAATTGGGGTTTGTAGTAATTAACTAATATGAATTAAAAGCAATAAAGTGAACAATTAACAAGGTAGAAGGTGAATTAATGGAAGGCACAATCTAGGATGAGGGATCCTTTGATTAAATCCTATGTATGGTTTCAGGGGGTTTAGACTTATATTCTTGTTATTAATTTAACGGTAATCACCCTAACAAGAAATACGAACGTGATCAAGATTCATATAACCTATTTACATGCATTCAGCTAACGGCTTGGTTAGGCATATAACCTAGGACATGTAAAGCATTATGTTTTCTGGTAATTAAGACTAAAGTCGTAGCCCAGCCACGAAGCCGCACTCCTAGTGTCCTAGCGAGGTCAAAACATGCAATTTCAGATTAGATAATCTCATGTCGGTTTCATATCTATCTATAATCCTATCTTTGTCACTTTCAAGGCATTAAGCATGCATAACCTGATCAATTGATAACAATCACATAAACCCTAGATACCTAAACATACATAATCATATATAATCAGCTTCACCCCATCCCAAATTGGATGGAGATTAGTTCATAGACAAACCAATCAGAGAGGCAAGATAAATATGATTAATGGAAAACATCTTCAATCAAATATAAAAGCAAAAGAGAAATAGGAGAAGAGAAATCTAAAACCCGTTTTATCGATTCCGATTATAAAGATAGAAGATCTAGTGCTTCTCACATCAGTTGTTCTTCAAAGAGAAAATAATTGAAACCTAATCTAGAAAGGGAAAAACAATTCTGAAAGAAATAAAGCCGGAAATCTAATCTAAAAACTGAGTTAAAAATAATAATGATCTACATTGTGAATGACGGCTCTGTCTAAACACAAGAGATGTCTCCCTATTTATAGAGTTATGGAGAAACCCTAATGCAACAAGGGTAAAATAGGCATGAAAACAGTAATTTGGTGGGTCCCGGTGACTTTAATTCGTGCATCTCAGCAAGAGGAAGGCGCTTCGTCTCGCCGAGACAGTGGACGTCTCGTCGAGACGAGGTCCTGTCTCGGCGAGACAGATGATGTCTCACGGAGACATGTTCCCAAAGGGGCAGATTGATCCGGCTTTTTCATGTTTTGGTCCCTGGTCGTCCGAAAGATGCTCTAATGGTCCCTGATGAGTCCCAAAAATGCTCTGATGGTCCCTGAATATTCCGAGAACTCTCCAATGGTCCTTGGTCTGGTTCGGAAATGCTCCAAGAGTCCCTAAAAAGCTCTGAAAATGCCGTAAAAAGCAAAAAATACTAAATTTAACTAAAAACTATCAAATTAATACCAAAATTAACCAAAAACTAAATAAAAACAATCTAAATTACTTCTAAAAACACTATAAATTTGGGATGTATCACCTACTACTCTTGCTGCTATGATTATGATTCAATGCTTTGATTTTCAGATTAATGATCAAAATAATCATCTTCTTGATATGACTGAACGACCTGGATTGACTGCTCCTATAATTCATGATCTTCTTTGTACTCCTTTAATATGTTTTATATATTTTAGTGAGTTAATTTAAACTTTTTTTTTTCAAAAAGAATGCATTTAATAAGCCTCTACTGGGCAATCAAAGTTAAGTACAGATTGCAAAAAAGACGGAACAACATCATAAAACATGGGACAAGAATAAGAACGAGAGGACTTCGCTAAAGAGTGAGCCACCTCATTCGCTTGTCGCCTTACAAAACAAACAGAATAATTGTTGTTAAGAAGAAGAGAGCGACAATAGGACACCAACGAACCAAACTCCGATATATCGTCAGTTCTGGAATTAATAGCATCGACCACAGATTTCGCATCCGACTCAAAAACCACCTGACTATATCCCTCCTCCGTCACCCATTTCAACTCTGAAAAAAGTGCCAAAGCCTCACATTCTTGCACCGACGGTAATCCAACCACAGTTGCGGTTCTTGCTGCAACAAACCTTTCATCATCGTCTCTTAAAACAACGCATATCCCAACCTGCATGGTATCCCCAAAACAGGCCGCATCCACATTACATTTTAGACCCGAAGACGGCTTCCTCCACTGAACTTCAGAAAGACCCACTACAGCCCCCACAATACCACCCTTTGCAGCAACTCTCGCCTTTCTCCAGTCCCTCAGAACCTCTGCAGCCACTGTAATAGCTTGGAATGAACTTTCCACTACATTCTGCCACAACTTCTTATTTCTACTTCTCCATAGACTCCACAATATCATTAGGAATTTCTCCCCTATAAACCTAGATAAACCAGTCATAGCAGCAAAAATAAAATCCAAAAAATTATCAGCTGCATCCGCCAAAGGTTGCAAAAGCAACAATAAGCCTGCATCCCTCCAAGTACTAACAGCAAAAGGACATAAAATGAATAGGTGCCAAACATCTTCAAGATCATTACCACATACAACACACCTATCCACCGGGATCAATAATCCTTTCATGCACAAATTAAAACGCAATGGCAAACAATTTCTAGCAAGACGCCAAACAAAAAATCTAACTTTGTAAGGAATATTTGCCATCCAAATTTTATCCCAATCACCCATAACAACCAGATGATCATTTGGAGTCGTCACCTCCGTTGCCAATGCATAAGCACTCTTTACCCTATACAGACCCGACTTGCTTTCATTCCAAATTGGACTATCCGATGCAATTCCCACTCGAGGAGGCAGTTTCAAAATTTCCTTAACACCTCTCTCCAAAAATAGCTCTCTTAACAACTCAACATCCCAGCCAGTAGTTCCATGAATAAACAAATCACCAACCTTCAAATCTTCAAGGGCATTAATGATTGGCGTTTCCACCTTCAACTTTCCTTTATCACGGAGCCAAGGATCATTCCAAACATTAATGGACTTTCCATCTCCAATCTTCCACCTAAAACCTTCATTTAGCAACAATTGAGAGCTCCAAAGACTCCTCCATACAAAACTCGGGGAATTACCCAAACGAGCTTGAAGAAAATCCTCCCCAGGGAAGTATTTTGCTTTGAAAGATGATAGATTAGATGTTTGTGAAAGCTATCTTATGAATAATTAAGTTCAGTTATATATATCCTCTATAAATTAATAATATTGGATCATGAAATTTTATTAATTTATAAAAATATTAATTAATCAATAAATTAATAAATATTAATTTATAAAGTGACGAGCTGAGGATGATTCAGTACTTTTGGAACCAGTCACAAGAAAGTAAGCAATTATAGCATCAACCACACTTTATAATTTTTTTGATACAATTTGACAAGAATACACCAGAACTTTTGAATGCAGTGAGAATAGTTAGAGATGAAATTCAACTAAATTTAAATTTCAAGAAAAAACAAAGTACTATAGAGTCATATTTTGCTAAATTATCCTAAGTATATATCTATATATAATTGGCATATGTATCTGAGAAATTATTAATTTATAGAGATAATAAAACAATGTATTTATAAAAGATTGTTCGAAAAAATTATTATCTTATTAATTTATTAAAATTGATCGTTGTTTGAACTGGTCCAAGTCGAGACCAGAAGAAATTATTATTTCAAAATGATTATTAATTTATCGAGTATTAATTTATGAAGGTTTTACTGTGTGGTTGAATTTACCTCTTGCAATCCCAAGATCACTCCCAAATTTGATTAGCACAGATAGTATCAAAATATGCCAAGGTAGCTGCAAGTTCATGCACAAACATTTCAGTTCAACAGATTTCAGCTTGATAGGTTATTTCAGTTTTAAGTTTTCTATTCTGTGAACTTTCAGCTTGTTAAAATTACAACCTCATTCGTTCAAGCCGTTAAAGTTTAACGAGCAATTTAATATATATATTTATAGAAAATTCGTGTTTATTTTGGAAAGATCTTTTGTAAGAATAATTTATTTTCCTGAGTGTTTTTGCCTAAGCTTGTGTCTGGGTAGTAAGCCAGTGGAAAGGCTGTGAAACCTAGAAAGTGCTTTGGATTGTAAGAAAAATAATTTATTATTACAAACAATCTTTTTAAAATGGATACCTTTTTCTATAGAACTACCTCTACAAATTCTATATCAACCACTTCTTCTGATTCCAAGAAAATAATAAACAGTGAAGAAATAGTAATAGAAGATTTTCAAAAATCAATAGATAATTGGCAAATTCCAAAGAAAGAAAAGGATGAAATTTATGGAACTTCTAAATTTCATTTTTTCAAAACAAATTTTACAATTAAGACTGAAGAAAGAGACCTTCAATTAACAAAACCTTTTGAAACAATAAATCTACTTTCTCAACAGTCTTTGAAAAAACATCGGGATAAAAATTTTAAATATATCCATATAGGTTTAATCCAAGTCGGAATTAAGCCTTTGATCAAAGAAGGACTAAATACCTCCATTCTTGCCATCCTAAGAGATGCAAGATTCACGAACTTTGGCGATTCCCTATTAAGTTCTGTAGAGTCTAGTGTCTGTACAAGTCCAATTTCTTTTGAGTGTTATCCCAATTTTACTATCTCCTTAAATGATAAAAATATTTTGAAGTCTTTGGTTTTACAAATCAAAACTCACAATTATAGCATGCTTGAAGGGTCAATTCCAGCTGCTTTAATCTATAGAATTCACTATAAGTCCATGATGTCTGCCTTTGCCACTAAGGTAAAATTCCATAGCAAGAAGGGTGAAACCATCCTTCTACAAACAGACTTAACCAAGTCAAACACTGTGATACTTAGATCTATACTTTGGAAGGAATTTACACTTCCTGAAGAATGGATATTGGAAGGGGTAAATGAACCTCGACCAATTAGACCATTAGAGACTCCCAAACCAAACTCTGAGTTGAAACATATAACTCAGTACCAAGATGGGAAAGTCAAACTTTCATTCCATCGACATTCTACCGGTAGTAGATATTGAGATAATTCCTCGGTCTCAGATACCATAGACCTAGGAAAAGTTGCTAATTTGCCATCTATTATAAACTTGCCATACTCAAATATGGCAAGACATTCAACTTCTGAGATTCATGATTCTATTTTAAGAGGTGTAAATTTCACCTCAGTTATACCTAAAGTAGTTTATGATAATCCTAATAGAGCAGAGAGTTCTGGAACTCAAGCTCGTATTGAGGAGACCCATAATACCCAAAACCAACATAATCAATCTCACATTCCTGAAATGGACTTGCCTACAAGCCCAACGTTTTCAGCCGTCACAGAAAATATTTTTAATAAATTGAATGTTATTTCAAGAGAATTTCATATCAACAAACAACTTCTTCATGATGACTTTTATTCAGAAAAAAACATTGAAAAAAGATCATGGTTTTTTAAAAAATTTATGGATTCCAGAAAAGCAATTCAAAATGAATTTTATGAATTTGTAAATCAAAATCAAGTTCATATTTTCTTTTTTGATTGGTTTGAAATTTATGCTTCAAAAAATTCCATTGATTATCCTTTTAAAAATTATGTTAGCCCAATTACCCTTAGAAATAAGGCACCTGAGTGGGAAATGTTAGATAATAGGAAAGTCCAATCGACTCACCCACCACTTAGGGGTATAAGGCTAGATCACAATAACCAAAAGGTAGAAGCGAAACCCTATAAGACACCCAGTAATGATGACAAAACCAATGTTAAAAATATAATTCTCCAAAATAACTATACCAATACCAATTTGAATACAATAGGAAGACAACTAGATAACAGGCTGGATGGATTTATCTATGTCACTTGTTCATCACATTTTGGGTCAGGACCTTATCTGGTTGAGGGTCCGTTTGGTTTATCTACGGTTTGTTGTTTGATGTTGGAAAAATCCATTTGGTTAATTGCTCCCCCAAAGCCTGGGGCTCCGGGTCCTTTATAGAGAAAATTGGGATTTCAGGCTCTGTTTCCAGCTGCTTATATGTGTCACATTCCATCTTTGCCATGCTTTCCTGAGTGTTGATAGTATTTGTTTCTGTTATCCGCTTGCGTTTAGGATCCGTCAATTCAATTCCCACTAAAACTTCTGACTGTTTTCCGCTAGCTGTGGTGGTTGAGCCGAACCTGGGGATATTCTCTTTCCCTATTGGATTGACATTCACTCCTCGTGCCTGGCCGAATCCTAGAGGTGTTGTGGGAGCAAGCTTCGGGATCCGCATCCCCGTTGCTGCTGCAGAGGACCCCTCAGCTCGTGTCAGAACAGTACCGTCTTTCTAAATGGATAACTGTTGTAATGGTCGTTGTAGTAGGTACTTGGATTGTGGCTGGCTTAATGCTCTGCGAGTAGGCGCTCGCAGCCATATTCCATATGCCCTCCCCACTTTATCTGGTTCCATGAAATCGAGCAAGGCCGGGCAAAATTTGTCTGTGTGTCCGAGATGGCCACGCACAAAACAAAAAGTTGGAAGGCGTTTGTATTTGAAATCTACCCAAAAAATAGCTCCTCATTCTAGGGTAATTTGCATCTTCCTTCTGATAGGTTTAGTAATATCTATGGATACTCGTATCCTTATATATTCCCTCAGAATCTCAGTGAAATTGTTTGGGTCCGCCTCGACGAAATTTCCCACAAAATTGCCAATACTCGTAGCTACTTTTTCAAAACCTATTGGCAAGTTAAAGACTTGTACCCAGAAGTCGGCCTGAGTTAGCTGGATCTCCATTGGGTTCCACCCCTCATCCATCCGCTGAAGGATTAACAGTTGTTGCTCAAAAGTCCACGGTCCCCCCTGTGCTACTCTGTCCCGCTCCCAGGGGTGGTAGAATTCAAAGCGGAAAAGGTTCGGCCCTAGGTCTTCGATGTACATACCCTTAGACGGTCCCTAGAGATCTGCAAGTGTTGATTTCATAAACTGACTCTTCACTGGACGGATGGTCAGGAACGAGCCGATGAGGCTCCATGTTTGGATTTTGTTGTGGGCAGATGTCTCTTCTGGTTGGATAATCAAATCGGAGATAGTTTCATCTTCTAGGGTCATTAAGGCGCTCATGTTTGTAATATTTTCCATGGTTCCGGTATCAGCCAGGCCCGTCCCTGAGCATGGGCAGGAGGGGCGCCTGCCTAGGGCTCAATGATGAGGGAGGGCCCAAATATAGTAGTAGGCTTTTAATTTTACTCAGGTTAAAAAAAAGATGAATAAGTATGGGTAAGTTACATATTAGTCATGATTAGACTAACTATTTACAACTATCCGATATTCTACAAAGAATTTCTTAAAATGTCAAGTACATAAAAACTAAAATTGGTTTTAGCAATGTCAGCATTTGAATTTCTTGAGTTTGTCAAAACAACATATTGTTATCCAAATATTTCAATTGTTTTTCGAATCCTCTTAAATATGCTAGTGACGGTCAGGGTCGGCTTGCCTTTAAGGCAGCCAAGCCCACCGCCTAGGGCTCCCAACAAATGAGGGCCCCAATTTAATATGTTTGTTATAGGTAGAATTTATAAAAATCTAATAATATATTAGGGTCAAATACATGAATATCATAATTAAATATAAAATTACAACTAAGTCATATCACAAAACTTAATTCTTAATATGTCACTATTCTTTATATATTATGATTTTACACCATAGTTTACAAATTTTAGACTCCAATTCATAAACCATAAACCCTGGAAAATATATTCTAGACTTCTAATTTATAAATTCTAACCTTTAAAATATATTAAAAGTGCTGGTTTTACTAATTTGATATAATTGAAAATTATGACTTGACATACAATTAAATCTCGATAAATGAATGTTCAATAAAGTAATAATCTCGTTTATATAATAAATTCTTTCGGTCCCGACTTAGGCTAATGGACTAAAGTAATAACCTCGTTAAATGCATTAAGTAATAAAAATATTTAATTCCTTAAGTGTCCAATAAAAATATAAATTAATAATTATTGAATTACATATATATATATATATATATATATATATATATATATATATATAGACCAAAACCATTCAATCAATCAACTAGAAGCCATTTCTTCTGGAAAAATGCATCTATAGTTGATTGTTTTTTCTTTCCACCTAAACCAAAATGAACAACATCCTTAACTTTTTGAAGTGCAAACACAACTTCTGGTATATTTTGCTCATGTTGTAGCAAGTAGTTGTTTAGGGTGACCATTACTTGAAAGGCCTTTTTTGACGATACATTTGCGACAACGCAATTATCATCTGGCTCTGGATCATTTCCATCATCATTATTCATTATTGACTGGATAAATTATTTATAAAATAATAAATATTGATTTATCGATAAATGAATAATTTATTCATTTATCGATAAATAAATAATCTCGCTTAATGAATATTTTTTTTCGGTCCCAAGGATATGCATTTATTAAGGTTTTACTGTAGTTGTAAATAGTTGTTAAAAGATGAATTTCTGTGTAATTTTCCCAATATATTATATATTATGGAATTAGGGCCCATCATAAAATTTAATTTATTTATTCTTCCATCCAAATCCAATATATATAGTAAAACCTCAATAAATTAATAATGTTGAGACCATAAAATTTTATTAATTTATAGAGATATTAATTTATCGAGTATTAATTTATTGAACTGGTCCAAATCGGGACGAGAATAGATTATTATTTTAAAGAGGTTATTGATTTATCGAGTATTAATTTATAAAGGTTTTACTGTATGTCTATCAAATCCATATTTTACCATTTATCAAAATCTTGCAACGTTTTTTTTTTACTTTAAACAACATAAAAAAAAATAAAAAATAGCTATATATACTACTCAAGAACATGGATTAACTTATTGTCAAAAAAAAAATATGGATTAACTTTATTATCTATAGAAAATGAGACACTAAAGACATTAAATTTAAAAATTTAATTAGTGATTTTGCATCTCAAAAAACTAGAGTAACTTTAGATAAATATTAAAATTTTTGTGTCACATGAATATATAAAGGGCCTATATTTCATATCTCGCTTAGAGCCTCAAATAGTCCTAAACGGCCCTGGTGATGGTTACATTTGCTGAAAATAAGTTTTTTGAAGTTAACATTATTGAAAAAGTTATTTGAGATCATTAATGTCACAGAAAAATTTAAATGATCTAGCCTTTTTATGTATTGAGAGAAGCATGTTAGGATATATTGATGTAGATAATATTATTAGTGATTTTGAATCTAAAAATGCTCACAGACATTATTTTGTATGAGAAACTGAGTAATTAAAGTGATATAAAATGTTTTTTCCATATGAAATATTTTTTTTATTAAATCCTTTGTTAAGTGTAATAGAAAAAGTATCATTTTGAAGAAATTTTTCTATTCACACTTAACTTTCATAATTTATTTTTTACTTGTACTTTATTTATTAGGGCCCTCATTTGGTTATTCGCCCTTAGACCCCTCAGGATCGGCACTGGTATTAGCAGACGAGAAAATCCGATGGGTTGGTGCGGCGGCGGCGGCGCGAGAGGTTTTTAGTTTCATAGGTTTTTACGAATGCCTTTTATTTTGATATACACTATGTAATTAAAATCAATACATAAATAATATTTTTTTCACCTTTAAAAAGAAATATTTCATATTATATATTTTGGAAGGATAAAATTATTTTTTTCATTATAATAAACTTAAAATTTATTTAATTTTCTTTTTAAAAAAAAAAAAAAAAACAACGGACAGCTTAAAAGTTATTTATTTAAGCTGGTATGACACCTGGATTGGTGACAAACCGTTGATTGAGGTGTGCATCGCCCCTCCGCCGAATGATCTCCTCTCCTGGAGAATTGCTGATGTGGTGGACTTGGAGGGAGACTGGATCTGGTCTAAGTTCGACTCCTTTCTTAGCCTGGAGACCCTCCTTAATATTAGAGGTGTGAAGATTAGTAATCAGGAGGAGGATAAGGACAGACACTGCTGGGCCTTGACTAATAATGGTTCTTATTCTTGCAAATCGGCCTATGAAGCTTTTACCCCTAATAGGGCTGATCCTCCTTTGGAAATTTGGAAGTCCATTTGGGCCCTCAAAGTCCCCTACCGCATTAGGAGTTTCCTATGGCTGGGAGTCAAAGACAGGCTCCTCACGAATGCAGATAGACACAGAAGGCACTTGGCTGTATCTGGTGCCTGTAGCAGATGCAGCGGCCATGTGGAAACCTTGTGCCATGCTTTGAGGGATTGCCCGAATAGTAGAAAGGTTTGGGAAGGGGTCCTTCCTCACCACATCCTTCCTTCCTTTATGGGGTTCTCTGATATTGACTGGTTCTCTGAAGGCGTTAATGGGAATTTGTTGGCCAGTATGGAGCACGGGGCTATTCTCTTCGCTATTATTTGTCACCAAATGTGGAAATGGAGGAATGAAGAGTTATTTGCTGAGAAGACTGTCTTTATTCCTGACCTCCGGTTTTACTTCTCGAAAAAACTCTCTGTTATTACAAAGAGTTTTGAAGGAGAGCCCCTGGTTCACCCCTCCCCGGTTAAAGAGGTCCAGTTAGTTGGTTGGAGGAAGCCCAGGGAAGGGGTTGTCAAGTTGAATACGGATGGCTCCTGCCTTAGTAATGGCAGAATTGCTGCTGGTGGAGTTCTTCGGGATGCTGGTGGCGCCTGGCTGGCTGGGTTTACCCATAACTTAGGTACGGGCTCCTCCTTTACTGCAGAGCTCTGGGGGATCTTGTCTGGCATTAAACTCGCCATTCGCATGGGTGTTAAAAGACTTTCGGTGGAGTCTGACAATTTGGAGGCTATCAACAGGATTTCGGATAGACATGCTGTTTGTCTTAAGAGTCAGAATCTCATTAAAGCCATCTTGAGGCTTCGTCCTGCCTTCGATTCTCTTACCTTCTCCCATATTTATAGGGAGCAAAACCGCGTGGCGGATCGCTTGGCAGCTGCTGGGCATGGGGGGATGTTAGGTGTTTCTACCCTTTCCGTTCCTCCTTCTTTTCTGTTACCTTCTCTTCTTGAGGATAGGATTGGGGTCAGTCTTCCTAGACTGATCCCGGGTTAGGTTTTTGTTTGTTTGTTTTTTTTTCTTCCCTTCTTACCAAAAAAAAAAAAGTTATTTATTTAAAATAAGGAATGCTAAAACCGGGGGCGCGCCAAGCTCTAGCCTTGATATACTCCTTTCAGTCCAGTCCGGCGGAGGTTGGTTCTTTATGGTTACCTGACGTAGTCCAATAAGAATTTGAAATCAAGTAAACTTGTGAGACGTGCAGTTTCTTGTTGATTTCTATTCTACAGTATTATCTTCTTCTCCTCGTCCGGTAATGAGTAACCAAGTCGGGTGCGGCAGGGCAACAACCGATGTGGATGTG
This sequence comes from Euphorbia lathyris, assembly GCF_963576675.1. Taxonomy (NCBI): domain Eukaryota; kingdom Viridiplantae; phylum Streptophyta; class Magnoliopsida; order Malpighiales; family Euphorbiaceae; genus Euphorbia; species Euphorbia lathyris. The sequence continues at coordinate 82,943,842 of NC_088912.1, forward strand.
GTTCCTCATCATTTGGATCAGAAAAAGGTCAGTTTCAATTTCTTCTTCTGATTCATTAATGGAATTCAGAATCGTAATATGCAGATTTAGTGTTTGTTCATCTTTGGCTCACTTTCTGGATTTGGGTATTTCTTTTATGAATAAGAATTTAATCTTTTCCACCAATTTTTATAACAAATGTATGTTCTTATAAATCAGGATAGCTGGAAACTGATCATGGAGCAGCACCAGCACAAGCTCCACAGGAAAACTGATGAGAGAGCTGCACAATCACAAGTTCCACAAGAACTAATCACAGAAATTCTAGTTCGTTCTTCAGTGAAATCTCTATTGTCTTTCAGATGCCTTTCTAAATCTTTGTGTAACATTATTGATAGCAATGAGTTTATACATCTACATCATAATATATCTGTTGAAAAAAGGAAAGACCGCAAGATGATCCTACGAGGAGGAAATCCAATGGAAAGGCGGATAGACAGATTACATGTTTGTGATTTAGATACTGGCGTTGAAGAGAAGATGGAGAAACCATACAAAAACAGTGCTAAGCCATATGGTTACTGCAACGGTTTAGTTCTCTTGTTTGTAGAATCTTTCAGACTTGCTGTATGGAACCCCTCCACCCAACAGTATCGAAAGCTTCCTCGTAACCCTATCAAAATCCCACAAGGCGACCATTGCATTAAAACCGGGATGGGTTTGGGTTATGATTCTACTACTGGCGAGTACAAGGTTGTGCTGATTGAAGAAGTCAAGACAGATAACAATGTTCATGATTCACAAGTTTGGATTTTCGGGTTGAGGTCGAATTTGTGGAGGAGGAGTAGCCAGGAGTTTCCTTACAGAAGAGATATAGTTCCATATTTTGGATACTTTGCTGATGGCTCTTTGTATTGGCTGTGTAGACCAAATAGGGGTGAATATGCTCTCGTTGCATTTGATATGGCCAAAGAGACGATATCTGAAGTGTCTGAACCATTGTATCCGAACAAAAGCCGATTGCCTTATACTAATATATATGTTCTAGATGGCCGTTTATGTATGGGTTTCTTCTCTTGGAATCCATTGGAATTGGAATTTGTTTTTTATGTGAAAGAGAAAGACGGAAAATGGAACAAACTGTTCTCTATTACATCCGAAATGCCGCTACTGTTCGATATAAACCGGTTTAAGGAAGTGAAAGTTTTGGGATTTTGAAAGGAAGGAGATAATATGATAATGTTGGATCTTGGATTCAAGTTTATAGTATTGTATGATCTTGAAAAAAAGACATTTGCAACAACTGAAAAGAGAAAACTAGTAGGTGATGTTGATAAAAGACTTTGCTACTATCCATTCCTTTGTCATCAAAGTCTCGTGTCCGTACGCGCTGCAAACTTACCACGACGGCCATTATCAGGGCGGAAAAGGAAAAGCAGGGAGCCTTAATGAAATTGATGCTGTGAGAAGAAGGAGCTGATCCATATTTTATGGTTTTTTTTTTTTATCTATTTTGTAAAGGCTAGTTAAATATTTATCTAAATCATTTTTGTGTCATTATTCTATTTCTTGTTGTTGATAATTGGATTGGCATAGTCTTAGAATTAGAATTAGGATATTATTTGACAATGGAAGCATCAGACACAAAATAAAAGGCATAACAAATGTTTGCAGAACATGTCTGCACTTAATCTAAAAAGAAAAGACCTTAGGTATTTGCAGTCACCTGCAATTAGAGTGAAAAATGGGAAACAATTACTTGAGGAATGATACAGTTAAACAATATACTACAATTAATAAAGCACATATATATAGGATAGAAATAAATCAGATCAACTAGATTCTGTAGATAACAGTTTTGATTCAAAATAGAATAGTTCCCATAGATAACAGAAATACTAATAAATAAGCTAATATATGCAGTAATAGTAAGTCAGATCATGTTACGTTTCAACTACAAGTCACCATTTAGTGTTCTACAATAAAAATGTTTTTCATTAGCTAGTTTGTGCAACAACCGAGGCGTCGGTATTAGCTTTTAACCAATCCCTCGAGGGTGCCTGCCAGCGGACCGTAAGAAACGAGGCCGTAAATGTATGTTAGGCGGAATATCCAAGAAGATGGAGTCATTTCTGACCGACCAAAGGATCCAAACTGCATTAACAATGGCGCAGTGCCAAAGCGAGAGTAGCTGTGTCACCTCCGTTCTCCTGAATACCTTGCACACGTTGCGCAATTGAATCTGGTAGACTCGAGATCCCCTGCCAAGTCCCTTTGAGCATGAAGTCCGACACCTTAGAAGAAAGTCGTTGCTGTACCGCAGCAGGGATATTCAGCTGAGTAGCAAGCTGTGACGACAGCAGGCTTACAGACCATTTATAGACTATGAAAGAGTGTACCAGAGAGCTAGTCATCACAGAATTGACTAAAGTTAGGCTGCCCACCATGGAGAGAGAATGTGCCGTCCAACGGTTAAAGGCGTTTATAATTTTATCAGCGGAGGCCCCAAGAAACTTGGCCCGAGGAGCACCCTGTAAGAGAGGACCCCCAGGTAGTCGAACGGAAGGCTACCATGTTTTATTCCCAACAAAGCCGCTAGTCTGATTCTTCTTCTGGCCGTTACAGAATCTGCAAAAAATATATGTGACTTTTTCCAGTTCACTATCTGACTAGAGAGGTTGCCATAGGTTGTGAAGATCTCATTAGGAGCTTGGACATTTGAGATGCTAGCCCTGCAAAAAAAATTAGAATATCATCAGCGTATAAACGGTGGGAGGGCATTACCGCCGAGTTGGAATATTTCATTGGAATTATGTGTTGCAACTCGTGAAGAGATGAGACGACTAAGGAAGTCCTCAGCAATTCCAAATAGGATTGGGGAGAGCGGATCATCTTGTCTTATCCCTCTAGAACAAGAGAAGCAACCCCGAGTTCCATTGACAGTAATAATCGAAATCCGGTCCGATGAAAGAATATTTAGGAACCAAACCTAGAATTGCGAAAAAAAAACTCAAAGGCTCGGATAACCCCAATCAGAAATTTCTAATATAAGTTGTCGAACACCTTTCGAACCTCAATTTTTAGGCATATATTGCCCCCAAAACACTTCTTATTTAGCAAATTGACTCCCTCGGAAGCAATGGTGATGCAATGATGAATGTGGCGACCATTAATGAACCCAAACTGATTATCTCTAACAATTCTCCCAGCGACCCATGCAAGTCTATCAGCAAGTATTTTTGAAATAACTTTAAAGATGAAATCCTCATCACAATTGGTCTGTATTGTTCGATAATCGAGGCCCCCAACATCTTTGGAATAAGTGCCAGTAAATTAGAGTTAAGCCCCGTGGTGATCACCCCATCCCTGAAGAACCATTTAACCATATCGCAAACGTCACGACCAACAATAGCATTGTGGTTTCTATCGTTAGCAAATTCACGGCAAATCTCTTAACAACTTCAATTTATGCAACTGTATGGTGCATAATTTTGACACATCTACTTTTTAGTATTTATAGTATGCTAATCGAGACATTTTGTAGCTTTCTCTAATTCCAAATTAGCAATACGTACATGAGAGAATATTTCTCCAAACAAAAATGGTAGACGTCTATTTGTGTGCAATTTGTCAAAGCTTAAATTAGAATGTTTTCAAACATTTAAGACGTCTTTTTGTGTGCAATTTGTCAAACATTGAACATTACATACTAAGTTAAACCCGACTTCTAAAATTGTGTATCGTGTAACTGTATGGTGCATAATTTTGACACCTCTACTTTTTAGTATTAATAGTATGCTAACCGGGACATTTTGTAGCTTTCTGTAAGTTCTAAATTAGCAATACATATACGAGAGAATATTTCTTCAAACAATTCCTTACAAACAAAAATGGTAGACGTCTATTTTTGTGCAATTTGTCAAAGTTTAATTTAGAATTTTTTTCAAACAATTAAGATGTCTGTTTGTGTGCAATTTGTCAAACATTGAACATTACATACTAAACTAAACCCGATTTCTAAAATTGTGTATCATGTAATGATGCTCGCAAAATATATAGCAATTAATAGGACAGGTGTATCCTGTCGTCACAAGTAGTAAATGTACTAAACACGAGATCGAACACATGGACTATCATTACAACTAGTAAAACTATTAGTCTAATCCATCTGCTTAGCGAGTTGAATGTATATTGGGTTGTTGAGAAACTAATATAAACGATAAAATAACTAAACGAGCAATACACGGGGCAGGTTATAAATCAATGAGGGTTACAATCTAGGATGAGGAATTCATCGATTGATTCTTATCTATGGCTTTTGGGAGTTCAGGTTTATGTATTGCTAATAATTGACGGTAATTACCCTAGTAAGAAATACGAACGTGATCAAGGTCCATACAACCTATTTACATGCATTTAGCTAACGACTTGGTTAGGCATATAACCTAGGACATGTAAAGCATTATGTTCTTTGGTGATTAAAACTAAAGTCGTAGCCCAGCCACAAAGTCGTACTCCTAGTGTCATGGCGAGGCCAAATCATGCAACTTCATATTAGGTAATCTCTTGTCGGTTTCATACCTATCTATAATCCCATCTCTGTCAGGTTCTAGGCATTAAGCATACATATATTTCATGCTAGATAATCTTCATTGAATCTTATCTAGCAACATCTTATTCATGCCAGTTTCAAGGCCTTAAACATGCATAAGTTGATCAATTAAAAGCTACCACATAAACCTTAGGCCCCTAATCATACATAATCATATAATCAATCCCCATCCTAGATTGGATGGAGATTAGCTCACAGATAAACTAATCATGATAAAGAGGCAATTAGTAATAATGGAAAGCATATCAATAAATTATAAAGATGAAGATAAAGGGAGAGAAAGATATTTGAAACTCGTTTATCTAGAATTAAGCTAAAATCTGATTACAACTCGGAAAAGAAAAACACTAAAATAACAACAACCGAGACAGGGTATGTCTCGACGAGACGAGGTCTTGTCTCGACGAGACAGACTTCTGTCTCGCCGAGACAGGCTTCTCAAGGGGAGCAGCTCGTCTGGTTTTTCCCTCTTTTGGTCCTTGAAGCGTCCAGAACTCTTCAATGGTCCCTCACCAATCTAGAAAATGCCCAAAAGTCCCTAAAAACACTGAAAATGGCATAAAAAGCAGAAAATACTAAATTTAACTGAAAACTATCAAACTAATACCAAAATTAACCAAAAACTAAATTAAAACAATCTAAATTACTCCTAAAAACTATAAATTTGGGACGTATCATGTAACTGTATGGTGTATAATTTTGACACTTCTACTTTTTAGTATTAATAGTATGCTAATCGAGACATTTTGTAGTTTTCTATAATTTCTAAATTAGCAATACATATATTAGAGAGTCAATGATCACAGAATTGACTAAAGTTAGTCTACCCGCCATGGAGAGAGAATGTCCCATCCAATGGTTAAAGGCGTTTATAATTTTATCAGTGGAGGCTGCAAGAAACTTGGCCCGAGGAGCACCCTGGAAGAGAGGAACCCCCAGGTAGTCGAACGGAAAGCTGCCAGTTTTTATTCCTGTCAAAGCCGATAGTCTGATGCCCTATGTTTTGGCCACAGTTGTTTCAAATAACCGTGGCTGAATGGGTCTTTAGCCACGGTTGTTTGTAACAACTGACTCTAATGCTCTCACCATTAGAGTCGGTTATTGTAACAACCGTGGCTGAAGGCAATAACATTAGAGTCGGTTGTTACGAACAACCGACTCTAATGTTATTATTTTTAGCAATTTTACAGCAGTAGGTTCCAAGTGAACCTGCTCTATTTTTGTCCACTGTATTAACGAGATTAGTTACCCTAAATCGTTTACCATAATCGAGATTGATCCTGTTATGAATTAAATGCAAAATAATGAAAAAATATACACAAATATATGGTAATTAATTAACATGCTATATATATATATATATATATATACAAACTTTGATATATTCACAAATTCACAGTATTCCTACTGTATATTACTGAAATTAACTTCCAACACACATAAAAACTGACATATACTCATCAATACTCTAACGTACTCTATAAAACAGGGTTAAACATATCTGCAATGTTGAAATCATGCACTCTCCTCTATTGTCACTACTGTATATTTCCCTGAAAATGATATACTAAAGTCTTACTGGAGACTGAAGGTGCACAAATTTTTCTGATGCAACAAGTATTCCTACTTTCATCACCTCGTTCATTGCACTGCACTTAGGCTACCAACTCTAGTGAAGCTTTAAGCTTGAGCAATCAAGAGTATTCTGAAGCAACACACAATTTGCCACATCAACATCACAAATCTGCACGCGTCGTCTGTTTGATGATGTATAAAAGCAATAGCATAGCCTAAGGATGCTTGTATAAGTCACATTCTTTTGCATTCTAATTGATAAGCAAACAACTCCCAGTTTTTAATACCTGAAAAAAAATAGTTGTACAGAATTTATGACTCAGACGCCAAAGGAAGGTGATTCTTCCACAGATTTACTTTGTAGGAAGCAAATTCCAGCAAACAAAGCAACAATCTCTGAAATTAATGATAGATTCAAGGAGGCATAATAACCATTCATAAGCTTGGAATTCTGACACAGCTCCCTAACACCTTACCGAAGCGATCATACACTGGTTAGTTCTCTCATCAAGCCTGCGCAATTGTATATTACATTAGATATCTAAAAAGCTGCAACAGTTTTCAACTAAGGATCATGAAATTTGATACTTAATGTTTTCTCAAAATAACAATAATTAAAGCATATATGCAAGCAGCATAGGAAGAATTTTGCAGCATGAGCTTCTACATTTCTTCCCAACTGTTTAGCTGACTAGAAATACATAAAGTTAACAACAACTGCAACCTCATTTTTCAAATTGAAACCGAGACCTACGATCGTATACTACAAAGAAGTATATCAAGGAACATAAGATTTAAATGATTCCTAAGTAGTGTTACATGACATTGAGTGGTTAATTTAGTTACTTACAAAATATATGAATGAGGGCATTTAGTTACTTACAAATTAGGTATCAGACTGTACTGTTAGTGGTTCTAAGCGAGGTGCTCAATTAAATAGTTGAAGTATAGGGGTTAGGATGCATACCATTGAAGGAGGTGTGGATGGGTATTTATAGGCCTTGCTGATGGGCCTAGGGACATTGATTGGCTCGATGGGCTTTCTGCTTATCCTAGCGGGCTCGATGGGTCATATTCATATTCTTAATCAAGCAGTCCCCCCTTGAAAGGTCGACCGTGAGTATTGCATGTGAGGTGCCCTCGCTTTTGGTTATCGCCCTCTAAGCGAGGTGCTGCGAGCGGCGGTAGTGGTAGTCGAGGTAAAATGTGTAGGAAAATAGACAAGCCTAGACGTAGCGAAATAATAAAATTTTATCTATTTTATCTATTTCCCTTTTCCAAGATCTGTCAATTGTTATTTCATATAAAGAGGGATAGAATGAAATACCTTTTGTGAAGAAATATCTACAGTTGCAAACGAAGTGCCCACAACTTCTTATATTCAATCCGTGAGCAACGAACCTTAATAATAACAATCACAATGATTGCCTCTAACAGAAATTGATACGAGATCAAAGAGAGAGTTAGAAATAATGTAAATTAGCCGAGACGGAGACAGAACGGTTCCTCTTGCCCTTTGAATTTGTTGGTCGAAATTTAGGGGTTAGGGTGTTTATTTATAGACTTCTCAAAACCCTAATCCCAATTGTGTTAGGTAATTAAATAATTAGAATCTTATTCGGAATAGGATTACTAATTAGATAATTAAATAAACACTTTATTATTATCTAAATAATAACTAATTATATCTAGATAATTATTATTAATCAAATTAATAATTTAATTATTGTTAGGGATAATTAATTAGAGTTTCAATCACATTAAAGCTTCTAATTAATATTATCAGATAATCCCTTAATTTAATTTATAATCATAATCTAATTACAATTATTAAATCAAATTAATTATCCCTAATATAATTACATATTTCGGTCTATTATGTTAGTGTCTCACTAATTACATTTTCGTCCTCTGGTTCCAAGTCCCATATGCGACCCATTAGGTTCTTTATTGCCACTAGCCGTATATATCCTTTGAGATTAATTCATCATGATTAATTCAACATATATATAATGGAATACGGTCGCGAGCTATTACTAGCAGAACCTATGATATTCCCCCAGAGCAATTAAGAAGTCAGGTTGATAACTGACGTTAACCTTTCCGTATTAAGTACAGTATAATACGATCCTTCATCAACTATATCCTGTCGGCCAATTCCTTATAACCATGGAACGTGTCAAGGTTACATATAACAAAGAGTCTGGTTTTACTTGTACAGGTTGAATTCACTCTGAAAGATAAGTTAAGTGAAATATCCATTTCTACTCTTAACTCTATCACCTTGCAAGGATTTCAGTTAATTCACCACAATCGAACATTGGATATATCTCCCACTTATCGGGAGTGATGAATGCTCAATCTGACAATAACTATTTTGCAATTACTTTGTGTGATACCCAACCCTGCTCTCACACACCCCAGGCTCTCACCTGTTGGATCGTGCTCGCACAGAATCAAAGTACCAGACTCCATAACCCAGAATCACTAATTAACGAATGTTTGAGTCTGAGGATTAGTTACACCTACTAATACCAATGAGATGAACATTTGACACATTAGATAAATCAATACATACTGTTATCTCAAGTCGGGTCCCAATCCTAATGAACTCATTCACCGGATCCATGTAACTGTCTAGATATCTGAATATCTAAAGCTTGTGAGATCAGCTTTCTGTCTCGATAGAAAACACTGTTACATGCAAGTCTCAACAGTAATATGTCAACCCTTATAACATATTACTTGACTTGGGTTGCTTTTAAGTTTATTGATCTTATTATAAAGTATAGTCTCACTTCATGCTTGTATGAACACTTTATAATTACTTAAACAAACTTAGGATTACTTTCTTTATGAAAGATTTGTGCCTTTATATATATAGTTACATTTTAATTCTATATATCTGAATAAACAAATGATGTGATGCAGAAGAATGAGAGATTGGATACAACCTTCTCCCTTATTGATCCAAATAGAACTAATAGAATTGAAAGATTGAAAACGACAGAGGAGAAGATCAAGTTTTTGTCTGAGAGATATGAACAGTGTGGTAGCAAATGTTTGTATTTGATACCGCAAAACAAACAGTATGCATTATTTATCTATATGGATGATCTATTTTATTTGGTTAATAATGTATTTTAGTTGTACTAATGTGATTGTTTTCTTCAGTTATCATTGGACTTTGACTGTCGTTGATCTTGAGATGAAACGTGTTTTTATGTTGGATCCATTGAAGGCTCGTTTGGGTGTGGAAAATGATGAATGGAGATTTGTTGTTGATGAGTATGTTTAATAATCAAATGCCTTTTCATAAAATATTTTATTTTTTAATGCAATAGTTTGATATATATATATGAATTTGATTTTGTAGATCTATTAATTCTTTCTATCATCAGAAGTTTTTAGTAAAATGGATTTGCCTTGTGGTACGTCTTTAATTTGTATTTGCGTTTTTTTTGTATGTATATTTGTATATTTTTTTTTATTGTTTTTAAGTTGTTTGTATTTTGTTTTGCAGAATTTTTCAACTCAGACAGATACCACAAGCTGTGGGTATTACGTAATGAAGTACATGCGTGATATAGTGTCTGAGAAAGTTTTGAAGATTGATAATATTGTAAGTGTTTCTTCTTGGAACAATTGGTGTTTCTTCTTAGAACAATTGGTGTTTCTTCTTGGAATAATTAGTTTTAATATATGACATGTTGAAGTTATAGTTTTGATTCATGATTTTAATTATGATATGTTTTTTAGTGGGATAAGGATTGAAGGAGGTCGAGATACAATATAGATGTTATAAATGAACTACGACGAGAGTTGGCACATATTGTATTGAAATTTTCTATTGATAATGAGCATGGTGGAGGAGGGCGTGGAAAGATGACTGTTAAGGAATCTAAGTACCTCTATTCTCCTTTTATTTGTCGGCATCCAAAGTTGCTGGAGAACATCAATAGTCATCAAAGGAGAATATTGTTGAATTTGCACTTAGTCCTGTTGAAAGCAGGTAGGAAGTTGAAGCCATGTTGTTATATGAATTTATATGTTATTTTGGCATATACTGATAGTTTTTTTCCTTGTTTTGAAGTGATGTATTTTTTAGTAATGGACAAATGTTTATTAATAAACATGACATTCTATCTCTTTCTGGTAATGATCATATTCTTAATAATGTTGTGGATGCCTGGAGTTCAATTTTGAACAGTGAAGAATTGAAGAAATCTAATGGAAAAGTGAAAAGCTTTTTTTTCAGTACCTATCCTTTTCTATGCTTCTTAACTTTGTAAGTTTGTTTTTTCTTTTCATTTTGTAAATAATTGTTGTGCTAACTGTTGTTTTGATCATTTTGTAGAATCTTCTGTTTTCTGAAGTTAGTACAGGCAGATCAAAAGAACTTGATTTTAATGAAAGGCTTCAGAGTGAACTTGATTTTGCCAATTTTAAGAACTTGGTTGACGTTGACTTGATAAGTTTTATTTTAAAATAACTGATACTAGTATAGTTTATAATATGCAAAGAATTTTAATGACATTATATTTGTTGGAACAACAGGAGTTTGCGGTTGGAACAATATTAATTCCCTGTTAGAACAATTTTAATTTTATGGTGGAACAGCAGCAGTTGAATAGTATAAAATGTATTTTGATACTTATGTATTTTGGTGTTTATTAGGTCTTTTTTCCTGTTATCTGTCATGCACATTTCTATTTGATTGTTGTGAACAATCTTGCAAACACTGTTGAAATAGTGGATAACAGAACAACGTCAATCGTGTTAAGAAGTATGGGAATTGCCCAGAACGTATAGTATGTTGTAACATATTTTTTACTTCATGCTGTGGATTTTTTCATATGTGATAACATATTTTCTGATTTGTTTGTTGCAATTAAAATCCTATGCTGAATTTGTGTACAAAAATGATGTTTCTTCATGCAAACGAATGTGTGCATACAAAGTGCATATGATGAACATGAAGTGGAGAAGCAAGAGTAACAACAATGATTGTGGTATTTTTCTTTTGAAGCATATGAAAACATACATGAGGCAGAGTGTGAATGAGTGGGATATTGGATTGACAAAGAATTCTAAGGTATAGGTTGTAAATGCTTTATGTAACATTTGGTATTACTATTATTCTATTTTCTTATATCATTATTTTTGTTTGTTTTTGCAGGGAAAAGAGTTTAGAAAGCTTAGAGTTCATTATTGATGGACCATTCTATTGAATTCCAGAAATGAGCTTCTTGGTGAAATTGATAAGAAGTCAAGAGAATGGGCTGTTGGAGCTGAACTGAATTTAGAATAGCATATTTGTATCTTACATTTGTAAATATACTTTAGAATTTGTATATATACTTTAGAATTTGTATATATTATTTTATATCCAAAAAGGTTATTGAAATTATATGTGTTTAGTGTAGTAAACAATTTATGTTGGAAGATAGTACAAGTTGTGTTGGAATGGGAAAGGAATTCTGTTGGAACAATTAGGGGCAAAGAATTATGACCTTGGAATTCATGACCAAGAAGATATGGATTCCATGAACATATGTATTATGTTGGAACAATGTAGGTAATCAAATGGAACAAATTATGTATACCGTTGGAACAATGTAGGTAAACTATTGGAACAATTTACGTATACCTTGGAAGAATATAAGAGCATATCCAATGGTTCATACTTCCAACTACTTAATATACATGCCACATCATTGATTTTATAAACATGATTTTATTAAACAAATTATGTTGGAATGGCAAAGAATTTAGATCACATTAAAGTAATTAAAAAGAATGTAACTGTTTATTTGAATATAAATAATGTATGATATATGTTTCATTAAAGTTGTAATTGTTAATAAACTGAATACAGATTTATTTTTAATCTGATTTGAATTCATCCCCTTTGCGATAATAAAAAAATGAGGAAATAATTACTGATTCTGTTAATTTAGCATTAAATTACAAGTTATATAGGAAAAGGTGAAGAGACTGATTAACAGATTTATTTTAGTTTGCATTAAATAAAAAATTTGATATATGTAATAATCTTAAGACTGCTAAGATTCCCCAATATATATTTATTTTGAATGAAAATGTGTGTTTTATCGCAGTAAAAGTAGAATTTGAAGAGACTCAATAAATTAAAGCTGTTGAGTTTCCCAATAGATAATCATTTGAATGAAATAAAGCGTGTTTGACAGTAGAAAAAATAGAAGTTGAGGAGACCAAATAATCTTCTATAAATAGTATCGTTCTCTCTATCGTTCGTATACATAATCTTTTAGTAGAAGTTGAATAGAAGGAAAGATGTCTGGAAACAGTTCGAGTTCTTTGAAGAGAAAGAGGTCTTCTCTCCTCCTGAACAATCAGTACATAAACCAGGTAGTGGAATTCCTGATGAGCTTTTTAAGGTTATTGAAGATATGGAGGAAACTTTTATGGAAGGGGATGTTGACGACATCTTAACGAAACTGAAGGGCATGAAGGCTTTCATGTCTTTATTTTGTGACTCAGTGATGTCTTTCATTGAGAAAGGAGAGGAGGAGAAAACGGAGTTGAAGGAGGAGCTAGAGGAAGAGAAGAAGCTGAAGGAAAAAGTTCAGCAATATAACAATGATATTTTAGGTCCTGAGAGTAATTATATTTAATGTTTTTAACTATATTCACTATGTTTTTTTTAAGTATGAACATTTTTTTTATGTTTGCATGTTTTTATATGTTTATGTTTTTATGTTATTTTTTTTAATGATATATTTTTTTTATGTTTTTACTTATTTCTTCCAGAAGTTGCTTTATTGTTTTCTTTATTACATGATTAAACTCAAGTACTTATAAGAAATCATATATTAACTCGGAACAAATCATAAATTAACTCGGAACAAATCATACATTTATTTGGAACAAATCATACATTCAGTTGGAACAAATGATATTGTTACATGGAACAAATGATATATATCAGATTAAAAAAGATCTCAATATTTTGCATATATTATTAATGTAAACACAAGTTGTTCCAAATTAAAACACAGGTTTTCCAAATGAAGTCAAATAACAAAATATACTGCTAGAGGAAAAAAAGTTTAGACATAGGGAATTTACCTTATTTCTTTGCTTGTTCTGGACAGTTTCTAATGTCGTGGTGACACAATTGATGACAACCTTTGCACAACCTTTGTTTTTTCTGTGTTTGTTCAATTGCTTTCTCTTTTTCTCCCTTCAATCTTTTCTCACTATTTGTAACATGAATCCCAGTTCCTTTGTTTTTAGAAATTTTAGGTTCTTTGATTAGAACTTCAGAGGGCCTACTTGTTCCAACCAACATCTCTATGTCTTGAATTTTAGTAGTATTGTTGATGTTCTTTCTTTTCTTTGCTTCCAACTCTGTCCTCAATGCTTGAATGTTTCTTGTGAGATTATTTAGGTCGTCTTCATCCCCTTCAGCCAAACACACAGACATGTGAATCTCAGACCATAAGTTATTCAACATTATTTTCTTACCCATTATTCTAGCACATTCTTCTATAACATTATTTTGCAATGTTATCTCTGGTAAGATTTTCCATCTGTTTAGGACATACTGCTCAGGAATTGTCTCCAGCATTCTATCCTTCCATACGAACACCATATGTCTACAGGGAATTCCTGCTCTATTGAACATCTTGCACGAACATGTTGTGTCACTGCTGTCTGTATTATAAACAACCTGATATGTTTTTTTTACCTTTTTCCCTTACAGTGATTTTGCATTTCTCATTGTATTTCTTTATATCATCAACTCCACAATTAAAGGAAGCATCTAGCACTTGTTTTTGAAATTCATAAAAGATTGTTCTTGTAAATACTTCTAATCCATGCTTTTCAATAGGAATTGGTGTTTGAGACATAGGTATTGAGTGTTTGGAATCATTGTCATTTTTACCTTGTGCATGTCTTTATGCTTCCATTGCACCCTCAAATCGTAGGAGGAATTCAATGAAAGTTAAATGACTTTTTGTGAAATAAGTGATTTTCACTTTCTGACCTTGAGGTTGTTCTCATTAAGCCCACTAGGAATGGGTCTCTGAAATAAGCAGGAATCCATGTTGATATGATATCATACATGTGTTTCATCCATCCATGTTCTTCTAAATTGAATTCCAAAATAATTCCCATCCATTTTTGCTCAAATTCTTCTGGTTCCAATTCTACACTCCACACGCAAGAATTTATCTTTGTGATAAAATCTGTTTCTTGCATTATTTGTCGTCCTGTATTAGTAACAAAAGAGTTTAGAAGAAATTGAATGTATGCTTATTGAACAACATATGTATTCTATTGGAACAATTTATGTATTCTTATGGAACAACACATGTATTCTGTTGGAACATTTTATTTATTGAATGGGATAATAGAAAGTAAAGAGCATAGAATGATTTTTCGTACCTATTTTATCTGACATCTTCTTCATAATGTGCCACATGCAAAATCTATGTTCTGCTTTTTTGAAAACATTTTTTATTGCAACTATCATTGCTGGATCTTGGTCTGTTATCAAGCAAGTCGGCTCATTGTTGTCCATTGCTTTGAGAAACGGTTTAAAAACCCACTCAAATGATGCAATACCTTCATTAGCCACGAAACAAGATGCAAATATAATACATTTTTTGTGGTTGTCAACCCCAGTAAATGGCTCAAATATCATATTATACCTGCTCAGTGTAGTATAAAAATAATTTTTCTGTTGAACAACATGACTATTGTTTTGGAACCAATTTCACATAATTTTAGTTACTTTCAATTAATATAAGAAACTTTAAAACACTTAAACCATTGGCCTATTTAAGACACTTCAAAACTTTTATAAGACTCCTTCTAAATTAATAAAACAAAACTAGACAATATATATCATAAAAAACATTAAAAACAACTTTCAATAAAATTTTAAAAAAACTTAAAAACAAAATACAAATACATAAAAATAAATTATACGAGAAATTAAACAAAATTAGGTAAAATCCAACAATAACATACATACCATTCTTCACGTTCTTATCATCATCACGTCACTTCTTAAAAAAACACCATCCTTAATAATATTTTTCTCTTCCCAACACCAGAAACATATAAAAAAATATACAGATCCTCTATAGCACCAGCCAAAATTTTTTAGTCAGCAATTGTTGGAACTCAAAAAAAGTAGACGTTTCATCGTTAATAGAAGGAAGACTGAAACAAACTTTCTTACTGTACATTTCCAATGATAAAAAAAACTCAAAAAAATCATAAACAAATTTAAAAAACGAATGACAGAAAAAAAAACACAATAATCAATCGGAGAAAAAAGAAATAATTTTTTATAAGAAATTAAGAAACTAAAAAATGACAAAAATTTAGGGAATTCAATATGTTAAACACTAGTCAACAAAAGATAAAATATGAAAAAAATATATACGAAATAAAGAAAAAGTAAGACAAAAACAATTTATACAAAACTGATAAAAAGAAGGGATAGTCATGGAAACTAAAAAAAAAGCACAATTTTCACAAGTATCTTATGCTTGTCAAATAAATAATTTTTATATGAATAGACACAAGTCTATTTTAAATTAACTATTTAACAAAATAATAATTAAAAACATGATTTTCTTTGTAATTTTTAAATTAAAAATATAATTTTCTGATATTTTAAATTAAAAATACAATGTGATACTAAAAGATAAAATAGATGATAGCTAATTGTGAAATTCAATCATAATTTTGTTTGTAATTTTTCCTAAAAAAGTTGTTCTCATAAATTCTCTTAATCTAAGAGTACATGTTGTGGTGCATCCCACTTAGTTGTTATTTTCTACTCCCCCCGTTCCACAATATTTATCTTTCTAGAGAAATATTTTTGTTTCATATTATTTGACTTTTTGATTCAATCCATGTACATTAATTGATGTTTTAGGAAATATACTCCTATTTAAGTTGTCTTTTTATTTTAGGAATAGATAAAAGTTAATTAGTTGATGTAATTAATACAATGAATAACAACTTTTAGTTAAAATTAATTACGTTTCTTAATTTTTGTATCTAAATTTTAAAAGAAAAATATTATGGAACAGATAAAGTATTAGTTAGTAACAAACAAGACTATGAGAGTTGTAACTAAAATTGGTTTGTTAACAATTTTAATAACAACCAATGAAATATCCCTCAAATCCAAAATTTTTAATTTTCAGAGTTAGTAACAAACAAGACTATGAGAGTTGTAACTAAAATTTTTAATTTTCAGAGTTTTTGATTCATGGAAGGTGTCCAAGGTGTTAGATTTAGCGCGTGGCCTACACTTGCTAGATTTGGCGAGTTATGTTCCCTCCTTTCATTCCAGAATCTGCTTTTTAGTAAGGTAAAATTACAGTTTGGATTCACAGAAAATTACAATTTTGGTCTCTATTTATAATTAATATTTTTTTTACCTCATAAAATTTTAAATAACAACTCCCATGTTACTAGCTGTTGTTACTAAGACCTTCAAAATCACAATGTTGCTATCCACCGACCGATGCTCTAACAATAGAGAAAATTACACAGAAATTCATCTTTTAGAAACTAGTTACAACTATGTCAAAGTCATAATTCAAACTAGTAAAATCAATACTTTTAATATATTTTAAGGATTAGAATTTATAAATTAGAAGTCTAGAATATATTTCTAAGGTTTATGATTTATGAAATGGAGTCTATAATTTTTAAATTATAGTGTAAAATCATAATATATAGAGAATAATGACATATTAAGAATTAAGTTTAGTGTTTAGTGTTTTGTCAAAAAAAAAAAAAAAAAAAAAAAAAAAAAAAAGTTTAGTGTTTAGTGTTAACTGTAGTTCTAAAACCTCCCTAACTTCATCATTCAAAACTAAAACCCTGTGGAAAGCCCTCCCTCCTCTTGAGGAGAATCACTCGGACTCTGTGTCTTCTATCTCAGTCGCGGTGATCGTCAATTATGTATAGAATAGCTTCAAGATTATCATCATCCATTCGGTATTACTTGTTTTGCTTTCATTTTTTTTCCTTTTATACTCTTCCCATTTGCTCTTCCTGGACTAATACTCGTATATATTTCTCTATCGTGTTTGGTTTTTGTCTGTTCAATAGCTCCTCTGCTGCGAAGAAATTGGTAATAATGGCTCCTCTTCTCTCTCTTTCTCTTATCTTATTTACTGCATTTTTTTTTGTGTTTGATTAGTTATATTATTATGTGATTTACATTAGTTTGGTTTTGGGAAGTAGAGCTTTTACTGGATTTAACAAAATTCAGGTGGTTCATACTTTCATCTGTCGTAAGTATTTTAGTTTTCCTCTACCTGACTACCAAATGGGGTGTGTTAAATTTCCCAAAGAAGACGCTTGTAATTACTATTAGGTAGTGCATTTTCAGTTTAGGATTTCATTTTGGATTTTTGTTCTGGAAAGTAATGTTTTTAATTGATTTTGAAATATATTTTGGCGGTTAACTTTTGGTTTTATTAGGTGCGTGGTAGTATTATATGCAGCAGAAATTATGTGGCAAAGGATATCACTTTTGGGGTTGGGGCTCGTGCAGCTATGTTGCAGGGTGTCAATGAGGTAGCGGCAGCTGTGAAAGTCACAATGGGACCAAAGGTATTGGCTTCTGCTATATATGAATATGAGTAGAAACATATAATTTATATCATTGCCAGCCAGGCCAATCTGGAGATATTTAGCCATTCAAAATAAAATACTTTTCTTGTAATAACTCAAGTAATTAAGTATTTTGTCAATATTACTTTTCAATTACCAGAGTGACACTTTAGTCCGAAAATCGCTTACAATTACAGCGGGTGGGGTTTAATACACTAGAAGAGGCTGCCCCCTATTTCATGGTTAACTTTTTTAGCATATTTCTCTTTGAAAACCCCAGAAAACTGTCTCCATTGCTAACTCCATTTGGTCTCATCTCATCTATGATAATTGTTCCCATTTTACATTCTCATTTCTGAGTTTTGAAAATATTAGTCTTGTGCACCATAAGAGTTTCATCACATTAATGGTGAAGTCACTGTAGAAGCAATTAAACTTTTTGTAATTTTTGCTCTCATTGAGTGATCAGGGTCGCAATGTTATTATTGAAAAAAGTAATGGAGACCCCAAGGTGACTAAGGATGGTGTCACTGTCGCCAAAAGCATCCAATTCAAGGAAAAGGCCAAGAATGTTGGCGCAGACCTTGTAAAGCAGGTTGCGAATGCTACAAACACTGCCGCAGGGGATGGTAATTTCTTTTTTGTTCTATTAAACTCTATGTTAGAGAAGTGTTTCAGTCTGGAAATTCCTTGGCATGCCACTATCGAAATACGATTAGGTGGATTTATCTTCTTTATAATCCTGAAAAACACTTTACTATCATTTAAGCTGTAGAAGTTGGAAAGAACAGTTATGAGGCTCTTGTACCTTGAAGGGAACTGTTTTGGGAGGGAAAAAAAAGCTTCACTATGATGTAGTTAGCAATTCCTTATTCACAACTTTATGATGTTAAAACTTGATTGTTGTTTTCAGTCCGCAGCTATGATGCACAAAAACTTTGATGTTGAAGCATTTCCACCTGTCAGAAATGTTTATGAAAGGAACTCATAGGTAACATTTCGAGTATGTTTCTATAATTTTAAAATTTCGAAAACTCAATTCTTATAATAAAGTAGGTTTCCGTAAGCATTTTATCGCCTTAGCTGATCTCTTCTTAGTCAATTCCTCAAACTCTCAAAATGAAAAAACTCCTTTTTTTGTTAATATTTTGGTTTCCTACTTATGCAACTTTAATATAATTTTTTTTTCATTTTATATATATAAAAAAAAAATCACAAATGCATATTTTTAAGTTTAATTTTAGAAATAGATTCTTTCTTGTCTTCTTATTATTTACACATTTCTTTTTTGTAAAATAAGAGAGAATTGTAGAGAATGAATTGTTCTTTCATTGATGAGTATTTGAGTATATGTACAAGTAAAAGGCTCTAATTAAGGAAATAGAGCCGATACTAAATCCCTAAGATTTCTCTTATACAGCACGTAATCATGTTCGCATCTATGTTTACACTTGTAGACTCTATAATACTCCCCCTCAAGCTGCAACATAGATATTCATTCTCTCCATTCTCTCTTATTTTACTTGGTACCAAAGCCTCTTAGACCAAGTAGTCGAGGGTTCAAATCCCGACAACTTCATTTTATTAGTGGAATTTCACACATGGTAGGATGAGCCTGTGTTGTACAACTTCAAGCCCAAGGGGCATTTGCGTGCATACTTCTATACTTGAGGCATATATAAAGCTATTCTTGGACCTTACCTTATCAACTTAAGCTTTTATGTCAATTGGTTTCTATAGTTTTCAACAAATGCTTTTTTCCCCATTTCAATTCTGTGTCCATACAACGTAGGTCCATTGAAAATAAATATACTTGCAGAAGAGAATTTTGTATTTTCTTATTTACTATATTATCTTGCCAGTATGACCCTTAGAATCTATAGGCATAAATCAACGGGAAGAGATGAATGCTACGTTCCCAATCATAATCCATCCTGAATTATCATCTAGTTGGCTTCCAGCCTTCTAATATGTTACAAATATATGTTTTATGAAAGATCATACTCCTAAACTTGAGGCATGCATGAAGTGGAAAAGTCATGTCGTTTATCCCCTTTTATCTTGATCTGAGAGATTCTCATGTTCTGTCGCTTATCTGGTTGCAGGTACAACTTGTGCAACTGTTCTGACCCAGGCAATACTTTATGAAGGCTGCAAATCTGTAGCTGCTGGTGTTAATGTGATGGATTTGCGTGCTGGTATAAATATTGCAGTTGGTGCAGTCGTTTCTGACTTGAAAAAGAGAGCATTGATGATTAGCACACCAGAAGAAATTACGCAGGTTTTTCAGCTGCTTGTAGAAAGTATTGTACATATTATTTCCTATGGGAAACTTTGGTATATGATAAAAGCTTACGACTATGATATGCATACTAGTGTTTTGTTGGTAATATTAAAAGGAAAGCTTCGTTATTTTGTTTGAAAATCCTATCTTTCATTGTGAAAGCATGCTTCATTTAAAGTATTAGATGAAGCTTCTTAGTGGACATTTCCTTGTACAAACTTGAGTTTGATTATGATTTCTTGATGAGAGGGGTGTTCATTTATATTCCTAAAGCTGGTGTCTGAATCTGCTAGGATCTTTGTGTGTCCTTACACTCATTTCATGGATATTTTGTTTTTGCCTTCATAGTTGTCCATTGTTATCTAATAAATAGTAAACAGGTTGCTACTATCTCAGCCAATGGTGAACGTGAGATTGGAGAATTGATAGCTCGAGCAATGGAGAAAGTCAGCAAAGAAGGAGTCATTACTGTTACCGTGAGCAAAGTTTCTTCTTCTGGTGTTGCATTATTATAATTTGTTTTGTATATAGGTTATAATACATCATCTTGAATTTTGCAGGATGGGAATACTTTGGAAAATGAGTTGGCAGTAGTAGAAGGAATGAAGCTTGCCAGAGGTTATATATCTCCTTATTTTATCACTGATGTCAAGACTCAGCAATGTGTAAGCTAATGCCCGTGCTGCTTCTACTATTAATAGAATCCACTTTAAATACCAGATATGCAATAACTAGAAAGTGAAA
This sequence comes from Euphorbia lathyris, assembly GCF_963576675.1. NCBI lineage: Eukaryota > Viridiplantae > Streptophyta > Magnoliopsida > Malpighiales > Euphorbiaceae > Euphorbia > Euphorbia lathyris. The sequence goes on from NC_088912.1 coordinate 82,964,673, forward strand.
AAAGTTCTACCATGAAGCTTTATCTCAAATACCATGGGAAGTTTTTGGGAACAATTATTATAGGGTGGTTGGAGAGTTGGTGTTCCTTGTGCTAGTGTAACAATCAGTTAAACAATAAGGTCCGGTTTGACTGTGAGGTGGCACAGCTGTGTACACACTCCATAGAACTGAAACGGCAAATTTCTTGACAAGTAACAAGTTGCTGTTTTGGATTCTCAGCTTCTGTGGAGAGCCTGTTTGTGGCACAGTGAAACCCTCTCAAAGTCAGGCGGGTTAAAGCAGAAGGATGGGCTAAGAAACAAAGGGATCAAGAGATGACTGTTGCCGTCATATTGGGACTTTAAAGAATTTTGTACAAATTAAAATTTTGGTGGGCTGTTCTGAGCTTCCATTTGTATTATGTAGACATGCATTGAGATTGGCTTCTTCTATCTCCATGATGACTGTCCTCCCTCTACCCACTCACATCACTTGTGAAATTTTCTTGTGCATCTCTCAATATCATCTCTACTAATCAATAATTGCATGTTTGCAGGAACTTGAAAATCCTTTGATCCTGATTCAACAACAACAACAACAACAACAAAGCCTTAGTCCCGAAATGATTCGGGGTCGGCTAACATGAACCATCATATAAAACCGTGAAAATCAAGTCGTGTCAGCGACACAGATTCGCTCCCTCCACTCCGTCCTATCCACTACCATATTTTCCTCAATTCCCAATAAACTCATATCACTCTCGATCACCCTCCTCCAAGTTTGCTTAGGTCTTCCCCTACCCCTCACCACTACATCCCTTTGCCACTCTTCGGTTCTCCTAACCGACGCATCAAGCGCTCTACGTCTCACATGGCCAAACCACCTTAGTCGGTTTTCTCTCATTTTATTCTCAATAGATGTGACCCCTACTTTTGTCCTAATTATTTCATTACGCACCCGGTCCTTTCTCGTGTGACCACACATCCATCTCAACATACGCATCTCCGCCACCGACATCTTATGGATGTGGCAGTGTTTCACTGCCCAACACTCCGTACCATATAACAATGCTGGTCTAATTGCCGTCCGGTAGAATTTTCCCTTCAATCTATTAGGCATGCCGGGATCACAAAGGAAACCCGTAGCACTCTTCCACTTCGACCAACCAGCTTTAATCCTATGAGCAACATCTCCATCTACTTCTCCATCCGTTTGGATAATAGATCCTAAATACCGGAAGCAATCCGAGGCCTGAACAACTCTCCCATCTAGGGTGATTGCCCCTACCTCCCTACTCCTACGGCCGCTAAACTTACACTCCAAATATTCTGTCTTACTTCGACTCAACTTAAAGCCTCTAGATTCTAGAGTTTGCCTCCATAGTTCCAACTTCATCTCCACTCCTTCTTTCGTCTCATCAACCAACACAATATCATCTGCAAACAGAATGCACCATGGTATACCATCTTGAAGTGAACTTGTTAGTTCATCCATAACGATGGCAAAAAGAAATGGGCTTAGTGCGGAACCTTGATGCACTCCAATCGTAATAGGAAACTCTTCAGTCTTCCCAACACTAGTACGTACACTCGTGCATACTCCCTCATACATGTCCTTTGATCCTGATTCATGAGAAGAAAATTTCAGACATGAATTCACTTGTGAGAGTATTGGAGCTGGCAGTAGAAGTACTTTACTCAAACTTTCTTGATTCTTTTTAAATTTTCTGGTGTTATGGTGATATCAATATATGAATTCTAACTCATTTATTTTCTAACCACTGAACTATAAACAGAAAAACAGACCACTTCTAATTGTAGCAGAGGACGTGGAAAGTGAATCGCTATCTATGCTTATACTCAATAAGCATCATGCTGGAGTAAAGGTAATCAATTATACTTGCTTTGAGTTGCACTGGTATGCATACTGCTTATGATGCATGAACTCATAAATCTTGATGGCATAGATGCTATAATGATGTCGAATTGTTTACTTTTGATGACATGGTACATTGAATTGTTGTGTTTTGTTAATATGACATGTTTGACTTGATGACACGTCAAATGGTGTTAAATTGCTACTTAACATTGTAAACCACATGATGCCTTTTGTAACAAAAATTTCAGATTCCTCTACTTGCAAATAAGCGAAACTACATGGGTTTTTTTTTCTTTTGTACTTTTCCCAATAAAATAACAGTTGGAGGACATAATTTTGTAAGAGTTATTCGGATAATCTTCAAACAAATACAGGTCTATATGTGCATATAATCTTCAAACAAATACATACGTTATGCTTAAAAGGATACCAAATTTACTAGGCAAAAGCAACGATAACATTCATGATGTCTGATACAAATACTGGTGATGGGCTTCTATTGGGCCAATCTGCTTCAGGAGGGGTGTGTTGGACTCGGAAATAGACCTCTGCCTTAGAGATCCAACCTCTTGCGTCTTGGCCGGAAAATGAAGGAATCTGAACTCTAGGAGTGGAGAATGTGAAATCGGAGAAGTGATTTACCTTAAGTAAATCATTACATTGAGGCTGACATTAGTGCTTTTGGGTTGTTGAATTTGTGATTGGGAATGAATATGAACAGAGCCTTCAGGATTGAACTCATCTCCTTTAACCAGCATTTCACTAGTAGTTTCTCCTTCTTCTGTTTGAGATTGCTTCCCCTGTATCTTTTCTACACTTAGCAATACTTTTTCGATTGTTTGTTGCATCGAATTCGTAAGGTGTTGCATCGATGACATAACAGAGGAGAGCAAAATAATGAAATAAGAGGCAACCTTTATGATTCAACCGAATGGAAAACAAGAACAATTCACAATACAACAATAAAAAATAAAGAAACTAGCCAAACAAGGGAAAAAGTATATTCAGCAGAGAGGATCTCTTGCTGCCCAAGCTCTAGGCTGAAGGAATAACAGAAAAAACACTCCATATCCTACTGCTGCCCCCCAGCTACTGTCTAATATAACCAACTCTCTCCAATCCCAAAGCATAACTAACTTTTCTCATCATCACTAGCAATGGTCCTCTCTTTTTTCTCCTAACATAAACCTTAGGACATGTGAGGAGAAAAAAGAGAGGACACATGGCTAGCGATGAGGAGAAAAGTTAGTTATGCTTTGGGATTGGAGAGAGTTGGTTATATTACACACTAGCTGGGGGGCAGCGGTAGGATATGGCGTGTTTTTTCTGTTATTCCTTTTGGCCTAGAGCTTGGGCAGCAAGAGATCCTTTTTGCTGAATATACTTTCCCCCTTGTTTGGCTAGTTTCTTTACTTTTGATCTTTGTATTCTGCATTGTTCTTGTTTTCCATTCGGTTGAATCATAAAGGTTGCCTCTTAATTCATTCTTTTGCTCTCCTCTTGTTGATAATATTTGCTGTGCTTGGCATTTTATTTTTCAATGTCCATCAACTAACATATCATAACTTAGATCTTTAGAAGTTCCAGGCTTCTAGATATGCATGGGAAAGCGTATGGAATACAAAAATTCCATATTTAGTTTTTAAATATATTTCCTAAATTTTCACTTGCAACTTTAATTTCCTGTACCTCAAGGAATGGGTGTATTCTACTCACTAATGATTTTGTGCTGTATAGGTCTGTGCCATTAAAGCTCCTGGTTTTGGGGAGAACAGACGAGCGAGTTTAGACGATCTTGCCATTTTTACTGGCGGAGAGGTTATATGATTGTGCACATCATGTATCTGTTTTTATATATGATAATGGTGTCATGACTAAGACTAACTGTTTAGTGTTTATGATGTACAGCTTATCAATGCAGCTCGTGGGTTGACTCTTGACAAAGTAAAAATTGAAATGCTTGGTACTGCTAAGAAGGTTTGAGAATAAACTTCTAGTGTGTTTATTAGATTATTTGAAACTTACCAGACTGAATAAGTTATGTTTTATTGACCAATAATTCTTGATAGGTTACTGTTTCTCTTGATGACACAATAATTCTCCATGGCGGTGGGGATAAGAAGCTGATTGAAGTTCGGTGTGGAGGTATGGTCCATGGTTAATTATTAGGGTTTCTTTTACACAGCCTAAACAATTTTGGTCAGACAAGGTAGTTTTATAAAGGTTAAACCATTTAAAGAGGATTTTTGGAGAGGATTTTTTTTTTCCCCACTCTCTAATTGAGGCTACTGATAACAAAAATATTGTACAGTTGAGAACAGCAATGGAAAAGAGTACTGCGATGTTGGACAAGGAAAAAGCACAAGGAAGACTGTCGAAGCTCTCTGGTGGAGTTGCTGTGTTCAAGGTTGGTGGTTCAACTTCCCAACTACTATGATTGACATGTCTATAGAATTCACACGCACGTATTCTTTTTCGTGCAGGTTGGGGGTGTTAGTGAGGCTGAAGTTGGAGAAAGGAAGGATAGGGTCACAGATGCTTTGAACGCGACCAGAGCAGCTGTGGAAGAAGGAATAGTTCCAGGTAAGTTTGTTTATACAAATAAGGGTTCAGTATTTGATCATAGTCTGAATGTGATTATCTGTATTAGGTGGTGGCGTTGCTCTTCTGTATGCTGCAAAAGCTTTGGAAGACCTTGAAGCTCAAAATGAAGACCAGAAGAGAGGCATACAAATAATTCAGAATGCTCTCAAGGTGTGGGTTTGTCAGATAGTCTACGTTTTCAGCTAAACTGTCATTTTGTTATCTCATAACTGAAATTGAATTTCTATAGGCTCCTACAAATACAATAATTTCGAATGCTGGATTTGATGCTGCTGTTGTTCTTGGCAAATTGTTAGAGCAAGATGATTTTAATTTTGGTTATGATGCGGCTAAAGGTTCGTGCGCTTCAGTTTGGAATATGTTAAAAGAGTTATACTTGGAGTTTTTCTTTTCTCGGATTTAAATTTCTTTGTTATTTGTGGTAATATTTATAATGATTTTTGGTGTCATTGCCTAATCTGTAACGATGGTTGTGAAAGAACAGGTGAATATGGTAAAGGCTGGAATTATAGATCCCCTTAAAGTTGTAAGGACAGCCCTTGTAGACGCTGCCAGGTGAATATGGAGTTTTTGATTGTGTAAAATTTATATTTGCTTAATACATCCTTAGATCCTTTATTTGTCTAGAAAAGTCAATTGTCCCTTTATGCTTTAGAAACGTCCTATATACCTTAACTTATGAACTCTGTGAACTTGTTTAAAGTGACTTATTGGCCACTCTGAATTTGCTTGAAGTGATGCACGTTTCAACTTGTCAAAATCTCATCTTGTTGTGCCATGTGGTCTTAGACTTTAAACAAGTTCAGAGGTTCTACTCAAAATTTTGGGGATAATTGCCGTTTTTTGGGGAATATGAATGTTTTAGGACCGTTATTATTAGGTTTAATTTGGACTTTTATATTGCTAACATTTGCTTGTATTTGCAGTGTTTCGTTGCCAGCAACGACAGAGGCAGCTATAGTAGAAACTTACTGATCATTTTTGAAATTCAACTGTACCCTAATTCTTCAGAATTCTAGTAGTAGAAACTTAGACACTTCTTTGGAATGAATTCCTCAAAAGTCTTGGAGACTTCATTTATTATTCCATTTTTTTGTGTGTTTGGAATGAATGAAAAAGAAATTAAGATCCAATTTCAGGATTTGGGGAATTGGTTATTTTACATAAATTTCATTAAAATACTTGGAATTTGCAAATGAATTTCGAGTTTTTAGAAAAGAAAAAATTTAAGACAATAATATTTTTTCATTTTTTGAAAAATCTGACACTGATTACAGTAGTTATTTTGTAGTATGTTAGAGTAATAGTTGGTATAATAAGTCCATTTTCTTTCTCCATCTTCCCTTTTCATTGAATAATATGTATGGATGAAAATTCGGATTATTGTGTTATAATTTATTTAATTAGTTAACTTTCACGACGGTTACTGACTAGATGAATATTGCTCTTTCTCAGAACCGTTCAATTGGACCCTAATGATCAAATTGTATTTGGATCTCGACCATTAAATGTAGTTGTAATATAATCCTATTCAATCCTGCGGTCAGAAGAATTGGATAATTAAAACATTATTTTTTTTTGGTAGGAATAGGAAAGGAAAACAAACAGACAAAACCTAACCTGGGATCAGTCTAGGAAGGCTGACCCCAACCCTATCCTCTAGGAGAGTAGACAAAAGAAAAGGAGGAACAGAAAAGGTAGAAACACCTAACATCCCCCCGTGCACAGCAGCTGCCAAGCGATCCGCCACGCGGTTTTGTTCCCTATAAATATGGGAAAAACTAAGAACCTCAAAGGCAGGACGAAGCCTCAAAATAGCTTTGATAAGATTCTGGCTATTAAGACAAAAAGCCTGGCTATCGGAAATCCTGTTGATAGCCTCCAAATTATCAGATTCCACCGGTAGCCTCTTAGCACCCATGCGAATGGCAAGTTTTAGACCCGACAGAATACCCCAGAACTCCGCAGAAAAGGATGAGCCCATCCCCAAGTTATGGGTAAACCCAGCCAGCCAAGCGCCACCAGCATCCCGAAGAACTCCTCCAGCAGCAATTCTGTCATTGCTAAGGCAGGAGCCATCCGTATTCAACTTCACAACCCCTTCTCTAGGCTTACTCCAACCAACTAAATGGACCACCTTTTCCTGGGAAGGTCTAACAAGGGGCTCTCCTTCAAAGCTTTTTGTAATAACAAAGAGCTTTTTCGAGAAGTAATCAAGTAAGTCAGGAATAAGGACAGTCTTCTTAGCAAATAACTCCTCATTCCTCCATTTCCAAATTTGGTGACAGATAATAGCGAAGAAAATGTCACCGTGCTCCATATTGGCCAATAACTTCCCATTGGCTCCATCAGAGAACCAGTCAACTTCAGAATGAGCCATAAAAGCAGGAAGGGTGTGGTGAGGGAGAATCCCCTCCCAAATCTTTTTACTATTAGGGCAATCCCTCAGAGCATGGCACAAGGTTTCCACATGGCCTCTGCATCTACTACAGGCTCCAGACTCAGCCAAGTGCCTTCTGTGCCTATCCGCATTAGTGAGCAGCTTGTCCTTGACTCCCAGCCACAGGAAACTTCTGATGCGATAAGAGATTTTAAGGGCCCAAATGGTCTTCCAGATCTCCAAGGGAGGATCGGCCCTATTAGGGGTAAAAGCTTCATAGGCCGATTTACAAGAATAAGTGCCATTATTAGTCAAGGCCCAACAGTGTCTGTCCTTATCCTCCTCTTGATTACTAATCTTTAATTAAAACATTATTAAATATATTTTATTATTTTTAATCCTAATAATCTTTAATTTATATCTAAAAACAAGGAACGTAACAAGGCCTTTCTCAATTTTGTTGATAGTTCTTCTTGGACTTTGCCGGAGGAAGAACAGATGAACTGTATTCTTGGATTTCACTAGATAATTAAATAGAGTAATTAAGATCTGAAATTTTATATCCCTCAAGGTTTTTGCTCTTACCTTTTCTATCTCTGTTGAAAAAAAAGCAACTGCAGTAATGATGAAATAAATATGAAAGGGAATTGCTATTGCAGAAAAATGCTTGTGCCTTTTGCTTTTCAATATTCTAACAATAGAAAATTTTACTTCCATGTGCAACTAGAAAAAAAGCATTCCAGAATGTGCATCTTAGATCTGTTAGAAATCGTAATATTGAAAAAAAAAATCCAGGAAAAAATTTCTCTTGCTAAGTTGCTATGAGTGGAAAGGCTCTCTTATTATTCGAGCATGTGGTCATTCAATTCACTAAGTGCGCTGAAGACGGTGATTGTTTTGTCAAGTTGATGGGGCAAGCATACGATTTCTGCTAATAAAAAAAATTCACATCCGATTATGGAGGTTATTAACCCTGAAAATGATTTTTGCACATTGGGTTATCGAGGTTATCACTTGATGGTCCTCCCTACTTTCTTGAGCTAGAGTTCCTACGGAGTTAAACTTCGTTGCTTCCTTCTTAGTCCATTCCCCTCATCGGGCATTTATGGGACTCAACCAGTTAGAGACAAGATTACGTAAGTATTGTTGAATGCTGATTTAATTGGTAGGATGATTTTGTGTTTTGAAGTTACACATTGGTAATCTGTTGCTATTTTCATGGAACTAATGTTGCTATAAATTTGTAAAATCGGAATTAAAGGAAAGGAGATCAATTCCAATTCTGGTGTATTAACATCTTATTTGAATCCAATGTGATAATCGAATAAGTTTGAAACTAGCATGTTAGATAAAGCTAAAATGTGATTACAACAGTGATTGGAACTAGTGTCGTTCTACCACAAGAGCGCTACTGGCAATCTGTTTTGACTTCAACTCTCATGCCAAATGCTATTTGTGATCTTATGCCTTCTACTGCATCTACTACCTCTACATTTAATTCTTATGCCAATGACAGCAGCTTTCTCACCCTCTATATCTTTTTATAATTTTCACCACAACCTATTTCATACAAAATTCCTCGCCATCTGAATATGCTTTCTTCGGATTTCCATTAATTAAAGACAAGATGCAAAATAACAATCAAGATCTAAAAGTATATTACAGTTTTAATTATAACAAAACAAATGAAAATAGCCAACAAAAGAAGGATATCAATTATTTAAGTAGAATTGATTATCCACTAAGAACCACCAGTGCACGTTGAATCTGTTAGGTATTGGCAATCTATTTTTCTTTCAACTCCCATGTCTAATACTATTTGTGGCCTTCCAGTGCATTTACTTATTATTCCCTTTTCTCAAACATTATATAATTTGGCTTAATAAATTAGAACTCGTTTTATTTGGCTCAATGATCCAATTGACCTCCTAAACTTTGAAGATATTGCATTGGCATTCTTCACTTGCATTGGCATTGGCATTACTTCTAAATCGTATGTGACATCAGCATAAAATTGAGATTTAGACCAGTTGGAGTGCCTCTCAATTTATCCCCTTATAGAAGCTCATAATTTGAAGAAGGGTTGAGAAAATTACCACTTTAAGTATTTTGAAAGAAAGTAGTGAATTCACAATTAAAATATAAAAACTTTCATAACCTAAAAACTATCAGTAGTAATAATCTCAAAGATTTCAAATTAACCAAAAAATGTCTTGAGTTGGTGGCAATAACAAAGAAATATGTTGAATTAGCATAAAAGCAGGCACATAATTGAATTCCCTAATTCGTAGGCTTATGTAAACACAAGAAAATTATTCCTAGACTTATGTAAACACAAGAATTATTCCTAGACTTATGTAAACACAAGTTTTCATCTAGGATATGTACATGAATGAAATGACTGAATTATGTAATTACTTATCATTTTCCAAGATAACATTCAAGATAAGATTCAACTTAAAGAAGTTAAATACCATTCACCGAAAACACATTATCATAAAACAAAATCAATAAGTGCTGGGAAGAAGTTCAATAAATTATATACAAACAAAAATCTGAAAATGTTCAAAACCAGTGAGTGCTGGGAAGAAATTAACCACTCAACAATTGAGAAATTAAGAAATTTGCTGATATTGGTAATCATGGTTGAATAATAAGGAAAAATTATCTTAAAAAATGGACAGCATTCTCAATTTTCATCATCAACCCAAAATTGAAATTCAACATCACTGGGTGCATATAAGTAGAACAACAGGTTCATTTACGAAATGAAAGATATTACCAATGTGTAACCTCAAAACACAAAAATCAGCATTCAGCAATGCTTACTTAATCTGGTAGTCCCATAAGCGCCCGATGAGGGAAATGGACTAGGAAGGAAGCAACAGAGTTTAACTCCATAGGAACTCTTCCTCAAAAAAGTAGGGAGGACCATCAAGTTATAACCACCCGATGTGCAAAAATCATCTTCAGGGTTAATAACCTCCATAATCCCATGTGAATTTTTTTTATTAGCAGAAATATATGCTTGTCCCGTCAACCTATCAAAACAATCACCTTCTTCAGCGCACTTAGTGAATCCACCCTTATAAAAGTTGAATGACCACAAGCTCGAATTTGAATCTTTATGAGAATCTGAATGTCCATTGTTGCGTCCATCAACATTATGTGAATGCAACATAAGAAAGTAGATTATAGTTTTAATAATAACAAAACAAATGGGTGTCCTAACATATCCACATAAAGGCATTTATTATAAGATATTCCCCGCATGGAGTTTGTCATGTGTCTGAGCATATCTCATAACCAACATCAATCTCAAATATTTTATATTCCCCTTAGTGGGTTCTTGGCTGTTACATATAGATCAAAGACCGAACAAACATAAAAAGTTCAAAAAAAGTTGAATTAATCAACTTAAAAAGTAGGGAAGTGAATTGAAGCAAAACACTAACAGCTTCAGGATCATTTGTTACAAACATCAAATTATAATTTTGAGAGGAATATACAATACAGATCAACTTACATGTCAAGCATCACAACCATAGTTTCATCATAGCAAATAACAAAAAAATGTTGGTTTTTATCACAAAACTTATCATGTCAAAGTAACAACAATAGAAACATCAGATAGCTAGGGTTTCAAATAATCATATCATCATAAAACACATACAATCCAAAAATCCTCCCCGTTTGGTATCATCATTTAAAAAAACAAGTAATTAACAAAAATTAAGAATGATAGATCATTTGTAAACACATATAATAAGCTAGAGTAGCTCCAAAACTCATTAGGAACATATAATAATGTTTCTAGCTAATTCACAAGAGTGGAGCATTTCCGGGTTTCATTTCCGTTTCAGTTTCTTTTCTATTATCTAGCTATACTTTTTTAGAAACATAGCATATATATAATCTTCTAATTCACAAATGCACTCTCTTTACTTGGAAACAACGGAAATTGATTAAGATGTTCAATGGAATTATTTCTCCATTCCCAAATAACCAAACAGGAAAGATAATGTTCCAAAATCAAGATCTATTGTTTTTAAGATTAGAGAGCATCTAATTACACAGTGAAACATCACGACTTACTAAGCATCAGGATTTAGAAACAGGATGAAAAATAATCCGTGCTTTTTGGGAATGAAATATTTTATACCTTTATTCCTCCAGCAAAGATGTTGTTCATTCTACATGCTTTTATTGTTTTGGTAATCTCATCAACATCTGCACATCTTACATTCCCAATCGAGTGAATCCATTGTGATTGGTGTTTTTTCTTTTTTCCTTCCATTTGATTGTGCCTCTTTTTCCAAAGCAGTCCATTGAATCCATTGAATTTGGTGTTTTTTCTCTTTAGCTTCCATTTTGATTCTTCCTCTTTTTCCAAAGTAGTGCAGTCAACATAATCCCTTTAACAATCCAGAATCATTTTTCCAAACAATGGTTGTTCATTTTCTGGCATTTTTTGTTGCATTTTAACATCAACAACACCCACACCAATTAACTCAGTAAAAAGAGTTGTAACTTCCTCCTTCGTCACCGGAAAACCTCTTGAAAACATCAGGAACATAGTTCGATCATCTTCAGAGACAGTTTTGCAAGGATCCCAGCCCCATAACCCATGTGCACGGAAGTCAAAATCCATTGCTCTTGGAAGAATGCTCACACTCCCGAACACTGGATGATGAAAACCGGGAATTACTAGCGCTTGGCTTGAGCTTGACGATCTTAGATCTTAGAACATGTTGCAATATGTCAGTGAAAATCCTAGAACACACAGAGTTAAGTAAATTCTTGACTAGAGTGATAGCTGAAAACTTATTAAGGCTGAACATTGGTAAAGAAACTTCTGTCTCCACTATCCCTGAGGGGGACGAGGTTCATGTTGGAAATTTTTCTGGGTTGCGACAATTTAGCAGAAGCGATAAATCTCAAACATAAGAATTTTATTGAATTTATGAGGTTTACAAGAGGGTGTTCTCTAGAAACTTTCTAGAGTTACAATGAGATAAAACAAAAATAGTAGCACTCGGGTGTTTCCCGAAAATACCCGAATTAATTATCTTTACTATTTTTATCTCTCCCCAAAATAATTAGACTACCCTCTAAATAAACTCTCAAAGCTCACAAGCCACAATTGTGCCTCCTCTCACTACATTTTTCTTCCACCCTAACTCCCTTTCTCTTCTTATTTTTTCCCACTACTCAAACTAAATGAGCATCCTTGGCTTTTATAGCCAAGGATGAAGCTTCCTTTAATTAATTGTGCCAGCATTTTGCTGGCACAATTAATTCTTCATTTGACCACCAAATTTTGGTGGTCTAAAACCATTGAATTTGGTGGTCACTTTCACACCTTTCTTTTTTTTTTTTAAATAATTACAAATTACAAAAACAATCCCTCGTCAATACAAATTATAAAAATAGTCCCTCACCAATTGGGATTTCATAATAATCCCTTTTTTTATTTAATTGTTTTAAATTAATAGTTAATTTTCTCAACAGTTCATAGCAGTGAGAGGGATTTCTGCTGACATTTTTGACATAAAACAGCCTCATCTGCAATGGCATTGAGCAAAATATCTGTGAGGGGGACGAGGTTCATAACAATGTTTTTAGAAGAGATTGTTTTCGCCGGCAACATTCTGCAATCAGTGATTTGAGAAAGCCTTAAAAATCTTTCCATGTACTCACATCTTGGCATAGTTAAGGTTTTCTCATGTTTGTTCACCATTGTTTTACCTGCACATAGTTAAGGTTTTTTCAGATTTTTGTGTTTCTTTTCCGTTCTTTAACAACCCTAGCTATCTATAAAATAATGATTCTTATTACCTCTTGGATGTTGATTTCCATTTGATTTGATTTGATTTGTTGGCTGTCAGATATGTTGAGCTGCTTTTTGGTAAACCCTAATGATTAATGTCTAATGCACATCACTAAGTTTTCAGATTGGAGATATCAATGTCTAATGCACAGCCACATTTACAACGATGCATTTATGTAGGTGAGGCCATTTTTATGAGATATTAAATTCATATCAAATAATAGGCTTCATACATTTCAACAACCCCCTAAATTTTTAAAGTTCTAAATTACCCTCTATTCTAATCTAATTACATTAAATAACCTTATATTCTTATACAATTACATCGAGTAACTCATATTATTGTCCAATTGTATTTAATAATCTCAAAATTCTTATGAACTTTCAAAAGTTCATAATTATTTATATATTTGGTGTGTCTCTCACTTTCTACACCCAGCAGATTCTATTCAGAAATAACGAGGGGTGGCTCTGCCCTTCAGCAATAAAGTGGCCGCTAGGACCCTAAAAAGTATGCGCCTATGTAATATTTTATATATTAGTTGTCAAACATCCCAGCTAGGCTTGCTCCCCTGATTTTTTTTATTTTTATCGAATAGCGAATGAAGATGATTGTGAAGCGCCAGAAACTTTTTTAGAAAAGACAGAGTTTTAAATGTAAAGTACACCGTCACTTAACGTTGTCTTAAGACTTCACTTGGTGGATCCCTTTGGGTGCATACTTCTTATTTATTATGTTGTGGCTTGTGCCACATTTTAATTAATCCTTTTTATCATGTTTCAAAATAAGGGTCCTGATATTTAGAGCCCTAAGAGTTGTAAATAAAAACCCATAAATTACCATTATTAGTGTTAATTTTGTTTTTCTAGATAATCTTATAATAATATTTATTGATACTTTACCAAATACTCATAAAAACTAGTAAATTAATTATATTTCCAATACAAATAAATGCTTTAGAATTAAGATTTTTATTTTATTTTATTGAAAACATATAAAAAATTAATGCTTATGTACAACCCTTAGGATTGCATATATCATTTGCCTAAAAATAAATAAAAAATTAAAAGGACATTGAATATAATTTTTTTTATTGAGAGTTGAGACGGAGTAAGTTTAAAAGTCAGACATCCTAGCTAGACTTGCACCCCTGTTTTTTTTATTTTTATCGAATAGCGAATGAAGATGATTGTTAACGCCCCGACCTTTTTTTTATAAAAGACTGAGTTTTAAATGTAAAGTACATCGTCACTTAACATTGTCTTAGATGCCACATTTGCCTTTAATCCTTTTTATCATGTTTTAGGTTAATGCCATTTTGAGATTCTCCACCAGGGTTTTTAAATCCCATAAAATTAATTAAGACGACATACGTGCTCACATAATTTCATCTCTTCAGAGATATGTTCGCGAATTATCACATTGATGAGGGTTTAATGACAAATTTATACAATTGATTTTCGTTAAAATACTAACTATACTCTAATCCGTTTTATATTTTCGCTGTCACGCAGTTGCAAAAAGCAACAAATAAATAGTGAATTATAGATTACATTTTAATCTCAAAACTTCTCATTTGCAGGAATCCAGATCTCTCTAGAGAAGAGCAGGTTTTGCATTATTTTCAAACATTTCAATACTCTTTTTATGAATTTTTTTTTTCTCCAGCAGTACTGGTATTTTCGTTCAACAGTTTGAACAGTTTCCCTGCAATTTGTTGACGGATAAAGGTATTGAAATTCCAAAAAGCCATGGTTTCTCTAAGTATTTTTCCATCTCTCTCCAACGGAAAAGTAGTGGTGTATAAGTTAACAATTGCTTATTTTTAGGAATACTTTAATTGATTAAAAAGGAAAAAAAAAGAAAAATTAAATAACATCTAATTGACAAACTTTTACACCGTAGGATTATAGTGTGGTTAATCTAATGGTTAAGGTCCAAATACAACTTGGTCATTAGGGTCCAATTGAGCGGGACTGAGGAATTTCTACATCCAATTGGTCATATGTTCGAGAAGACAATTTGATGAATAGTTTCTCCAATTGACCAAACTTGTCAACGTTAAGGATAAAATTGCTCTTGGCCACCAATATTAAGGATAAAATTGCACCATTTTATACGTGAGTATTTTTGCACCTTATCCTTACTTTGTATTGAATCTCAGTTGTTTTGTACCTTAATGTTTCCAATTATGATCAAATGTTTCCTTATATTATTAAAAATTTGAAAATTTTGATTTGACTACTATGAATCAAAGCCTTAAGTCGTTATTAAGAAAAAAAAATCTTCATGCAATGGAGCCCCTCCGGACCTTGAGCTCTGCTCTATTGACTTTATCCATTAGACTGGGATTAGTGTTCTGTTTCCAGATTTCCTAAAAACAGTTGTAATTGGTGATTATAGTTTAACAGTGATTTTAAGTTTCTTTCCTTTTCACATTTATTCACAAGCTTTCTAATAAACACGTAAACCATGTTGAAATCTCTACTCATATATTAAACCCAAATTCATTAGTCTACAAAGATCTGATCACTATATATAAAATTGTACATATATATAAATTCATTATATTCTGGAAATCCTAGCTAGAAAAGGCAAAATCAGATTTAGTGCCAAAATGCAGAAAATGTTTTCTGATCCATCACTTTCTCTGAAATGCTCAACTAATTGATGTAGGAAGTTTTTGTAGTTCAACAGATTTAATCATCTCACATACCGTTTGATGCTTCGGTAATCCTCGAAAGAGCTTGCTCCAAATTATTAACAACGTTTGTTATAGTTGGTCTGTTGATTCCATCTGAATTTACACAATGAAGTGCAGTATATGCCACCATTTCAATTGCTTCAGCTTCATTAACAGACTCAGGTGGATCAATCCTAGGGTCTAAAATCAGCCGCAATTCATTCTTCAAGATTTTAGGAACTGAAAACTGTACTAAATTCGTTCCCTTATCGAATATAGCCATCTTTCCTGTCAATAGTTCTAGTAATACGACACCGAAAGAATACAGATCACTCTTTGCAGTTAGCACATTTTCACCATTGTATTCTGGATCAACATAGCCTTATCTTTCTCTTTTTGCTGCCATCTTTGATTTGTACTCCTGTTCAGATTCAAGACCCATCAATCCAAAGTCTGTGATTCTAGCTGTCCAATTCGCATCGAGTATGATGCATGAGGAATTTATGGCTCCATGAATTATGGGTGGGACTGCATAATTGTGAAGATAATCAATTCCTCTTGCAGCATCTAATGCAATCCCGATCCTCATGACCCAGGAATCAATCATCCTACCATCATTGCGAAACAACTGGTGATACAGTGATCCATTCGCCATGTACTCGAAAACCGCAAGCCTTTCGGTTTCTTGTTCACAGTATCCTACAACTCTAACCAAATGTTTGTGGTGAAGCCTTAAAAAGTAAGCCAGTTCAGATTCATATGCACTATCTTCCTTAATGCTCTTGTGGTGACCTATGTATTTCCTCTTGATTGCCACTTCACGTCCGTCCTCTAACCGCCCTTTATATACAACGCCAAACCTTCCATCACCAAGCTTGCAGTCATCTGAGAAGTCATAAGTGGCAGCAGCAAGTTCAGCCAGAGTGAATTCCTCTTCTCTATGAAGTTTTCTTAGATTCGAGGCGGACCTTGTTTGTAGAAGATTTCCTGAAAGTTTCGTATATAATAGACCGAAGGCAAAGAATATAGGCCAAGTCGAGACTTTGACAGGATTGTCAGTGTGCCTAGACAAAAACGCAAATGCTATTGATGCAAAAATCCATTGAAAGAAGGCACAAACTAACCCAATAATATCCGGAAATGTTCCGAAAGGCTTGGAATTCGGGTAAGGGCAATAAAACCATGGCAGCAATCCCTTCTTCATCAAAGAAACTCTTTCTCGTTTACCCTTGTAAACAAGATCAAGGACAGAAATGACCAAAACTGTGAAAAACATTAACATACTAAGTAGCGCGAATTGGGGCTTATGAACTGATGACAACTGGTCGAAAATAGCTGATGGTAGCTCCAAGACGAAGTTTGAGACGAGGAAGATGCTTTCCAAGGAAGTAATCTGTTACAAGAAAGGATTATGAAATGTCCATCTTGCAATCGTATAAAAAACATGCTGTTATCATCTCTAATTTTACTAACCTTTTGATTGAAGCCATCTTTCCTGCTATGCGCCTTTTCACTGCTCTTGGTTTCCTGTTCAATATCTATTTGAAGAGATTCAGCCATACCATGTGGGAGTAGCAAATTTTGTGGAAGAAACCAAAACCCAGAAGCAAGTTAGTCTTCAAATTTCAATTTGGTAATAGATTGAAAATGGAAAGAGAAACAGAAGTCGTAAGGCCTCCTTCAATGCTTTCATCAACTGGCTCCACACGGCAATAAAATAGAGGTACATATTTTTCTTAACACATAGGCCTCTTAAAGGCCCTCTTTGACTTTCCACGAGTGGAATTTGACTCTTCATAAAGTGTTTGTGGTCTTATTTATTCCACCAGCACAATCTGATATTTTAATTTATCTTAAAAACAATAAATTTATGTCCTCAACAGCGAAGTTCACTACTTAAAGGTCTTCTGGAAGTGTCCCAAAAATGCATTGAAAGATGCCACAAAGTAACCTATAATATCAGAAAAAGTTCCAAAAGGCTTGGAATTTGGATATGGGTAATAAAGACTTTCTTAACCAAATAAACTCTTTCTTTTTTTTAGTTTTCTCACCAGCATATTGAAGAAGTTGTACTAATTTCAATTTCATGTTCATGTCTTTGGGTCTTCATTTGAAGCGTCAAATCATCAAGAATTCTATAAACTTGCTCTAAACCCTCTTGCACATTGTTTGCAGAGAATGTGTAAACATTCTTCTTCAGTTTAATCCAACTCTGCCCTGGGTTTTTCTTCAAACCTTTTGTTCTAGCTGACATTCTCACTCTTGCAGAATCCTCCCATCTACCACGGGCAGCGTATATATGAGAAAGCAACATGGAATTCCTTGTCATTTCCTGCAGGTTGAGATTAAACCTGGATGCTGTTTCTTCTGCAATTTCTGTATTATTGTGCATTCTACAAGAGTTCAAAAAAGCACTCCAAACACAGGCATTTGGTTCTATTGGCATGTTTTTTATAATTTCACTTGCTTCTTGCAATAGCCCTGCCCGCCCAAGGAGATCAATCATGCATGCATAATGCTCCATCTGGGGTTCGATCTTGTACTCTCTACGTGCCTGATCAAAAAGTTTACGACCCTCAGGAACAAGTCCAGCATGACTGCAAGCAGAAAGAAGAGCAATGAAAGTAACACCGTCTGGCTTAAATCCGAGATTAATCATTTGATCAAAAGTTTCAAGAGCATTTCTGCCAAGTCCATGCATCCCATACCCCATGATCATAGAATTCCACGTGATTAAATCTTTCGTATTTATTCTCTCGAATATAGCATGCCCTTCTGTAAAACATCCACACTTGGTGTACATGTTAAGTAAACCATTTTGCACCAGAATGTTTTTGTCCATCAAGGTTCTGATCACATTGCCATGAATTTCCCTACCAAGTTGAAGTGCAGCTAGCTCTGCACAAATTGATAAAACAGTAGCTATTGTCACACCGTTGGCCGATACCCTAGCATTCTGCATTTGTCGAAATAGTTCCAAAGACTCCTCTCCATGTCCGTTAGAAGCGAAACCATCAATTACTGCACTCCAAGTTACAACATTAGGTCTCAACTTCGAACATTGATCTGATCTCCTCAGCTGCAGAAATATCTCAAGGGCCGCATCACATAAACCAGCTTCTGCGTGTGATGTTATCAAGGTATTCCAAGTCGCTATGGTCTTATTTTTCATTTCCGCGAACAATTTATGTGCACAATTTACATCTCCATGCTTCCCGTACACACTCACCAGTGCAGTTTTGACAAACAAATAATCTTCGAACCCACCCTTTATAACATATCCATGAATCACCTTACCCCTATCAAATACACTCAAACCAGCACAAGCTGATAAAACAACAGCAATTGCTTCAGCAGTCACCTCAGTTCCTCTAGATCTCATTAAATCAAAGAACTCCAATGTTTCCTCAAGATAACCAGAACGCGCATAGCTTGACATCAACGATGTCCATGTCACAAGATTTGGCTCCAGACCTTCAATCTGCATCCTCTGGACAATCTTGAAAGCACCATTGCAATCATAATTAAAAGCATAACCTGAAACCATTGTATTCCATGAAATATAGCTCTTAACAGTCATTCTATCAAACACATTGAGTGCATTTTCCATTTGACCTAGTTTTGCATACATTCCCATCAACTCATTACCAACATAAAGATGACTCTGAAAACCCAATTGGAAGGCATGGCAATGAATTGTTCTGCACAAAGTAGGGTAGCCAATAAAAGCACACGCCCTTGTAACCAAAGGGAAAGTAAACCCATCGCCAAAAACTCCAACCTTTCTCATTCTAGCATACAGTTTAAGGGCATTTTGATAGTATCCATGAGAAACATTAGCTCTCAAAATTGCATTCCACAAAAGCAAATTAGAGATTCCCTCACAAGGGGTAGTGTCAAATGTTTTGTGAGCATCAATGAGACATCCAAAACGAGCATAGACAGATACCTTACGAGCAGCCAAGAAAGCAGAGCAGTAATTACCAGTAACGATGACATTGGCATGGATTTGTTTACAGTGTTGAATAGTGATGCATTGTTGAAGAAGTTGATCGAAAAAACAAAGAAGCTCATTAGATGGTTGGTAATAGCAACGGAGTACAGAGATCGAAGAATTGAGATTTGAAGGGAATTTATGAATTCGTAATAAGAGAGGTTGAAAAGAAGCAGCAGCATGAATCATCAAGATAAATTATTCAGAAAGCTGAGAATAGATCCTACTGGTTGCTTAAGATTGGAATTAAATTTGGGCGCGAAATATGAATGTTAATTCTATTCTAAATTCTAATTCCATTTCTAGGGCTTAGTTCGAACCTTAAATTTGGTCAGGAAAACTATAATCTTTGCCCCCTGAACTTTGTGCAATCTTTCAATCATATCCTCATTGTGATACAATTTTTTTAGTTTTTTTATGGGCGTATAACTCGAATGAAAAAAAGTAAGTTTAAGAGAAAAGAAAATGACGTTACTAGTATATCAGCTCTTACTGTTTACCAAAAAAAAAAAAAAAAAAGTATATCAGCTCTTACTGTAACACTAGAATATATATATATATATATATATATATATATATATATATATATATATTTTGAAGAACACTAGAAAATAATTAGAGATTAACTAAATATCAATAATCAACTGAAGATTATAAGGATTAACTAGTTTTTGGCCCGTGCGATGCACGGATTCCACTTAACATATAAATATTAACAAAAATATAATCTAATAATTACAATTAATAATATAAAGATGTTATATAAATTAAATATTATTATTTTATTTTCACATTTACTTTAAATAATTTTTTTTTTGGATAAATATAAGAAGATAATTAAAATTAATATATTATATTTTTTATTAGTAAAAAATGAGGAAGTTACACATCAGCTTCATCGTTACTGTTTTATATTATGTATAGATATGCAGAGAATTAGAGAGATTTTAGGGATTAATTTAAATTCTGTAGAACTTTTAGATATAGTACGGATAAAATAATTTTTTATAGATAAATATAATAATATAATTAAAATTAATATATTATATATTATATTATATTTTTATCAGTAAAAAAGGAGGGAGTGATACCTCAGTTCCATCGTTACTGTTTTTCATTACATATAGATATAGATATCTATGCTGAGAATTAAAGAGATTTTAGGTATTAATTTAAATTCTATAGAACTCTTAGATATAGTATGGATAAAATAATATTTTTATAGATAAATATAATAATATAATAATATAATTAAAATTAATATATTATATATTATATTATATTTTTTATTAGTAAAAAAGGAGGAACTGACAGTTCCATTGTTACTGTTTTATATTATATATAGATGTTGACATCAAAATATAAGTCCAACAATACTAATATCTCTGATATCTCTGAGAATGAGAGATTTTAGAGATTAGTTTAAATTGTGTAGAACTCTTAGATATAGTACGGATAAAATAATCTTTTTATAGAGATATATATAATAAAATTCAAATTATTATATTATATTATAATAATATATAAAATATAATAATATAATAATATATATTATTATATTATATTTTTTTTATCAGTAAACACCATCGTTATTGTTTTATATATATATATATCTATGCAGAGAATTAGAGAGATTTTAGAGATTAATTTAAATTCTGTAGAACTCTTAGATATAGTACGGATAAAATAATATTTTTATAGATAAATATAATAATATAATTAAAATTAATATATTATATATTATATTATATTTTTATCAGTAAAAAAGGTGGAAGTGACACATCAGCTCCATCGTTACTGTTTTATATTATATATAGATTAGATTACATGTAATTCAAATTTAAAAATACAAGAATATATATCAAGAATTAAAATTGAAATTTGGATACTAACTTGATAATAATGTTGGCTGTTTGATTGGGACGACTACGGATCTGTTTGGTTTACTTGTTGTTTACCGTTGTTAGAAAAAGTTGTTTTTATAAAAACAATAATTCTATGCTTTTATAAAAGATTACGCAAACATGAAGTTCATAAACATCTAAATAGGTAAACAAACCAAAGGACAAAAAAGAAAGAGATAAAAACATTCCCTACCGAAATTCTTGTTAAATTTTAGTGAGAAACACTATTAAACTACACATATACCTCACATCAAGAGGAAAGGAAGCAATAAATGTTCACCAAGAGTAGTGGAAGCTAAATAGTGAATTGAACGAGAGAAATTAGGCATTACAATCTTTCGTGTTTCACCAATAAACCAATCAGATTATCAAGTGACACTGATTCTAACCAAGTTTCAAAGGTTTGAATAAACGGTCAATGTGTAGAACAAAACCATCAAGAACTTCGACTAAATTGACAATTTTGTTAAAATAATATAATAAACATCAATTATATAAAAATAATATTTAATATATAAATGTGAAGAGTGATCATGTGATTGTGTTTCTCAATACAACAAGAGTTAAAATATTATAATTATGCTATTGAATAATTTGGTAGACACAACAAGTCAAATGAAAGTATTGTGCCCGCTCAATTGAGACTAAATCAACCGATTTACGATTAACCCCGCCCCCTAGCTTGAGCGGTGCTAACCAGTTTTCAAAGGTGAAAAATCTAAGCACCTCCAGGCTGAAAATGTAACCGGTTTTGGTTGAACCATTCGGTCTGATGTAGGCCTGACAACTATGATTTAACTAACATTATTAGTATTTGATGATGTGTCATGTTGATTTCAACGATGTGATACGTTAACTTTAATGATGTGACATGTTAACTTGTTGACTTTGCTAATGTGATCCAATAAGTTATTAACTTTAGCTAATATAAGTTAATTAGAATTTTTTTTATCAAACTGTCTAAAATATTTACTGTGCTATCAGTATAGTTACAAAAAAAAAAAAATCAATGTATTCAAATCTGCTTCAATTTATCGATAAACTTATTTAGAAGGTCCAATGTGACAGTTAAATAACAGTCAACTCAATGTTTTCAAATTTTCGATAATGTAGGACTAAAATTGATCTTATTTGAAAACGTTAGAGTCAAATTTGCATAATTTCATATGTTAGGTCTAAATATGCAATTAATTTGAGACGTTAGAGTTAAATTTGACTTTTATTCCTAATAATTGTATTTATATAAGAAACAATAAAAATAAAAATTATATAAATCCCCGACTACTCCCGATTAATCCTAAGAATACTATCCACCCGATTAGTGCCTAACGTTTTTTACACCCTTTCAGTAAAACAATTAATTTTGTATCTCCAGGTATCTTTTCCATTCGAGTTATATGCCAGAAATAATTAAAAAAGAAAGAAATAGCATCACAATGAGGATACGATTGTAAAATTGGAAAAAGTTCACGGGGCCAAAGTTAGATTATCAATTTATTATACTTACCATCGATTTAGGTCTATTCACGGGCCAAAGCCCTCTTGTGAATAAATTGATTATTAAATTAGATCGACGTCTCTTATCGATCCCATTACGTAATCATAAATTCCTTCCAATCTCAACCGTACGATCTCTGTACCTTCAAACCTATATATATCCATCCGGGATTCGGATCCTCTCCTGTATCACCATAACAGGAGAGGATCAGTTGCTTAAATCCTACCCCTTCCTTTAATATGAAGGGCTAGGATTAATAGTTTATTATATTTTTATATTTTAATTTATTTAATAATTAATATTATTAAATGTATTCTTTTTTTTTTCTTTTTTCTCATCGTTGTCACGATGATCTTAATTGTCTTCCTCACTGATATAAAGAAATCTGGAAAAAAGAGCCCTTCATTCCAGTTCTAAAAATCAACAACATTGTCAAAACATTAAGATTGAATAACTTCATTTTTTGTTAATGCCTTTATTTCTTCCATGGGCCTTCATCTGGGTAGAAGAGGTTTATCACCAAAGAATCATAACAATATCCATTTGTAATCAAATTATATTAATATCACAGTGTACAAGCCATGGTAATTATAGAAGTGATCAAAGAGAAAAAAAAACATACCAGAAAACTTACCGGAATCAATTTAAAAAAGAATCCATTTTTTTACTTTGAGTTTTCTTTTCTCCTTTGAGTGAATTATAAATATGAAATGGGATCAGGTTCTTCATGTTTCTTTTGTTGAATTCTATACAGGTAGAGAAGAGAGATGGTAGTAACACACTGACAGAAGATAAATATCTTTATACAGATCAGATTGTGATTTCAAGACTAGGAAAAACAAAAGCAATATTAGAATCAGGAGATCAAAAACTTGAAATTGATGGTTAATTAATCTGAGAATTAGAAAGAGAATTGATGGTTTTTATATGGTTGAGAGTAAGAATTGAGTTAGAAAGAAAAACAAAGAGTAATGTTTTTTCAATTCCTTTAACCAGTTATTCTCAGAAACACGATGAAGGAGAGAGATGAAAAAAAATTAAAAAAACAAGGCGAGAAAGGGATAGAAGAGAGAGAATTGGAAAAGTAGAGGTAGTTTTAGAAAAACAAAAAAACAAAAAATAGTATGTTTTAATCCTGCCCCTCCATCTTAAATGAAGGGCTTGGATTAAAGAACAGGATGTCTCCTGTTTTAGTTCAACAGGAGACGATCCAAATCCATCCATCCGTATCAAACTCCTTTTTCTAATCCTAACCGGAGCCCGTTTCCAATCCTTACCTGGAAAGTAGTACACAAAACAAGAACTATATAAACCTAAGATTTCTTCACCAATTCACTCGTCTTTCTTACTTAAATTCATCGTTACACTTTATGTACTCTTTCTTGCAACCATGATTTTCGAAAACCCCCAAATCAACAGTTTCCATACCAAATACTCCGATACACTAAATTCCGATTACAGGAACGGAACAACTCTGAAACTTACAACTGGCTCTTTCTATCTACCTAAGGATAACAAGGCCAGACCCCAAGGCGAAGATGCGCACTTCATCTGCAAAGCAAGGAACACCATTGGTATCGCGGATGGAGTTGGAGGTTGGGGTTCTAAAGGCATAGATGCGGGTAAATACGCTCGAGAGCTCATGACAAACTCTCTAACTGCAGTTCTCAATCAAAATAAAGGTTCAACCAATCCAGTTAGAGTGTTGCAATCGGCATATCGAAAAACTCATTCCAAAGGATCGGCAACTGCTTGTATTATTGCCCTCAATGATAATAATGTGCTTAGATATGCCAATCTGGGAGACAGCGGATTCATTCTGTTTAGGTGGAAGAAATTTCTCTATCGATCGCCGGTTCAACATCATGAGTTTAATTGTCCGTATCAGTTAGGTAGTGGTAGCAGGGATACTCCAAATTTGGCTTACGAGGAAGAGATTCAGGTGGAAGACGGGGATATTATTGTTGCGGCTACTGATGGATTGTTTGATAACGTTTGTCCTCACGATATTGAGAAGATTTTGAATCGTAATAAAAGTGATGATCCTTACAAGTTAGCTTCGGAGATTGTTGAACATGCTTTGATTAATTCTGTGGATGAAAATTACTTTTCTCCCTTTGCTAAAGCTGCTGCTGCAGAAGGGTTTAAGCATAAGGGCGGCAAATATGATGATATTACTGTTGTTGTTGCCAAGATTGAACTAGACTTGCCTAAATAAATCTTGTTAGATTTAAGTTTGTTTTTCTTTGATGATCTGATCTGTTGTATAAATGGTGATATTTTGTTCAACTGATTTCTTAATTATTGTTCTATCTTGTACAATAAGTCATTTTATAATTCACTTTCGATAATTATAGATCTAAATTCGTAACTTATCATTTTAAAGGAATAATGTATAAATTTAATCTTACTCTTATTGGAAAATAGTTAATTTAGCTTAAGCACAAAATAGTTTAATATTTAAACTATTTTTTTTGCCATCGTTATGGATGAACTAACAAGTTCACTTCAAGATGGTATACCATGATGCATGCTGTTTGCAGATGATATTGTGTTGGTTGATGAGACGAAAGAAGGAGTGGAGAGTAAGTTGGAACTATGGAGACAAACTCTAGAATCTAGAGGCTTTAAGTTGAGCCGAAGTAAGACAGAATATTTGGAGTGTAAGTTTAGCGGCCATAGGAGTAGGGAGGCAGGGTCTATCACCCTAGATGGGAGAGTTGTTCAGGCCTCAGATTGCTTCCGGTATTTAGGATCTATTATCCAATCGGATGGAGAAGTAGATGGAGATGTTGCTCATAGGATTAATGTCACACCCGACCCTAGACGACCTCAATCGGCATCGGGCGTGAAATAAAAAGATCGTAATCAATACTTAAGAGTTTCCAAATTATCCAACGCCATTATATTACAATTGAACTGCCAAAGTTCTAACCATAATTCTCACAATAAGCAGCCAACTTCCAAACCCCGCCTAAACGGTCGGTAACCTTCTCTATATCCTGTACTTTCTCACCTAAAACCATTAAAACGTTTAAAAACGTGAGACAAAAATCTCAGTAAGAAACTATCAGCTATAAAAACCAACTTTATTTAACATAGCTATATATATACATTTATAAAGGGATTTAATCAAAACCTGATAAAAATATACTCAAAACGTAAAGTCATAATATAGTCAAAGGATTAAACCAAAATCCAAAAATATATATAATCTTGTATTCATTCTTGAGTTCAAAACCTTATAAAATAGGGTAATCAAATAAGTGTTTTCTCAAACCAACTCGTATATAATCAAACGTAAAACCTTATATCAAAATCAATCATAACCGAAAACATAATCCAAATGAACTTAAAACATTGTATCCATCCTCGAGTTTCTCCCCTTAAGTATCAATCCATAACCACATATATAAGCGAGACGTCTCTTAACATTGCCTATCCCATATGGTCTTACCCAACACTTCACTGCCATACCCAATAGGTCTTCAGACTGTGTACACAGGCCATGTCCCTCACTGAACATGGTCTTCAAATATGGAACCACCGATCCGGATAACTCCCGATGGATATAAAATCATAAAATCATAACGTGCTCAAAAACAATCAAATTCCAAACTATTTGATAACCAAAAATCATTTGGCTTCAATTAGCCCTTTTGTATCATAAAAATCATATTTGGACTTCAACCCAAAATAATAACAACAATAACCGCAACAGATTTTTCAATCCAAAAACAATTCGTAAGAAATCATCAAATTCATTTTGTTCAATATAGAGATATATTGAAACCAAAAACATATATGTATATATGTAAATCAATCAAATTAAGCCTTAAATCAACATAATCAAGTAAAATCTGAAATTCACATAGAAGCATAATCAATAGCTTCATTTGAACCATAAATTCACAATAAAAAGCAAAATCGTGAAAAACCTCAATTTTATAAAATTCTTGCATAACCCTAAAATATCAATTTTTGAAAATTCTTTGATTATATATATATATGTATACCTAAAACTCAACGTATAGGTGATAGTTACTTACCTTGGCTACTAATTCAAGACCACAGACCCGTTCAATTCGCCTCTAAACTCTGTCTAAGCCATTTCCTTCCAAACACTGTCGAAACTCAAAAACTCTTCGGCTAGGACTTAGATCTATGTATAAGGATACTATGGTTCCAATTTCAAATGATTCGGACGGTCGAATCTCTGTAAATCAAAGAAACGGTGGAGAAACGGTCGAAAAACGATAAAATTTACGAAGAATGAAAGAAGCAGAGAAAAGAAAAAGAAAAAGAAACAGATAATGATCCATCTCCCCACCTCTTCGCAGATATGTAAATCCATATTGGCAAATATCCAGTTTGGTCCTCCATCTTTATATAATCTTTTAATAATTACCCTAAACTTTTAATTTATACATAAACACATCAAATTAACCCCAAATTTTTCCTATAACACCAAATTAACTTCACACACCTAATAATTATAATATATACTAATATCAAAATATAAATTCTAGAAATTTATTCACGGACGTGACAATTAAAGCTGGTTGGTCGAAGTGGAAGAGTGCTACGGGTTTCCTTTGTGACCCCGGCATGCCTAATAGATTGAAGAGAAAATTCTACCGGACGGCAATTAGACCAACATTGTTATATGGTACGGAGTGTTAGGCAGTGAAATACTGCCACATCCATAAGACGTCGGTGGCGGAGATGCGTATGTTGAGATGGATGTGTGGTCATACGAGAAAGGATCAGGTGAGTAATGAAATAATTAGGACAAAAGTAGGGGTCACATCTATTGAGAATAAAATGAGAGAAAACAGACTAAGGTGGTTTGGCCATGTGAAATGTAGAGCGCTTAATGTGCCGGTTAGGAGAACCGAAGAGTGGCAAAGGGATATAGTGGTGAGGGGTAGGGGAAGACCTAAGCAAACTTGGAGGAGGGTGATCGAGAGTGATATGGGTTTACTGAGAATTGAGGAAAATATGGTAGTGGATAGGACGGGGTGGAGGGAGCGAATTTGTGTCGCTGACACGACTTGATTTCACGGTTTTATATGATGGTTCATGTTAGCCGACCCCGAATCATTTCGAGACTAAGGCTTTGTTGTTGTTGTTGTTTATCATAAACGTTGCAATTCATATCTTATTAACAAAAAAAATGATTTCTTTTCTCATATTCTGAACTCTGGGCAACCTTTAACATTCTGGCAACTCTGGGCAACCTTTAACATTCTGGCAACTCATCGAGGCTTGAAATTTCACATAAAGAAAATTGATTTTTTTTTGACAGTGAAGCATGTTGTTGAAAAAGCAATGAAATCGTATTTTCTGTTACAATTAATGAATGCAACGACTTTTTGTTGTTGCAAAAGTATATATTTAGCAATAACACTGTTGTTGTAAAAGTTAGTTGTCCAATTGAAATTTATTTTTGCAGAAATTTATCGTAACAATAAATGTTGTTGCTATATATTCTAACTTTTCACGACACTTTTTTGACTATATATTCTGACATACATAGTGCCGCTATAAAATTTTCCATTTGCAACAACTATTGTGATTGCTAATACAATATTAAAAGTAATAAGTATGTTGACAAAGTAATTTTCACAAATTCAAAAATATATATATTTTATTTTCTCAAAATTTCAAAATTTATGATTAATTTAAAGTGTTCAGATAATCCTTTCAATTTGTACTAAATATTCAGTTAGCCTTCTGAACTTACATAAAATGTAATCAACTAATCACTTAGTTGCAAAAAAGAAAGTAAATTATATTTGGAAGATGTGTTGCATGCGCTTTATTGTGTTATTACATAATTCACAAAATAGATTAAAACGGAGATTCTTGCTTATTCAACTGTAAAACTTGTCTTCTCTAATATTAGAACCGCATACCACGGCTTTACTTGTTTTACTTTTCTTAAGACACGTGCAACACATTTTCCGCGTGGATGTTATTTTTTTTTTTTTGCAACCAAATAATTAATTGATTACATTTTATACAAGTTCAATGGGCTAACTGAACAATTTATGCAAGTTAAGAGTACTATTGGGATATTTGAGAGAAAATTATAGCTAAATATTTATTTCTCAAGGATAACTTGGAAATCATAAAAAAGAAGCGAGGCTTCCTCCAATAGTAGACACCCTTTAAAAGTTGTAAAACTTAATGTCATATCAGCTGTCACTCTTTTGAGCATCCTCTAATGGACATGCTCTAAGGAGTAAATTTAATGTTGATAGTCATAACTAATTTTATCATTAACGTTTAATATATAATTTTACCTTTCAACGTCGGTAGTCTAGAATAATTTTACATATAATATTAAGTTGGTCAAAGAGGATTTTAGGATGACTTTTGAACTAATTACCTCTAAATTTGGAGTTTTTATATTAAAGATCGGTTCTTCTATGTTACTTGGAGGATCCCCAATTCACATTTAGATGTGTGTATTGTGATCCCACTTAAGTAAAATGGTGGAACTTCTTTATTGGAATAGGGTTACTTTCTTTCCCCGGTCCGGTGGATATGGCTGAGGCTCATGTACTTACACTTAGTAAAGGTGTTGACCTGCCTTTTCTCTACAGATATCTTTTGTTTGTATGTATAAAAACAAATGAATCTCAAGTCTTAAGGGTCCATATTACGCATATCAAAATATATACGGAAGGTCTTCCATTTGACATAAAAAAATGAAGAACGAGGTGCTTTTAATATTTTCTCCTCTTGTCAACGTTTTTGTTTTGGAATAGATGTTTGCTTATTAGGTGTTAATAATATATTTAATTGGTAATAATAGTGTTTTTTTAATCACAATATTAGCCTTCTTAAAAATTTCACTTACAAATGAAAAAATTATTTAAAATATTTTAATTATAGTGTTATTTTATTAAAAATATATTTGTATTGAAATAAAATATCAATTTTCATCAAATGATTACGAAAGCAAATTTGATTAGAAATGCACTATAAAACTATGATTTTGTATTTCAAAAAGTATTATTGTTAGTTCAATATAATTCCTTTATAAAACAATTATCTTACAAGTGAAACCAATACTTGGTAGTAGACCTGTCTAGGAGACCGGATATCCGTCCGGCCCGTGCCTCTTAGGTCGAATTTGGACAATGCTAATTGATGTAAGGTCTAGTCCAGTCCAGGTCCGTTAAAGCCCGTCTATTTTTTGGATGAGTTTGGAATTAATAAAAATAGCGCGGCCCTGTCCAGATCGGTCCGTCTATTAATATTAATTAATAAATTTTATATATTTATAGATTTATATATTAAATATTTATTTTTAAGTATTACCTTTATTTTTTATAATTAAAAAATTATGTATATATGTTTAGGTGAGTTTATATAGGTTGAGTTTGAAATTTGATTTTTAAGCCCGAACCGATCTAAATTACTAGTGGACTTAGACTGAGGACTTTTATAGAAAAGTCTGTCTGGCCTGGTCCGAGCCTGACCCATGGCCATGTCTACTTGATTGTAATTACTGGTAAATCTAATTATTCGATTACACACTAATAGGACACTTTTTAGTTTCAATTAAAATCTAGTGCAGTTTGTATAATAGAATTTCAAGTCAAAAAACTAGTTTAAATTAAATGACTTTGAGATTTATAACACTTAATTGATTAATAATCAAATTTTATTAGTTTATAGATGTAACTCATTTAAGTTCATAAATAACGTCATAAAATATTTAATTTTTTTTTAAAGTATAATGAAATTTTCACATTAGCACCTAAAAAAAACTTAATTTTGGCAATAAAGCAATTTAATATTTTTCCATTCTACAATCAGCTATCGTACACTACTTAAGAGTCTACCACGTCCTTATGGCGCGAAAAGCGAAACTCAGTTCATCTCGCTCGCTTTCTCAGTCCGCTCCAAATTTTCGCGCTCTTTCCAGTTTTCATGTGCAGTTTAGGGTTTCGTTCTCCTCAATTCTCCGAGGTAATTGAACCGATGTTTAGATAATCATATCTGTAGCACGCTCCATTCTCAAATTCACGATTTTTTTCCCCATTCAGTTTTCTGGATTCCTTTCTCTATAAGTAAAATTGATGAATATTATGTTTGGTTTGTCATGTTGAAATTGTTTCAGGATTTTGCTTGGTTACCTACTTGGCTTCAAAATCCCCAACTAGAAGCATCCGGTAACAGCTTCAAGGAGCCCCAATCGAATTTCAGTCAGATAGAAACTTTGTCGAGAGAGGAGGGCCGTTATAATAGCTGCCATTTGTTCTTGTCTGGAGATGATACTTCCCAGACTACCCTTCCTCCATCGCCTGGGAATGTAAGTTGTAGTGCTTTTATTATTTATTGTGGTGAATATTTGATTGTTTTCCGCTAAATTAAATTCAACTTAGCTTTGAAGTTTTTGGTTCCGTCGTACGTCGACTGATATTTCTAACATGAGAAAAAACATTTACTGATGTAACTTGTTGTAACTCTTAAAGAAAGCTTCTTATCTTGTTGGAATTGCTTACTGGAACCTGGCTGATGTCATCTGATGTCGGATAGGTACTTCATCTTCGCTTGCGTCTTTCATCAGATGGGGAATCGCCGGATAGCCTAATCAAGAGTATTGATGCCTCTATAGACCTTCACTGTTCCAGTAAAGTTCCGTCAGTGCAACAAGTTGAAACTTCACCTGACTTGCAAGAGAGAGTGAGACTATCAAAAGCAGCTAGTAACCACCATGAAGTTGTACGCTTTTCTCCATTGTCTGCTCCAACAGTTGTGGAAAATATTTGCCCTCAATATCTGGCCAATAATGTTGAAATTGAGAGACAATGTGGTAGTATTGATGGCACAGTACTAATCGATTCTGGCCTACAAGCATTGGAGTATGCTAATCCTTCATCTCCAACTGATTGTAAGGGAAATAGAGTGCATGAAGAAAAATTCAATGTGAGAAATATGAAAGATTATGATGTTGGTGAAGCAGTTGAACTTTCTATAGCTGCATCTGAAGCCCTCGTTATACATGAATTGATGAGGACTGAAGCAACTCCTGATATTGTACCAACAGACATTGTTCTTGAAGCTGCACTCCAGGTTAAGCAAGCAAGGCTGGAGGCTTTAAGAGATAGCATTGTCTTCTCCTCCCATGAAATAGATGACATTGATTTTCTTTTAGACTTAGATGACCTAAATATGGCGAATGCCTTTAGAGATGTAGGTCTATGTTTCGAGGACCTTGATGACCAGCATAATTTTTTGGATGTGTCTCAAGTGAAGGATACTCCTATGTCAGAAAACCTTAACGTGCATAATGATGAACCAGAGGATGTGCAGCTTATGGCTCAACAAGATAATGATTCAGCTTTGGGCTTGAACAACTGTGAACTTGTTGATCCCAATTTAGATCACCCAACTGAAAAAACCTCAGACGTTTTAGCTGCAGTACAGGTGAAAGATTTCTCCTTCCAGACATCATTAACGATACATGGAATTTTTTTTCTATTTATTCATCTAGTCTTCTTTCATTTATTCAGTTATTTTTCCCCATTTTATAGTTAAAAATTTAGTTAATATGGGGATTAAAGCTTAGGAGGGTGTGGAGGTCCTGATTCTCCTTTACATTAATAACTTCATTACACTTTAAATGTATTGATCTTTCTTTATCTTTCAGCCTCAAGTTGATGCAAGATCATCTCCTGCTTGTTTATCGGAAAATACTGGTGAATTTTTTATCTGTCTCTTTCCATGTGCTTTGTTTCTGTATGTTGATAGATCTCTGTTCTTAGATTCTTTTTTTTTTTTTTTTTTCCATGTAGAAGGAGAAAATGGAGAATGCTCTTTAGTCAATAAATTCAGAAGCCGCTGGTTGGGTGGTTGGGAAGTCAAGGTGAGGATAACAATTTATCTTATTCCTCTTTTAATACCTTTGTAAGATAATTTTCTGTAGCTTATTTTTATTTGACATGTGCCTTTTCCTGATGATAATAGAAGCTTAATTATAATAAAAAGCAATGGTACATTGCTTATAGATATCAAGTGGGCTCCTTGAAGTTATTTCTGGATGAAGACTTATATTCAGATCTGTAGTGAGATAAGGGAAAATGTGAATGAGGCTGTTTAATATCTTATTTTGTCATCTATTATCCAGATTTCTTTTTTCTACTTTGTCCATATTTAGCAAGTTTAAGAATGATGGTTCTTTTGTTTGCCTAAATATTACATAATCATATTAAAGATGCTTTCTGTTGTAATTTTATACTTTGAAGTCTTGTTAACAGTGCCAAGTAAAAAATTTCAGTTCTAACCTGCTTTCTTTCCTGCCAGACCTCAATTATATGGAACTTAAATGTTCACTTTAATGATTTCATATGATTAATTGGCATCAAACTTTGTATATCCTATCCTTAAAAGGGCGGCCCGGTGCACTACGCGTCACCGCTGAGCGAGGGTCCGGGGAGGGGTCCCACCACAAGGGTGTACTGGGGGCAAGCCTTCCCATGCCAATTTATTTGGCAAGAGGCCACTCCTAAGACTCGAACCCGGGACCTCTTGGTCACACGACAACAACGTTTACTGTTACGCCAAGGCTCGCCCTCTTTATATATCCTATCCTTAACTGATATATTTCTGGCACCTGCCAAATGTTTCTTCTGCCTGTTTCATCTAGTTAACTTTTTCACTTTTAGGCATGATCATTAATCTACAATAAAACATTAAGAACAAGAAAATATAGTTCTCAATCATGTTTTGCTTTGGTGGTTGCTTGTCTATTTCTTTCTGTATAGGCATAGTGTGGTTTACATCATTCATCTGACAGCTTTCTTCTCTACACTAAACTTTTCTTAATCGTTTTCTCCCCTTGGAAGGGAGCAGTTGTTCCTGCAAAGGTGAAGCAAAAGAGTGCCAAAGGCATACCAAGGTTTCACTGTGAGACAAGCTCTCTCTCTGAATCTGGAGGTGTTGCTGGAGATGAGTACTCTTTTGTGCAGAATCATGAAATTGGGTCGAAGATTCCTTCACAGTCTAGCAAGCCCTTTGAAGGTGCACTTGATAAAGCTGATGAGGGGAATTTTAATTCTCAGGAGGTCAGGTCTTCTAATCAATCAGTGGTCGATCCTCTTTGTTCTGTTGTTCCGTGCAGTATTTCTATGGAGAATGCAGCTTTTTCTTCAGTTCAGAAGCAAGATGGTGGCGAAACTGATGCTCAAAACAACTTTAACACCAAGTTGGGACTTGGGATTGAGAGTTGTCTAAATGTTTTAGATTTAAATAATGAATCTGAGCCTGTGGATAGGGAAGCTCTTTCCAAAATGAATGGTGAAAGTTCCGAAGCAACAGTACGAAGGAAGCAGGCCTCACTTAAGACTTACAGCACGCTGTTGCCAAAAGGCGACGTCATTATAAATGGGCAGAGAATTTTCCAACATCAACATTTATCATCAGAATACGGTGGAGAATTGCTTTTGTCAAATCAGAATGGGCATTGTCATAGTGATTCTTGTAAGAAGAATTCTAATTTGACTCTCAGATTTGAACATGAATATTCTGGTGGTGGTGGTCATGGACCAAATCAGGAAGCCGCTGCTTTTGTGGTTCCAGCAGATCATGATGAACCTGCAGAAGATGGGGCTGAGGTGCAATTTAAGCCTTCAATGCAGAGGAAGTCACCTCGTATTCTAAACCGTAAGGCACGCTGCCGTCTACATCCTTCTGAACTCCTCGTTGAAAATTTAGATGGTAAGAAGTCTCCTGAACTGCTTATAACACAAGGAACTCAAAGTAAGGCTCTTCCAAGCAAAAAGTTTCAAAACATAAAATCTACGTTGGAAAATCCCCATTCTGCTCCAACTAAGGTTAGAAAGCGAGTTCATTTTACAGAGGTTGAAATGGAGCATCAGCAGAATAAGGACATTCAAAAGCCACATACTTCACAAAGAAATTGTAAGCTTGCACTATGTATTGTCTTGTATACCAATCATGTAACTATCTCGAACTAACTAAATTGCATGTTCTCTTTTCAATTACTGTTGATTAGGTTCTGCTAGGAGAGCTAAAAAAAAGTCAAAATATTCCATGCTGGGGTTGGGATCTTGGACTAAAGATATGAAGAATTGTTTCACAAATCAAATAAATGAGAAGAAAACATTTGTATTTCATGGGCAAGAGTTCTTGCTTACAGGATTTTCTAGTCGAAAGGAAAGAGAAATTATTAGACTGATAAATGAATATGGTGGAATGGTTCTTTCAGATATTCCATCTCTCTCAAGTTTTAGGTCCAGGAGAAGTGCAAGATCTAACTTCCACCAGCTTCCCATTATTATATCTTCAAAGAAGGTTGGTATTTAACAGATAAACTTTTTTCCTCTGTGTCTTTCAAGTTATTTTTAACTTAGTTGTATGATCTACTTATAGCTTAGAACTTAGTTGGCTGCTAATTGCTACAGTAATGTGCTTGGAATTGGTATGATTTCAGAGTCAGCTGTTAAACCACAGATTTAAGTAAAATATTAGCCAAGTTTTTCTCCCTCCTCCCCCTATTCTAATAGCTGTTCATTGGTTTTAGGCTTTTAGCTTCCATTTTATGCAGATATAAGTTATAGATTATTGTTTTAGGGACTGAATTAGTTTATTTACATCCATCCGAAGTGCACTTTCTATTATGTTTTCAGTTAACTTTATACACCTATCAAGCACTGAACTTTGTGCTTATGATGTAAAACTTGTAAAACTGTAATTAGCATCCGCTTCAGACACTAATAAAAAACTTAATCCCCTTCTCTATAACTATTCCTTATATACTAATTACTTATACCCTAAATACTTGTACTAATGTCTT
Source organism: Euphorbia lathyris (assembly GCF_963576675.1). Lineage (NCBI taxonomy): Eukaryota > Viridiplantae > Streptophyta > Magnoliopsida > Malpighiales > Euphorbiaceae > Euphorbia > Euphorbia lathyris. The sequence goes on from NC_088912.1 coordinate 83,000,259, forward strand.
ATACCAAAAATGCCCTTATTCCTACTAATGGGCTACACCATTCTCTAACATTATCCCATGTATTCCTAGTGTATTACATGGTTTATAACAATACTGAAGTGAAAATCTACTTCTGTTTCCGACATCAATCTGTTTTGATTTTTACTATCCATCGCAGTTGTAGTTATATGTAATGGCATCCTAGAGTTGATTGATGACATTTTGGAAAAGATAGTGAATTTAACTATAACTAAAGCTTAAACTAGGTCTCAAATTCGATTCCTAGTGTACTAAAAAAAATTTAATTGGGAGGGGGCCACCTAAAAGGTACTTGAACAACCTCAATTGGATCTATATACCTAAAAAACTAAGCTTAGAGTTTTTGTTCTTCAACCTTTTCAAGTACTTCTTCGTCTACCCTATATTAGAATAGTTTCTTGGAAATTGGGGGATTTTTAACAGCAAAATAGCTTTTCTTGTCTTACTGTGTTCTATTCCTTGTATATGCCACCTCATTATTTTAATCTGTTACAGCTACTTTGCATGCTATTCTCTTTTTAATATTCTAATTATTTACTCTTTGCTTTTGACTTTTTTTTCCAGCTACAAACCACAAAATTCTTATATGGCTGTGCAGTCAATGCTCTCATTCTAAAAGTAAAATGGCTTGCTGACTCTGTTGCAGAGGGTTCTCGTTTACATCCTGAAAAGTAAGTGGATATAAGTTGTGTTTATATCATTGCTTCCGATTTCAGTAGTTTGAATTCATACTTTGTTTTGTTTATTATATTATATCAAAACCTGGACCTGCGTGAAGCTAAAGTGGCATGAAGATATTACTGAACTTTGATTTCAAAAGTAAGTTGTATGGCTCATATGAAAAGACAGTAATCAAAAGGAATTTTAATGGCAATGGTTTATAAGCTATGCATAAAGTTTTGGTTTTATTTTGTCAGTTACTTGACTATGTCTACGTCATATTATTATACAAAGCATTGAGAGATAGATTGAGATATAGAGAGAGGAAGGAAATTTCTGTGCAGGAGCCTATGAAGAAGGTTCAATCAGGGAAAATTTGGACCTTTTGTATGGTTTACTTGATAAAGTTTTAGGATTAAGGGTGTGTAGTTTTTACTTCCTAATCCCTCTCTCACAGGAAGTTTACCTCAGAATTTATTTTCCGTGGGTTACTAATTCATAATTGATATTTCCAGGTATATGATTCTACGAAATCGGGCTGGTACTCCATATGCAGAATTTGGAAAGTCATATCATTATGAAAATAGTAGACGGATATTAGATAGCGTAGGAATCATGCTCCATGGGAAGCCTAGTTTCTGCACCAAATTGGCATTAATAATCAAGGTAAAGTTTTTTTATCATGATTCCAGTCAATTTTTTTTCCTACCAATCCGCATAGCCCAACCCCCTAACCTAAATGCACATCTTCCAATGTTTATATAGCTCTTTGAGATTTATAAAAGTTGATGTTTGTATTCTTGCAACAGGAATAGACTTCCACTAATCCATATTAGGATTATTGTTGGAATAATGGTTTTTACTGCTAGAATGACTTTAATGGATCTTTAAAAAAAAAGAATGACTTTAATGGTCTTTGTTACCACACGTTTTCCCTTAAACCTTTCATCTATATTTTCTTGGTTATGTCTTATATGTGAACTCTTTCATCGTAATTCTAGACATGTACTCATTTAGCTGGAGGTTTAAATCTCAACACAGCATAAATAGGGTCCAAAGTATGGGGAATCACATTTCAATAATTAGCAATGAAAATGCAAATCAGAAATTAGAAAACCAACTTTGCAAGTTAATAAATGAGAAAAGGCAGTGCTCTTGTAGTTGAACTTGTATGCCAATTTGTCAAGTCTGATGCATGTGTTTTTGCACCTGTTTTGGAACACCTGACATCAAGATTCTGTTCATGCAACATGTCATTTCAGATATAAAAGCATATCTTGCAAATGTATTTATCTAGAAAAATCAACTACTTTTTCTGGAATAATATTTTCTGCCAATGAAAAACTTGAATGAAAGAACAGACGCGTGAATGATCCCTGTAATGCTTTTCCTTCCTTTGCCCTGTCAATTGTTATTATTATATGTTTCTGTTAGTTCGCCCTATTTCTCAACAATTGAATGTTAAGATAGCATTCAGACTGAATCTATTCCCTTTGTTTTTGCTTCTTAGCATGGAGGTGGGCAGGTGTTCAGAACCCTTCAAAGATTGTTTCAAAGTCTTGATGGTGACAAGATATCGGTGGGAGCTATTATTGCCGAGGATGATAATAAAGTATCACGCCATTTGAAGCACTGTGCCTCGGAGAGGGAATTGGTTATTTTGGTTTGTTTCTTCAGTCCTTTTACCCATTTTTTGTTTCTTACTGAAAACAGACTGTTAACCAATTGGGAATTGTTTGAATTTAAAGAGTTCCCAACTTCCAGCTTTTTTTTTAATTTATTTATCATGTTATTAAATAGTAAAGTTGTTAACTTTCTGCAGCCAGCTAGCTGGATAGCAAAGAGCTTACATTTGGGTACGCTCCTTTCTTTAAAAGAAAAAGAGGATATTCCGGTACCGAGGGCACCTCATTCGGCAATGACCCTCGATTGGAGCCAAGAGATCTGAAATGTGCTTCCCATGCCTTGAGATAAGTAAGTGTACAGCAACTCTATAGTTCAACACTGTATTTGTATTTTTCTTTATTCTTTCTTTGGGTTAGGAGATGTCTGTATTTCAGTTATGTAATTCTTTTTTCTATGGAAGCTATCAATTGAGAAAATTAGAAACATAAATTGCTTCAGTATTCTAATATTGTAAACCTATATTAAATATATATATACATCCTTCCAATCCTGATTATCTTAATATAAGCAGATCCTAAGTTGCTGTCATCTCTCAAAAATGTGCAACCAACTGTATAAAAAAGTTAGGGACAAATTTGGATATAAGTTAACAATTGAGAAAATTAGAAACATAAATTACTTTAGCATTCTGAGATTGCAAACTCATTCACAGGACATACATAATTGATGTTCAATTCAACTAACATGATAATCAGCACTCACATAACTGAAAAGCTCGTCTACTGGCCTTCCCAAAAACCAATGGTACCACAGTACAAGCTATTGTTTTGATATGGAAATCACTCTTAGATAGAAAGCTTGAAAGACAAACCAGAACCTGCTAGTTTTTCTTTCATCATGTTTTCTAGATGTTGCTTCTTGGAAGGGAAACAACACCTTATTCGGCTTCTCCAAGCTTTCCTTCCAATATCCTAACACATGATTCCAACACGGTCCATATCAACTGATTCCTTCAAAATACACGTAAAATTTATCCTCCATATACATTTCAAAGTCTGTTTGTATTTCACGGCAATGATGCCACCGCGGAATTAAAAGGGTTGCGACAGATGTAAATAATTAAACAATTGGACTGCTTAACTGACTCAGCCAGTGCTGGAGGAGGTAAGTATGAAGAAACAAGCCGAGGAGATGGAATGGTAGAAAGGTCAGGAATTTCCTTGCTATTAAATAGATGGAATCAAGAAAGGGAATAAAATGATGCGGGTTTGTAGTGAGCAACGGGGTATTAGAATGGGTAAAATGGGTTCGATTAACAATAGAAAAGATCAAAGCTTTGAGCCAAGTAGTACCGCATTTTGGCAAGGATGAAACTGTAATATCTTGATCATGAGCTTAGAAGCATCTTTGGAAAGATAATAAAACTTGAAGCTGGCCCAAGCTAGTTGGGTACCAGAAGCCCTGATATAAACACAACTCGAAAATTTTCCCATCCATGGCTTTAGGAAGGGAAAGAAATAGCTCTTCAACTTCTTGGTCTATATATCGGCCACCATTGAAGAAGATGAGGTTAGGCAATTACCACTCTGCACTTATTTTCATTATATCCTTGAACTTAAAAACATGATAATATGACTCGTGAACTTTGCACTTTACAAACATAATGGTCTCTGAATTTTGCACTTTATCAACGAGATAACATCCAGAATATTACGAGAGGACCAAAATGGAAATTAATCAAAAATCACTGGACCAGAGTGAAGGCCTATCAAGCAAGCTATAGGACCGGACGGATCAATGAAGTCTTGGATACGCCACAGAGGGTCAAACGTAATAAAGAGGTTAGTAATCACCATTTCTAGGAAGATACGCCGTCAGGAATCGGTACATCCGCCGTGAGATCACGCCACTTCTTCTTAGGAAAAACCGACGTTATTAAAGACAAGTAAAAGACCTATTAAATGAGCTTTTACTGCTGAACTTGAATGAACTCAGTAACCACCATTAATGAAGCATTAATGGAGACTTTTAAGTTACCAAATCGTGGGTTACGACTAAATGAGTATAAATAGGCTTGCATCCCAAACCATTGAGGTACACACTTTCCAGTACCATTCTTGTGTGTTTTAGTTTCATTCGTTTTACACTTTACTGACTTTATCATCGGAGTCTCCACGGCCGAACCTAACGGCGCCCCCCACAGGAGGAGCTCCGACGAGAAATCAACTTGGTAACATCACAACGTAATGACCATATTTGTCGTCGACCAAATCAAAATAACTGATGACCATCTTGAAATGGAAATTTCCAAGAATGAAAGTTGTTTAGAACCACGTTTCTCATGGAATCACGGTTTCAATTTTCCAAATTACCAATTTTGGAGTTTCTTTCTTTGTAAACAGCCACATTCTCTCTTACTACCAAACAACACCTCGATGGCCGCAAAACTAAAAAGTTCAAGAATTAAAGTTGTTTAGAATATCTTTTCCTCTACAACGGAGGCTTACCTGCTATTTTAGTAATCATCTTCATCAATTGTAAACAGCACACTATGTTAGTAAAGTGAAAAGTTCAAGGGTTATGACATGCGATTTTAAGTTCAGAGGTGATAATGAAAGTAAAGGCTAAGTTAATGGGCCATGGATAATTTATCCAAAAAAATTTGCTACCAACTGTACAAAAGTATGCTCCCAGTTGGAACCTAGTTAATACACTCTGCTTCAACTAAACAAAGTTTCCAAACATAGCCCCTCTTAACTTGTAAGGCTATAAATGAGTCGAGTTTCGGTTCGATATATAAATGTGTTGAGCTTGAGCACAATTTTGAAGCTTGAGTCGTAGACGAGCTGAGCTTGAGCATAGTCAAACTCGGCTCAAAAGCTCGCGAGCAGGCTCGGCTATAAATTCATAAACAATTTTCATAAACAAACTCGATTATAATAGTCATATCTACAAAGCTCATTAAGAAAGGTGATGAACAATAAACAAACTCGATTATAATAGTCATATCTACAAAGCTCATTAAGAAAGGTGATGAACAATAACTAAACATATAATTTTCAAGCTTTGAGTTGTTGACATTTGTAAGTGGAAGGACTGGAATTTCTTTAGCCATGAAAGAATTTCCTACTACTCTTGCTGCTATGATTATGATTCAGTGCTTTGATTTTCAGATTAATGATCAAAATAATCATCTTCTTGATATGACTGAACTGCCTGGATTGACTGCTCCTAGAATTCATGATCTTCTTTGTACTCTTTTAATATGTTTAGTTAGTTAATTTACACTTAAAGATGATAGATTAGATGTTTCGTCGAAAAATGTAAGTATATACTGTTTTTTCTGCGTTTTTCCGATAAATTCACTTAGCATATGCCGTTTTCGCGAAGTCTGCACGGAGAAATTTGTCAACTTTACTTCACGAAACGTTATATTACGCGAAGTTCGCGAAGCAAATCGATAAATTTCTCTCGCAGACTCCGCGAAATCATCGTTTTGCGAAGTCAGAGCGTCACATTTCTCCTTGCAGACTTCGCGAAATCATTATTTCATTAAGTAAAATCACCCTTTTCCTTGCACATTTATGTTCGCATACTTAGCGAATCCTCGTTTCGCGAAGCCAAATCGTCCTTTTCTCTGCCTAACACGATTAATTTTTTCTGAAGGTGGTTGAATATATAACATTCATTTTTGGAAGGCGGCATGCTGGGGTGCCATTAGAGACATCCATCCCAAAAGGCCTGAACTTCCATCAATCGGTGGTGAATAAGAGCTTATACCGTGAGATACATCCATCCATCCGTGGTGAATATGAGTCTATGTATTATGAAGTGATTTGTTAGGAGTTTATTGTGGCAATCTTGTTGTAAATTTTGATAATGTTATGATTTTAATGTTGTTATTGTGACAATCTTGTTGTAAATTTTGATAATGTTATGATTTTAATGTTAGAATCCTTTGTTGTTTGGCCTTTTTCGTTATATACCACTTCGCGAATTTTATTAAAAACACGTCCAGATTTCGCATATGTGGATTAAAATCATCAACTAAACCAAACATTAGCTTCGCATACTTCGCGAAATCATGGATTCACGAAGTCAAACGAGAGGGAGATAGACGCGCGTAAATATTGAGGGTATTATGGGAAAGTCATACAAAAACAGTCTAGATATATAGTAGGTTGAGTAAATAGGTTAAATATGTAAATGAGCCTCCCATTTGATCTAGTTTTGTAATTTACCTTTAATTGGCATATGTATCTGAGAAATTATTAATTTATAGAGATAATAAAACAATGTATTTATAAAGGATTGTTCTAAAAAATTATTATTTTATTAATTTATTAAAATTGATCGTTTTTTTAACTGATCCAAATCGAGACCAGAAGAAATTATTATTTCAAAATGATTATTAATTTATCGAGTATTAATTTATGAAGGTTTTACTGTGTGGTTGAATTTACCTCTTGCAATCCCAAGGTCACTACCAAATTTGATTAGCACAGATAGTATCAAAATAGGGTTAATACACATATTTGCCCCTGTATTTTCTCGGAAAAATAGATTTGCCCTTAAATCCAATAAACCCACAAAACTATCCCTGAATTTTTCACAAACCTACAATTATACCCTAATCTAACAGAGCTGTTAAACGGCGTTCACATCAAACCTACTTGTCTCTAGAAAAACTTCAGAAAAGAACAACCAATCACAAACAGAACAAAATATGCACATTCAATTTCGATTAAAAGCAAGTTAGAAGAACAAATTGGTCAAAATTCATTTTCATAAAAGCTTAATCAACCTAATAAAACGACGTCTAAACCTCCTAATTAATCCAAAAGCAATATCAATAGAAAATAATAAGAAACCAAATGAATTTTGATTGTCGTCATCCAATTTTTTTTGGAGACAAGAAGGTTTGATGTCATCGCCGTTTAGCAGCTCTGTTAGATTAGGGTATAATTGCAGGTTTATGAAAAATTCAGGGATCGTTTTGTGGGTTTATTTGATTTAAGGGCAAATCTGTTTTTCCGTGAAAACACAGAGGCAAATATGTGTATTAACCCTATCAAAATATGCCAAAGTAGCTGCAAATTTATGCACAAACAATTTCAGTTCAACAGATTTCAGCTTGACAGGTTATTTCAGTTTTAAATTTTCTATTCTGTGAATTTTTAGCTTGTTAAAATTACAACCTCATTCGTTCAAGCCGTTATAGTTTAACGAGCGATTTAAAGAAAAGAATATATCAGCACTATTTAATTACAAAATTGGTCATTGTCACACCATAAACTCTGTCACACTATAAATTTTTTGTCACACCATATCTCTTCTCTCTCTCTCTCTCTATATATATATATATATATATATATATATATATATATATATATATATATATATATATCCAAAATTTCATTAATACTAATAAATGACTTATCTCGTGAATTGCATTTTTCTCTCTCTGTGTATTTACTCATTCTTCAGATGTTTTTATTTTACATGAGAATACGTCTTATTTTGAGTAATTTTGTATCCGTCAAATCAAATATAATATATATTAAATTTATTTCTCTTAAGAAATGATTATTCATTGGGAACACGAAAAGCTTGACATTGAGAATGTACACCATTATTTATGACAACCAAATACAATAAAAATGAAATGGTTAATAACTAAACGTAACGTAACATAATATATATAAGATAAATTTATAAATCCTTAAGATTTTAAGCTCGATTTAAAAACCCTTAGGATTGTAAGCTCAATTTGTAAATACTTGGATTTTTTTTATTTCTTTAAACTTAACATAACATAACTTAACATAGTTTACAATCCCTAACGTAAATATAAGCTCAAATTATAAATCCTTAGGATTGTAAGCTCAATTTAAAAATCCTTAGTCTTTTTTCTTTCTTTAAGCTTTCATTTATTTATAAGAAATCATTAAGCTTATAATCCCTTACGTAACGTAAGCTTAATTTATAAATCATTAGGATTGTCAGCTCAATCTCTAACGCAACCTAACCTAACATAACGTAATAATGTAATAAATATAAGCTCAATTTATAAATCATTAGGATTGTAAGCTCAATTTACAAATCCTTAGGATTGTAAGCTCAATTTGTAAATCCTTAGGTTTACTGAACTGAAACATGAATATTACTGACCTGAAACATCACTCAATTGAAACATCATTGAACTGAAAAATCACTAAACTGAAACATTACTGAATTGAAACATCACTGAACTTAAACATTACTGAATTGAAATATTACTGAACTGAAACATCAATAAACCGAAACATCACTGAACTGAAATATTACTGAACTGAAACATCACTGAACTGAAACATCACTGAACTAAAACATCACTGAACTAAAATATTACTGAAATGAAACAACACTGAACTGAAACATTACTGAACTGAAACGTCACTGAATTGAAATATGATTGAACTGAAACATCACTTAACTAAAACATCACTGAACTGAAATATCACTAAACTGAAATATTATTGAAGTGAAATATTACTGAACTGAAACATCACTAAACTAAAATATTACTGAACTGAAACATCCCTCAATTGAAACATTACTGAACTGAAACATAACTAAAATGAAACATTACTAAACTGAAACATCACTGAACTCAAACATCACTGAACTCAAGCATTACTAAACTAAAACATTACTGAACTAAAACATTATTGAACTGAAACATCACTCAACTGAAACATTATTGAACTGAAACATTACTGAACTGAAACATCGCTGAGCTGAAACATTACTAAACTGAAACATTACTCAACTGAAACATCACTCAACTGAAACATCACTGAACTGAAAAATTACTAAACTGAAACATAACTGAACTAAAACATTACTGAACCAAAACATCATTAAAATGAAACATCACTTAACTGAAACATCACTTAACTTAAATATTACTAAACTAAAACATTACTCAACTGAAACAATACTAAACTGAAACATTACTAAACTGAAACCTTACTAAACTGAAACATCACTGAACTGAAATATTACTGAATTCAAACATTACTAAACTATAACATCACTAAACTAAAACATCAATGAACTGAAATATGACTGAACTGAAATATGACTGAACTGAAACACTACTAAACTGAAACATTACTGAACGGAAATATTACTAAACTAAAACATCACTGAACTGAAATATTACTAAACTGAAACATCGCTGAAATGAAACATCACTGAACTGAAACATCACTAAATTGAAATATTACTAAACTAAAACATCACTCAACTGAAACATCACTGAACTAAAACATCATTAAACTGAAATATTACTGAACCGAAACATTACTGAACTCAAACATTATTGAACTCAAACATCACTATACTCAAACATTACTGAACTGAAACATTACTGAACTGAAACATTACTAAACTGAAACATCATTGAACTGAAATATTCCTGAACTGAAACATCACTCAACTGAAACATCACTGAAATGAAATATTACTGAATTGAAACATCACTGAACTGAAACATTACTAACCTCAATATCACTGAACTCAAACATTACTGAACTCAAACATCAATGACCTGAAACATTACTAAACTGAAACATTACTAAACTAAAACATCACTCAACTGAAACATTACTGAACTGAAACATCACTCAACTGAAACATTACTGAACTGAAATATTACTAAACTAAAACATCACTCAAATGAAACATTACTGAACTAAAGCATTGCTGAACTGGAACATTACTGAACTGAAACATCACTGAACTGAAACATCACTGGACTGAAATATTACTAAACTTAATATCACTCAACCGAAACATCACTGAACTGAAACATCACTAAACTAAAACATCACTGAACTGAAACATCACTAAACTGAAACATTACTGAACTCAAACATTACTGCATTGAAACATTACTGAACTGAAACATCATTGAACTGAAATATTACTAAACTGAAACATCACTAAAATGAAGCATAACGTAACTTGACGTAATGTAACATTACGTAATGTAACATAATATAACTTAGATAAATGTAACATAATGTAACGTAACTTATATTAACATACATAATATGTAAAGTAACATGCATAATAAATATAAGCTCAATTTATAGATGATTAGGATTGTAAGCTCAATTTATAAATTCTTAGGATTGTAAGCTCAATTTGTGAATCCTTAGGTTTTTTTTATTTCTTTAAACTTTCATTTATTTACAAACAATCATTGAATTGTTACAATCCTAACCTAACGTAATAAATATAAGCTTAATTTATAAATCCTTAGGATTGTAAGCTCAACCTACAAATCCTTAGGATTGCAAGCTCAATTTAAAAATCCTTAGACTTTCTTTATTTCTTTAAGCTTTCATTTATTTATAAATAGTCATTAAGTTTACAGTCCCTAACATAATATAAGCTTCATTTATAAATCATTAGGATTGTAAGCTCAATCTCTAACGTAACCTAACCTAATGCAATTGTGGTGAAGCTCTTAGCCTAGTGGTTGAGAGCTTACCTATGACTAGGGAGGTCATGGGTTCGAATCACATCCGGGTCTGGTGGGGATTTTCCTTTCTTCTTTAATGTAAGCGCATTGTGCGCAATTTTTTTTTTAAAAAAAAAACCTAACCTAATGCAACGCAAAGTAACATAATGTAATAAATATAAGATCAATTTATAAATCATTAGGATTGTAAGCTCAATTTATAAATCCTTAGGATTGTAAGCTTAATTCGTAATGTCACATAATATATAATGTAAATTACATAACGTAATGTGACCTAACATTACATAACGTAATGTGACCTAACATTACATAACGTAACGTAAATTAACATAACATAAAATAACACAACGTAACGTAACGTAACGTAACGTAACGTAACGTAACGTAACGTAACGTAACGTAACGTAACGTAACGTAACGTAACATAACGTAACGTAACGTAACGTAACGCAACGCAACGTAACGTAACGTAACGTAACGTAACGCAACGTAACGTAACGTAACGCAACGCAACGTAACGTAACGTAACGCAACGCAACGTAACGTAACGTAACGTAACGCAACGTAACGTAACGTAACATAATAAATATAAGCTCAATTTATAAATCCTTAGGATTATAAGCTCAATTTATAAATCCTTAGGATTGTGAGCTCAATTTTTAAATCCTTAGGTTTTCTTATTTCTTTAAATTTTCCTTAATATATAAATCTTTAGGATTGTAAGCTCAATTTGTAACCTAACATAAAGTAATGTAACTTAACCTAACATAATGTAACGAGGTAGAGATTCCATGTCATCGATTTCTCTAGAGGATTCATCTTAATGGAGATGGATAATATATATTGTTTTGATAAAAGTTCGATTAGTTTTGGCTCGATTTATAAACAAGCCAAGCTTGATCACGATAAAGCTCGGAGCAAAAGCTCAAAAGCAAGCTCGCCTATAGAGTCATGAACAAGCTTATGAGAAAACTAACGAGCTAGTGGGAACAAACTCATTAACAGTTTGTGATTAGCTCACAAACAAAATGTTGAGCTCGAACTTGTCAATTTTCTGATGACCCGAGCATGAGCAGGCCATAACACGATTCCATTACAACTATAACTGTAATCAAACCGATCTGATCTGAGCTTTGTCATGTTCAAACTCGGCTCACCATAATGTTAACGAGCTCGAGCGGAGCTTCGAGCTCAAATTTGTGTTTCAACTCGGATCGTTTAGAATATCATTTGTTCACGAACTACTTACGATCCCAACTCGTTTATCTTGTTTATAGTTTAGCTCACGAATTGCTCATTTATTTTAATCACGAGAATGATTGCGAGCAGCTTGTTTCTTTTGTTCACGAACGAAATAATATCAAATAGAATAATAGAATGTTTAACAAATAAAATAGTACAATTTTACATGAATTAACATTAAAAACCTCATTTTAGTCATTAAATAAAAAATATTGCGAGACGAGGGAGGGAGAAATGAAAAGAGGTATAGGAGGAGGACAAGTGAATGTGATGAAGATATAAGGTGACAAATGATGATTCAGAAAAAAAACCAATGCTGTTCATGAGCATTATAATCGAGCTTGGTTATCAACTTGTGCACAAGCCTATAACCGAGCCCGCTCATGAGCTTTCGAGCCGAGTTTTATCATGCTCAAATTCGATTCCTTTAGGAATCGAGTCTCTAAACTATGTTCACAAGCGACTTGTTTATAAATCGAACTGAGTAGACACGATCTGACCACCGAGCTGCTCATGGGAGGCTTGCTCATTTACAACTCTAATTACAACACTATATAAAATATAGGAAAAGTACAAAACTGGTTTGGCCGATTTGCAAACACAATCCACATGGTTTAAAAGTTTGCAATGTGGAGTAAGTGCTTTATGCGGTTTATAAACTCAGTTATTCCTTTAAAAATTATTGTCGTGACTATTTACCCTAAAAGAGAGAAATTTTGGGCAGTTAAAAAAATACTAACTCTGCAAATTATAAAAAATTTAAGGTCTAACTTTGTAAATTAAACGATGTCACTACTAAGAGTATTAGCATCAATTCCAGCACTAAGACCTCATCCCTCCACAAAAGTAAATGTCAACGATTGCCATTATATTTATTTATTAAATTTTATTTTATTTTATTTCCATTATATTAATTTATTAAATTTCATTATTCATTATGTTTTAAATAGAATATTAATAAGAAACTTTATTGTTACTGTACCATCCAAATAATTTCCTAAAAAAATTGCTTGCCAAAACATTTGCATCACCCTAAATTTCCAATTTTGGATCTACATCGTGGGCCCCGACCTTCATACCGGATGATATTCATACGGAATCAAAGTCAAATTAGACGCAGGTGAGAGATTCTATGCACTTAATTTGAACCTGCTTATCTAGAATCCCTTGGAAGCAAGTTCAACTTCAGCTTTGGACCTTGGGTTCCTCCATTTGATTTGTTGTCTGCGATTCTTGACATCATTAATATTAATATGAGCCAAAGACTGGTGTATGATACATGATTTTATAAGGAGTGAGATGATTGGTTATGCTATGGACATAGAAGGTATGTACAATTTGGCTCAATAAGGTTTTGAGAGTTTTTTTTGGCGGTGTTAACCAACGATGACTACATCTAGCATAAGAGCCTTGGACATCCATCTTTGAAAGAATACAAAAAGTAGAGAGTTTCATTTCCTTTTGTAATTTTATGCATCTATGTTCTTGTGATATATGTCAATATCAAAACAAAAGAATTTTCCCTCTATAATAACCAATTACAGGAAATCTGAAAAAAAAACACCAATCAAAGACTTTGAAAAATTACAAAACATTATGACTGGTTTCAATTCTTGATATCATTAATATTAATATGAGCCAAAGACTAGGTAGAAGTAGAAGTAGAAGAAGAACCATTCACATTATGCACTTCTTGTTCTTATTGGCATCAGAGAAGTCGAAATAGAAGAAGGACCATAAGTGTCAAACCCGATCCAAAATAGAATCGGATATGATAGTGAGACGTTACCACAGACGTGAACGAGTCAGAAGTAACATCTCACAATCAAATGTTAAGAATTACAAATCATGTTTGAACTTAAAAACATTTTCTACATATACTTTTACATTTGTAAAAGGTCGAAATCATTTATAATTTCCAATTACGAATCCTTTTCTCGTGTGTTTTACCAAAACGAGTTCGAAACATAGAAAATTACTCCAATTCTAACTTGTTAACTTTTAATTTGCCTAATCTCACAAATTAACACCATACTTGGACATTCAAACCAAAATCCGGCATACCACAACTTTATATTCGATTCAAAATGGGTGACGTAAGTTCCTACATATTCACAAGCACAAAAAACGCCTATATCTACATGTATAAAATGGTATGCAATACCCTAGAAGACGACTTGGACAATCATGGCCGTATCCAATCCTCGCCCTAGTGTCGAACACTTCCCTCAGTACCTCGTACTTCTTCGCCTAAAAACATTAAAACATTTGAAAATATGAGACAAAAATCTCAGTAAGCAACTGTTGAGCGATTTCCGCAAGTGCACGGTATACGCTTGTAGTAATAAAAGATATCGATCCCACATGGAACGTTTTTTAACAAAAACTTATTTTGTGTTGGTTAAATTTACTTTTAAGGTTTATAATATGAAAATCGTTAAATCAGATTTGGTTTTGAAATTGCTAGAATAAGAATTAGAATAGAGTATAACAAATGTTAGAAAATATTTCTGATTTAGGGATAAATTTACAAAACAGGAATGTTTAGTTCTTTAGAAAAGTAAACAAATGTATTCGTTTGCATTAAGCAAAGAAAACAACTTTAAACTTTGCATAAATTAACACAATGAAATAAATGACGGTTCCTCTAATTTTTGGGCTTTGAACTGCAGTCAATCCTCCTACGGTCGGGTTAGATCGCTACCTTAACCAAATTGATACTCTACTGATGATATCAATTTGCCTAAGTGTTCAATAAAGTTTCCTTGTAAAGATTTTGAATTTAACTACGTTTTAATGAAAACACCAGCATCCACTTCGGATCCTTTACCAAAGTGCTGCATAAAAATCTATCAAATAGAACAGACTTTATTAGATGAAATATAAATTTGATACAAGTTTACAGAGAACAAGAAGCATGAAAACATTCGACGGCGTGCAAGTGAACGGGTTGTCAATCCTTTCCTTGGGTTTCGTTAGAGTTTGTCAAACTCAGGGCGGATTCTCTACTCAATCTTCTCGCTGTAACTTCGTAATAGGGATGCGGTCGGCCACTACCAAAATGTAAACTAATATGAACAAATCTAAACACTAGTGTGTTTGTAATTATTGAATAAACAATGTGTGTACATCATATTGCTTTTTATAGAAATGAACTCTAAATTCTGAATCACTTGACTCGGAATTCCTGCATTAATTATATACTATTCTTCTCTTTTTCTATCTATCTCCAACTCTCCATCAACTCTTTATTTATAGATGTTGAAGAGTCGTGGTTGAAGTGTCGTGTCCGTTGTGAAGGATCGTATCCTCTGCGAAGAGATGTCTTTATCCACCCGAATGAACGCGTTTCGTCGAAAACGAAAGTGTGCGAATGGCTCTCCAGGTTTTGCTGAACTTACCGAGAATAATTAATTCTCGGCCGAGAATGGGGGAGCAATTATTTGGTCTTCGGACGAAAGGGAGGGGCGCTGGACAACGCGTGTCGCGACCGAGAATTTGAGATTCTCGGTCGCGGCTTCACAAATTCTCTACCGAGAATTTGGTTTCCTCAACCGAGAATTTGGCATATTCTTCTGTTTCTGACTTCGGCTTTGTCCTCATTTTGGTGCAATTGATCTTCGTCGTTTTTGACTCCTTTTGTAGGGCTTTTTATTCTGTTTTTAACCTCTTTCGTTCCTATTTGGGTTTTACCAAATATTTAGGTACCTTACAAGAAAGAAACATATTCAAATGTAAAAGTATTCTAAACAGGTATAAATAGTATGAATTCGAAGCAAAACTGATGTAATTATTAATGATATTTTAGGTATATTTTGGGCTTAACAGCAACTATCAACTATAAAAACTAGTTTTTACGTAAAATAGCTATATGTATACATTTGTGAAAACATTTAACCAAACCAAACCTTAAACTTATTAACTTGTAAACAACATCAAATTAAAATAGAATGTTAATCAATAACCTCAAAGCAAACTTAATCAAAACACAACGATTCTTATATAAACATTTACTAAAAACCGAAGTTCGAATCAAATTCAATATCATATCCATCACCGAGTATCCCCTCGTAAATCGATCCACAACATGTAAACATAATCGAGACGTCTCTTTAACCATGCCTAATCCCGTATTGGTCTTACCCAACACTTCGCTGCCAATACCCGACTAGGTCTTTAGACTGTGTACACAGGCCATGTTCCTCACTGAACATGGTCTTCAAATATCAAACCACCTGTCCGGACTACTCCTGATGGATACAAACTTTACCCAAAATCCAACCAAACTTCAATTTCATCAAATAGATCCAACTTTACTACAATCATCAATAAATCGAAATCCAACATTTACTGAACCAAAATAGCAATAGAACCCTGAAGAAATCCAAAATATCATTAAAACCCTTAAAGAAATCCAATTGAACACTAATTGAACCAAAATAACATTAAAACCCTTAAAGAATTCCAATTGAACACTAATTGAATCAAATTCCAATTTGAACACTAATTGAACCAAAATAACATTAAAACTCTTAAAGAAATTCAAATCAACATCAATTGAACCCAAATAGCACTTAAACCCTTAAGAAAACCAATTCAACATCAATTGAACTAAATATCCCTTAAGAAAACCAATTCAATATAAATTGAACTAAATAATAATCAAACTCTTAGGAAGAACCAATTCAACATCAAGGTAAAACCAATTCAACATCAAAATAATTCAAAATTACCATTGTGAACTCATTTCCTTCAAACTTGAACACAATCTCAAATCAACAACCAATACTCAAATAATTTCTAAGAAAACCCTTAGGAGACAAATTCATGGAGATTTATAGCTTAATATACATATATTTATACATTCAAACCAAAAACTAGTTGATAGTTACTTACCTTAGCCTAAATTTGAGATTAACACCACAAAACCCTAAATCTGTCCCAAAATCTGCCTAGCCCATATTCTCTTCTCACACCTCCAAATCAAAATCCCTCCAATCAGAAGTTTCTTCTATGTGTCTAGAGTCTCTAGTTAAAATTTGAGGTCATTTGGACGGTTAGATCTCCGGCAACACCCAAAACGGTGGAGCTGCCCTGTTTTTGGTGGTGGTGGAAGGTGGAGGAGAATGGAGAGAGAGAGTGGAGGAGGAAGAACAATGTAAAAGGATGAATTGATCCAAATGATCAATAAGGTAATATATAGGCCTTGAATTAAGTGGTTAATTAGTCTTTTTGGTCCTCCAAAAATCTAATTTCTTTTAAAACTTACCCTGAACTTATAATTGTTATAAAAATGTGCAATTACCCTCAAAACTATACCCGTAACACCCAATTAATCGACCAATCCTATAACAAATTTAATATAACTTAGGGTTTGGGGTATAATAAATAAAATTTAAGGGCATGGCCGTGACAATAAGCACCCTTAATATTATCCTGAACACGCACTTGATGTTCTTCTTGAGTCGAAAATGGCCTCACATAAGTAGAAGTAGAAGAAGGATCACGTCCTATATTTGCTGATTGATAAAGAGATATTTCATAATTCACAAGATTAAGTTCAGCTAGTAGATATTCAATCTGTTCTTGAAGATCAAATATGCGCCGATGACATCCTCCGACCGGATCCCGAGCACGGCTATCGGATTCATAGATTATACAGCATACAACCTGCTCTCTGTCAGCCTCATTTACATTCCTGATCATACTTGTAACCTTATTTGTCCCAAACAATCTATATGCATTAGCAAATTCTTGTTCTAGCTCTATTGGGAAATAGGGAGCCAGAAAACAGTCAGGTGCGTACATTCTTTCAGTGAAATCTGCAGACAGTGCAAGCATTGATCCTTGGATTATTCATGGCTTCTTTCTTTTCTTTATTTCTCTGTTAGTGCAAAATGGGAGATGGAGAGAGATATATTGTTTGAGGGAGATAAAAGAAAGAATTATGTTAATTCTTGTTCTATTTATATTTGAAATACAACGAATTAAATACTTCAAACCTCTTATTTTACACTTGCTTAATTGAACTTGTTCTAATTTTTTTTAGTATGTTATAATCGGAGTGGTCAGTAACCAATTTTTAAGTATCAATGTAAAACTTTTTAAAATTAAGCTATATTCTGTTTAAGGGTAAATTACATCCATTGCCACTGAACTTTACCCATTTTCATATTATGGCCACTGAACTTCATTTCTTCCCAATATGGCCACTGAACTTTACACTTTTTAACACTCAATTTTAAATAACTTCTAAAAATGACCGTTAACGATCGTTAACGACCTCAAAATGAAAATATTCAAGAATTAAAGTTGTTCAGAACGACATTTATCATGAAACCACATTTTTTATTTTCGAAAATCACATTTTTGGAGGTTTTTCTCTCTAAAAAATCACTTCCTCTCTCCTAACCAAACAACACCTAAATGACCTCAAAATGAAAATTTTCAAGAATTAAAGTTCCTTAGAATATTATTAACGTTTTGAATTTTTTATTTTTAGCCATCAACGGTCGTTTTGATGCGTTGAGTGGCCACCGGTGTTAAAAAGTGTAAAGTGCAGTGGTCATACCGGGAAGAAATGAAGTTTAGTGGCCATAATGTGAAAATGGGTAAAGTTCAGTGGCTATGGGTGTAATTTACCCTTCTGTTTAATTAATATTCTTAACATGTAATTTTTTTTGTGTCTAATAGAAAAAAATTGAATTCAGGGACCGCCCAATTTCAGGGGGTTTGTCACCTGGGCCTAATATTTCTCCATGAATTGGGGTTTGTCATTATTCATTATTATTTTTTTAAATAGAATATTAATAAGAAACTTTATTGTTACTGTACCATCCAAATAATTTCCTAAAAAAGTTGCTGCCAAAACATTTGCATCATCCTAAATTTCCAATTTTGGATAACTTGAACCTATCAATCACTAAAACTCCAAATAGACTTTGGTATAGTTCTCCAAACCATTTATACTTTCAAATTATATAATATGCCAATTTAAAGTTCAAACCAAACAAACTTAAATTCCCACTATCAATACTAATCAGTTAAAACAATGAACACTCTAATCACCCTTCCAATTCGCCTATCCAAAACCATATACCAATTAGCACATCATTACCAAAGTGGTGCTCAAATCAATTCAACATAATAACCTTGCTCCCACTAAAGACCTATAAAATATATACAACAAACTTATATCTAACTAACTCCAAAATTATATGCACCAAAAAACCTACAATTGTTATAACCCAAAAATTTGAATAAGACACCTTGGTTCCAAAGGATAACTTGATCCATAAAAGTATCCCATAAAATCTACAACCTGGCTCTGATACCACCTTTGTCACGACCCGAATCCGGCCATGACAGGCACATAAATTAAGATGACCTTAACTTATGCTAGCCTCGAATTTAATTTCATAATAATACTTATCTAATTAATAAAGCCTTCTAACATAATGATACAACTTAAACTATAAAGAAGTATATACCATAAATTTATCCAAATGTCTCTAAATTAGTACAGTAGCAAAATCTAACTAATAATGTCCTCCTTCAATATCGAACCCAAATATCTGCGCAGCTATAGAAATCTAAATCTGAAAAATATAAAATCAACGTGGTATGAGATTTCCGTCTATACGAGCGAAAATCTTAGTGAGTGATAAACATAGCACAATATACAGGGAACAGGCAGATATGCAGATAAGTTTCAAATTTGCTTTTTCAGAATTTATCAAACATGATAGTGCAGAGAAATCTAATAATATTGCCATATTCACTCAAATCAAGTAAATAGAATAATAATAATAAATTACAACAATTATCAAAACCAAGGTACAGTAACATCAGAGTGATGATATTCCACATCACCAAAGGCCAGATAACAGACACAGATGGTAGCGCTACCAGATTCAGATACAGAATGTCTTCACCGACCTTATGCATGATTCTAATACAACCGACACACAGACAAACAAATATACAGATAAAATAATAACAAATAATGCAAGCCTAATATGAAGGTCAGTGAGACATGAAAACAAATACAGATAATACTGAGCACATGTACCGTTTCAAAATGTGTAAATTATATCTCATAATATTTTTTTCAAATAACTTAAATATCCAGATGATAGAATTCAAATAAAATCTCAGATTGATACAAATGATAACAGATAAATCAATCAATTAACAGAATTAAATATAATCTCAAAAGAATTTTCTAATTCCAAATAAGATAAATGATATCAAACAAACTAATGTATAAAGGGTATGTTCCCAAAAGTCTACGCTCCAATGCAGAGAATATTTGACAAATAAATTTAAGCTCAAGAAAGGGTTTTATTGTCTAACTAGAACAAATAACATTTTTAGGAAAGTTCATCAGAACTGTTTTAAAGGAACGAAAAGAGAAGATAAATTCAAAAATAGGATAGAATTATATTTATCAAACGTTTTAATATTAATCACTAAAGGACAGAAAGATGTTTTAAACGAAATACTTTTATCAAACATATTTCATGATAGAGATTTCAAAATCAAACAAATAGTGTCATGAACTATAATTACCACTCACCTCGAACTCCAAATAATAGCCAGATCCAAAGCTTAGTTATCAATTTTCCCAATCCTTCTGAATACCGTCAAATTTCCTATTCAATCAATCCAACTAAAATTACTCTAAAATTTTCTATCATACTTAATAAAATCTACAACCCAAATAAAATTGAGTCAAACTAAACTATTGGGGATCGAAATAAGTGAATTTATATAATGAATATATGGTTTTATAAAAGAACAAACAGCTATTGTAAATTACCTTTTGTTGTTTGAAGAGTTAGATCAATTGCTTCCCAACTTGTTCAAAATCGACGAATACTGTTAAAATAAAGTGTTTCGGTGGAAAGGAGAAGAACTCGATTTTTGCAGAAAACGTTACTCTTTAAAAACTGTTTTTATTTTATTATTTATTTGTTAAGAGTTTAAACTAAAATAGACAACTTAAATATAGGAGAATAAAAAGGTGGTGGATTATATTAATATAAAATTATATTGTTACAAAAAAAAATAATTAATCCAAAACCACCAAGTTTTGAACAAATCGAAACACTGACCTTTTTTGTTTTTTTTATATTTTATATAGAAAGTACATATTAAATACTAATATTATAAAAACCATACATATCCATAGTTTATAAATTAATATAGTACGAAAACACAAAATTACTAACTAACACATTCTTTTCAAAGGAAAAATAATTAAAAATAGATACATGTAATTAGATTTATTTTTAAAGAACCATCTCTAAAATTCGGGATATTACAAGACTGGGTAGAAGTAGAAGTAGAAGAAGAACCATTCACATTATACACTTCTTGTTCTTCTTGGCATCAGAGAAGTCGAAATAGAAGAAGGATCATAAGCACCATTAACATTATCCTGAATACGCACTTGTTGTTCTTCTTGAGTCGAAAATGGCCTCACATAAGTAGAAGTAGAAGAAGGATCACGTCCTATATTCGCTGATTGAACAAGAGATATTTCATAATTCATAAGATTGAGTTCGGCCAGTAGATATTCAATCTGTTGTTGAAGATCAACTATGCTCCGATGACATCCTCCGATCGGATCCCGAGCACGGCTATCGGATTCATAGATTATACAATGTACAACCTGCTCTCTGTCAGCCTTATTTACGTTTTTCATTATACTTGTAAGCTTATTTGTCCCAAACAATCTATGTGCATTAGTAAATTCCTGTTCTAGCTCTGCTGGGAAATGGGGGACCAGAAAACAGTCAGGTGCGCACATTCTTTCAGTGAAATCTGTAGACACCGCAAGCATTGATCCTTGGATTATTCATGGTTTCTTTCTTTTCTTTATTTCTCTGAGAGCGCAAGATGGGAGATGGAGAGATATATATTGTTCGAGGGAGATAAAAGAAAGAATTATGTTAATTCTTGTTCTATTTATATTTGAAATACAACGAATTAAATACTTCAAACCTCTTATTTTACACGTGCTTAATTGAACTTGTTCTAATTTTTTTAGTATGTTATAATCGGAGTGGTCAGTAACCAATTTTTAAGTATCAATGTCAAACTTTTCAAAATTAAGCTATGTTCTGTTTAATTAATATTCTTAACATGTAAATTTTTTTGAGTCTAATAGAAAAAAATTGAATTCAGAGACCGGACCGCCCAATTTCAGGAGGTATGTCACCTGGGCCTAAAATTTCTCCATGAATTGGGGTTTGTCATTATTCATTATTATTTTTTTAAATAGAATATTAATAAGAAACTTTATTGTTACTGTACCATGAAAATAATTTCCTAAAAAAGTTGCTGCCAAAACATTTCCATCACCCTAAATTTCCAATTTTGGATCTGCATCGTGGGCCCCGACCTTCATACCGGATGATATTCATACGGAATCAAAGCCCAATTAGACGCTGGTGAGAGATTCCATGCACTTAATTTGAACTTGCTTATCTAGAATCCCTTAGAAGTAAGTTCAACTTCAGCTTCAGACCTTGGGTTCCTCCATTTTGATTTGTTGTCTGCGATTCTTGACATCATTAATATTAATATGAGCCAAAGACTGGTGTATGATACATGATTTTATAAGGAGTGAGATGATTGGCTATGCTATGGACATATGAGGTCTGTATAATTTGGCTCAATAAGGTTTTGAGAGTTTTTTTTGGTTGTCTCAACCAACGATGACTACATCTAGCATAAGAGCCTTGGACATCCATCTTTGAAAGAATACAAAAAGTTGAGAGTTTCATTTCCTTTTGTAATTTTATGGATCTATGTTCTTGTGATGTATGTCAATATCAAAACAAAAGAATTTTCCCTCTATAATAATCAATCACAGGAAATCTGAAGAAAAAAAACACCAATCAAAGACTTTGAAAAATTACAAAACATTATGACTGGTTTCAATTCTTGACATCATTAATATTAGTATAAGCCAAAAACTTGTCACGACCCGAACCCGGCCATGACCGGCGTATAAATTAAGATGACCTTAACCTATGCTAGCCTCGAATTTATTTTCATAATAATACTTATCTAATTAATAAAGCCTTCTAACACGATGATACAACTTAAATTGTAAAGAAGTATATACCATAAATTTATCCAAACGTCTCTAAATCAGTACAGTAGCAAAATCTAACTAAGAATGTCCTCCTTCAATATTGAACCCAAATGTATAGACAGCTATAGAGATATAAATCTGAAAAATATAAAATCAACGTGGTATGAGATTTCCATCTATATGAGCGAAAATCTCAGTGAGTGATAAACATAGCACAACAGACAGGGAACAGGCAGATATGCAGATAAGTTTCAAATTTGTTTTCAGAATTTATCAAACATGATAGTGCAGAGAAATCAAATAATATTGCCATATTCACTCAATTCAAGTAAATCGAATAATAATAATATATTACAACAATTATCAAAACCACGATACAGTAACATCAGAGTGATTATATTCCACATCACCAAAGGCTAGATAACAGACACAGATGGTAGCGCTATCAGATTCAGATACAGAATGTCTTCACCGATCTTATGCATGATTCTCATACAACCGACACACAGACAAACAGATACACAGATAAAACAATAACAAATAATGCAAGCCTAATATGAAGGTCAGTGAGACATGAAAACAAATACAGATAATACTGAGCACATGTACCGGTTTCAAAATGTGTAAATTATATCTCATAATATTTTTTCAAATAACTTAAATATCTAGATGACAGAATTCAAATAAAATCTCAGATTGATACAAACAATAACAGATAAATCAATCGATTAACAGAATTAAATATAATCTCAAAAGAATTTTCCATTTCCAAATAAGATAAATGATATCAAACAAACTAATGTATAAAGGGTCTGTTCCCAAAAGACTACGCTCTAATGTAGAGATTATTTGACAAATAAATTTAAGCTCAAGAAAGGGTTTTATTGTCTAACTAGAACAAATAACATTTTTAGGAAAGTTCATCAGAACTGTTTTAAAGGACGACAAGAGAAGATAAATTTAAAAATAGGATAGAACTATATTTATCAAACGTTTTAATATTAATCACTAAAGGACAGAAATATGTTTTAAAGGAAACTCTTTTATCAAACAGATTTCATGATAGAGATTTCAAAATCAAACAAATAGTATCATGAACCATAATTATCACTCATCTCGAACTCTAAATAATAGCCAGATCCAAAGCTTAGTTATCAATTTTCCCAATCCATTTGAATACCGTCAAATCTCCTATTCAATCAATCCAACTAAAATTACTCCAAAATTTTCTATCATACTTAATACAATCTACAACCCAAATAAAATTGAGTCAAAGTAAACTATCGGGGATCGAAATAAGTGAATTTATATAATGAATATATGGTTTTATAAAAGAACAAAC
Source organism: Euphorbia lathyris (assembly GCF_963576675.1). Lineage (NCBI taxonomy): Eukaryota > Viridiplantae > Streptophyta > Magnoliopsida > Malpighiales > Euphorbiaceae > Euphorbia > Euphorbia lathyris. The sequence continues at coordinate 83,024,787 of NC_088912.1, forward strand.
AACTATTGTAAATTACCTTTTGTTGTTTGAAGAGTTAGATCAATTGCTTCCCAACTTGTTCAAAATCGATGAATGTGTTTCGGTGGAAAGGAGAAGAACTCAATTTTTGCAGAAGACGTTACTCTTTAAAAACTATTTTTATTTGATTATTTATTTGTTAAGAGTTTAAACTAAAATAGATAACTTAAAGATAGGAGAATAAAAAGGTAGTGGATTATATTAACATAGAATTATATTGTTACAAAAAAAATAATTAATCCAAAACCACCAAGTTTTGAACAAATCGAAACACTGACCTTTTTTTATATATATATTTTATATAGAAAGTACCTATTAAATACTAATATTATAAAAACCATACATATCCATAGTTAATAAATTAATATAGTACGAAAACTCAAAATTACTAATTAACACATTCTTTTCAAAGGAAAAATAATTAAAAATAGATACATATAATTAGATTTATTTTTAAAGAACCATCTCTAAAATTCGGGAGCTTACATTCTCTCCCTCTTAATAAAATTTCGTCCTGGAAATTTCAAACATAGTTTGCCGAAAGATTAGACACTAAGTTATTTTAAATCAGCAATGCACGTCTGCTGAACTTAATCCTATAAACTGTCAACATTGATATCCTACCATTTTTCAATAGTTACATCTAAACTAACTTCACATGTTCTTAAACCATATATCCTCCTGATTATCCCAATCATCCTAGAAAACTAACAAGAGGTTTTTTTTTCTTTATACTTGAAAGAGAAAGTGAGCTAAACACATTCTTGCTAATCTCAACAGTCTAGATATAACACCTATTTACCAGAACACTTTACCCATACTATTTATTTTCAATATAATGAATGAATAATATTTACATTCTTAAATTGCATTCAAATTAATTATCGCATCTAGCCATTCAAGACACTCCTCAAACTACATCCACTCACTCTTTTTGCCTACTTAACTCCAAGTGTTGCAAATATCAATATAATCATATATTCACCATAATTTCACCATCCAAAACCATATATCAATTATATAATATATATATATATATATATATATATATATATATATATATATTCTCAATCATTAAAGTCTCAAAATAAATTAATTAAATCTAAAACACTTTCAATTTGATCCTCCAAATATTTATAAGTCACTTTCATTATAAGTCTTAAGTAAATATGAACTAGATCAAACAATCTCCAAATAAAAGTAAGTTAAACCTTACTAATATCTTAATAATTTATAATGTGGTGATGAAGGCTCTATAAAGCACTAAAACTCCATATAAACACCAATTCACTTTAATTTTCCAGACCATGAAAGCAATACACAAAAATGATCATTTATTATGATAATTGATAACTAAAATTTTAATGAGACCAACTCCAAATAATGACTAAACCAACACTAAAGACCCAAAAAGAAAATCTATAACCATTCAAATCCTTTAATTGGACCTATGCAACATAAAGGGATCTGTAACTTTACTCTTATAATGGCCATAACATTTATTTTGTAAAACAACCTCCAATGAATAACTTGATACCAAAACTGTTAGTACTGCATACATATAACAAGTTCAAATTCTTTATTCTTATACTCTCAAAACACTAAACCTCAAACACATTTCAATTTCGTTGTCTAATACGATTACAACATTTTATGTTCTGGATATAACTCAAAACTTTAATTTGTTAAACTCCCAATCACCTTAATCCACATTAATTCAGAGCCTAGAAAATCTATGCTCACAACTTAATTAATCAACAAATTCTATGTACTAGAGTGACTACACTCAAAACAGCTCATAAAATCTATAACATTCAAATTTTATATAACTTGAACCTATCAATCACTAAAACTCCAAATAGACTTTGGTACAGTTCTCCAAACCATTTATACTTTCAAATTATATAATACGCCAATTTAAAGTTCTAACCAAACAAACTTAAATTCCCACTATCAATACTAATCAGTTAAAACAATGAACACTCTAATCACCCTTCCAATTCGCCTATCCAAAACCATATATCAATTAGCACACCATTTCCAAAGTGGTGCTCAAATCAATTCAACATAATAACCTTGCTCCCACTAAAGGCCTATAAAATATATACAACAAACTTATATCTAACTAACTCCAAAATTATATGCACCATAAAACCTATAATTGTTATAACCCAAAAATTTGAATAAGACACCTTGGTTCCAAAGGATAACTTGATCCATAAAAGTATCCCATAAAATCTACAACCTGGCTCTGATACCACCTTTGTCACGACCCGAACCCGGCCATGACGGGCGCATAAATTAAGATGACCTTAACTTATGAGAGCCTCGAATTTAATTTCATAATAATACTTATCTAATTAATAAAGCCTTCTAACATGATGATACAACTTAAACTGTAAAGAAGTATATACCATAAATTTATCCAAACGTCTCTAAATTAGTACAATAGCAAAATCTAACTAACAATGTCCTCCTTCAGTATCGAACCCAAATGTCTGCGTAGCTATAGAGATCTAAATCTGAAAAATATAAAATCAACGTGGTATGAGATTTTCGTCTATATGAGCGAAAATCTCAGTGAGTGATAAACATAGCACAACATACAGGGAACAGGCAGATATGCAGATAAGTTTCAATTTTTTTTTTCAGAATTTATCAAACATAATAGTGCAGAGAAATCTAATAATATTGCCATATTCACTCAAATTAAGTAAATCGAATGATAATAATAAATTACAACAATTATCAAAACCACGGTATTGTAACATCAGAGTGATGATATTCCACATCACCAAAGGCCAGATAACAGACACAAATGGTAGCGCTACCAGATTCAGATACAGAATGTCTTCACCGACCTTATGCATGATTCTAATACAACCGACACACAGACAAACAGATACACAAATAAAACAATAACAAATAATGCAAGCCTAATATGAAAGTCAGTGAGACATGAAAACAAATACAGATAATACCGAGCATATGTACCAGTTTCAAAATGTATAATTATATATCATAATATTTTTTCAAATTACTTAAATTTCCAGATGACAGAATTCAAATAAAATCTCAGATTGATACAAACGATAACAGATAAATCAATCGATTAACAAAATTAAATATAATCTCAAAAGAAATTTCCATTTCCAAATAAGATAAGTGATATCAAACAAACTAATGTATAAAGGGTCTGTTCCCAAAAGCCTACGCTCTAATGCAGAGAATATTTGACAAATAAATTTAAGCTCAAGAAAGGGTTTTATTGTCTAACTAGAACAAATAACATTTTGAGGAAAGTTCATCAGAACTGTTTTAAAGGAACGAAAAGAGAAGATAAATTTAAAAATAGGATAGAACTATATTTATCAAAGGTTTTAATATTAATCACTAAAGGACAGAAAGATGTTTTAAACGAAATACTTTTATCAAACAGATTTCATGATAGAGATTTCAAAATCAAACAAATAGTGTCATGAACCATAATTACCACTCACCTCGAACTCCAAATAATAGCCAGATCCAAAGCTTAGTTATCAATTTTCCCAATCCATCTGAATACCGTCAAATTTCCTATTCAATCAATCCAACTAAAATTACTGCAAAATTTTCTATCATACTTAATAAAATCTACAACCCAAATAAAATTGAGTTAAACTAAACTATTGGGGATCGAAATAAGTTCATTTATATAATGAATATATGGTTTTATAAAAGAACAAACAACTATTGTAAATTACCTTTTGTTGTTTGAAGAGTTAGATCAATTGCTTCCCAACTTGTTCAAAATCGATGAATACTGTTAAAATAAAGTGTTTCGGTGGAAAGGAGAAGAACTCGATTTTTGCAGAAGACGTTACTCTTTAAAAACTATTTTCATTTGATTATTTATTTGTTAAGAGTATGAACTAAAATAGATAACTTAAATATAGGAGAATAAAAAGGTAGTGGATTATATTAACATAAAATTCTATTGTTACAAAAAAAATAATTAATCCAAAACCACCAAGTTTTGAACAAATCGAAACACTGACGTTTTTTTTGACCTTTTTTGACCTTTTGTGTTTTTTTATATTTTATATAGAAAGTACATATTAAATACTAATATTATAAAAACCATATATATCCATAGTTTATAAATTAATATAGGACGAAAACTCAAAATTACTAATTAACACATTCTTTTCAAAAGAAAAATAATTGAAAATAGATACATGTAATTAGATTTATTTTTAAAGAACCATCTCTAAAATTCGGGATATTACAAGACTAGGTAGAAGTAGAAGTAGAAGAAGAACCATTCACATTATGCACTTCTTGTTCTTCTTGGCATCAGAGAAGTCGAAATAGAAGAAGGATCATAGGCACCATTAACATTATCCTGAACACGCACTCTTTAGTCGAAAGTGGCCTCACATAAGTAGAAGTAGAAGAAGGATCACGTCCTATATTCGCTGATTGACAAAGAGATATTTCATAATTCACAAGATTGAGTTCGGCCAGTAGATAATCTGTTGTTGAAGATCAAATATGCACTGATGACATCCTCCGACCGGATCCCGAGCACGGCTATCGGATTCATAGATTATACAACGTACAACATGTTCTCTGTCAACCTCATTTACGTTCCTGATCATACTTGTAAGCTTATTTGTCCCAAACAATATATGTGCATTAGCAAATTCTTGTTCTAGCTCTGTTGGGAAATGGGCAGCCAGAAAACAGTCAGGTGCGCACATTCTTTTAGTGAAATCTGCAGACAGCGCAAGCATTGATCCTTGGATTATTCATGGCTTCTTTCTTTTCTTTATTTCTCTGAGAGCGCAAGATGGGAGATAGAGAGAGATATATTGTTTGAGGGAGATAAAAGAAAGAATTATGTTAATTCTTGTTCTATTTATATTTGAAATACAATGAATTAAATACTTCAAAGCTCTTATTTTACACGTGCTTAATTGAACTTGTTCTAAATTTTTTTAGTATCTTATAATCGGAGTGGTCAGTAACCAACTTTTAAGTATCAATGTAAAACTTTTCAAAATTAAGTTATATTCTGTTTAATTAATATTCTTAACATGTAAATTGTTTTGTGTCTAATAGAAAAAAATTGAATCCAGGACCGCCTAATTTCAGGGGGTGACAAACCTGGGCCTAAAATTTCTCCATGAATTGGGGTTTGTCATTATTCATTATTTTTTTAAATATAATATTAATAAGAAACTTTATTGTTACTGTACTGATAGCGCGACGCCTAGTGGTAGAGTTTCTACGACGAAATGTATATATTGTGAGTGCGGACTCTATATCTATGGATGTGATCTTTATGAATTGCTCTTAATTCTACTAGACGCTACGACTACTTAGGGGCAAGTGTACCCCGTCGTATCAAGTAATAATCCGGTTAAGACCGGGTATCGAATCCACGGGATTTATAATTACAAGTATTAGACGACTCGGTTTCGTATGTTATTTAAGCGACGAGTACTTTGGGGTAAAGTAAGACACAACTACACATTATTCCTAACTATTGGAGACACAGATTTATGTAGCAAAAACCCTATAAAGTGGGATGAATAATGATAAGTTATAACCACGATAAATAACGACTCTAAATGTATACGGATAATAATTTACTCTTGCAAAGATGACTAAGTGTAGTAGAACCGACCCGTGAAGCACTTAGACTACGTGATTCCTAGTCAAGGCATGTCTAATGCGGGGGAATTAGAAACTAGGGCCCGTAAGTTCCGTGGTTTGTCAATTCCTACGGTTTCCGGTTTGTCACTTCTGGTAGGGCAACACCTATATAACTCCCTAAAGATAGCCCGAATGGTGTCGGAAATCGCGCTCTCCTACACAATAATCAATTATCAATATCAAAACAAGTAGCAAACACTAACACGTAAAGGGAAATAGAGATTATAAATCATGAAATTATAAATATGAAATGTATGTAAATGGAATACAACCAAGCCTAGTACATAGGAAGAGTACAAGCTAATTAGCACGTAAAAGGGGAGAATCCGCCCTTGAAACTAGCTAACCGGACTCAAAGCCGTCTCCTAGGTCGTGGAGGTGGAACTCTCAAGCTTGGTGACGAATGGTGGAGCGGAACTTCGATGGAATGCCGAAACAACCGAACAAGCTCTCGAGGTGGAGAGTTTAGCTACAAAAACTGAATCTATACTACAACAATAATCAAAACAAGTAAAGTTTGCTCTAGTGTGTAATTATTTCTTGGTTGGTGCCAATGAAGTTCAAGAGCTTCCTATTTATAGACATCAAGCAAGGGCAATGTTGTAATTCCACAAAGTACAAGTATGGAGCAACATTATTTGGTGCAGAAATCCCATGATACGCCCCGCGTAAGGTGGTCCACGCCCCGCGTAAATGCCCATTCCGTCAGAAATCTCCTGCATGTGGACCAATTCCGTGTCTTGTTGTCTCAAGCACGCCCCGCGTGTTTGAGTCTCTGGAGTTTTATTGCTTGAATTGGAGCTTTTACGCCGTGCGTAGCTGAAGTACGCCCCGCGTAAAAGAGTCTCTGAGTTTTTATCATTGAGGAATTGCCTGGTACGCCTCGTGTGTATGGTTATATGCCCCACGTACGAAGAGTTGACTCAGGGAGACAGTGCAGTCTGACTTTCAGGATTAGGCCAATCATTTCCGACATGTGTCATACGCCCCGCGTAGGGTGGCATACGCCCCGCGTATGCTGAGTCAATTCCACATGGCGCCTGCGGATAAGGCAATTATTGCTGACAACATGTTTCACGCCCCGCGTAAAGGATGATACGCCCCGCGTATTTGAGTAGATTTTTGCTCCTAGCTCATACCTGAAATATAAATCTTGCGAGCCGAGTTAGTTTGACGTTTTTATTTCCTAAACTGATCAAAAGCATGGAAAATTAACTAAAAGTACGAGATTTATTTTTATTTCTTTATTTTATCAAAACACTTTATTTTTGTAATTAAACTTATTTATTCTATCCAAAATCAACCCGTAAATCACGCTAAAAGATAGGGGTAAAATACCCCTATCAAACCTCCTCGGACTTTAAAGTTTTACTTGTCCTCAAGTAAAAGAAATCGAAAGACAAGGGATTGAGAAAATTAAGAAACAAACCGAAGGTTGGTTTTGCCAAGTGCGTGATTTCAAAGTTATGGTTTTGTGCAAAGGTTTCGGTAAGTACCTACGCAAACAATTGAGTACGAAACTTGTTTGAAACCTCCATGATCAAGATTTAATAGGCAATATTAACGGGGGTTGATTATCTTTTGAGAACCCGATAGTACCTCACCGAGGGATTTCGCTCTTACGCTCAATTTTAGGTGGGTCGGTGTTTTAGCACTCTTCTTTGCACTTACTCGAGATCATGTTGAATTTGCATTTTCATCCGGGTTTTTCCTCCTAAAATATGGTTAGGCAATATTAAAAATGAACCCGGAGGGGGGTTGTAATGTGGGTGGCTTCTTTTTAGTTTAAAGAAACTCGAGTTCAAAAATATCGTTTTGTGATTGCACCGTATCTTTGTTTATTTCAGCCTTGGCGAATTTTACAAAATATACTTCAAAATTGCTCGGGTGGAGCTTGAGAATGCCTTTTTATTTTTATCGTATCCTTTGTTTTGATAGAGGCACAAAAACAAAATTTTGAAGGCTTATGGTGCTCATTTGCTAAGGCCGTGACTTATTTCGGGTAATTCGGGTGCAACTTGGTTATGTCGATATTTGAACAAGAGGAAAAAGGGTTAAATGTTTAAACAGGTATTAACAAAAAGGTTGGTTAATAGGCTCAAAGGGGTTTCCTACTGTTCAATGAAAACGAGAAAAAATAAATTAAGAAAAATTAGCCTAAGTGGGTTCGGTTTATCATCTATTGCCTTTTTACCAAAAATAAGTGTACTTAACCCGGTATTGGATGCAAATTCTATGAGTCGAGTGAAGTCAAAGCTCTCGAAAAATTGTGAAAGAATTAGAGTTCTCGTACGAACTCTTTTAGGCTAAAAAATACCTCACAAAGATTTGGGTTTAAATTGTGTACTATTAAGTCTGCGCTAAATTCTCAACCATCCCGTTTTTATTGCCTTTTTAAAGTTTATTATGGAGATAACATTTGGGTTAAGCCTCAATGCCTTAGTTTAGTACTATTCCTAAGTTTTGCACAAATTCCCTAACTTTAAGATCAAGACTAAAATCTCTTAATTGAATCATTCCTTTATGTTCCGATGCTTTTATTTTTGATGACAAATAACGGAACTTTAATTAATTTCTGAAGGAGGGATAGCGTGTCGGGAAAATTTTGAAGAGTCAATAAATGAGTTTAATTATTTTGTTGTTATTAAATTTTTATTTTTGTTTTTGGTAGTGCAAACCAAACTAAAAGTGCGGGGTTGCACGGCCCTCCACGTTATTTAAAATGACGCCTATTCCAAGGGCGTCGCAAAAAGAGGTTAAAACAAAAACAAAAACAAAAATAAAGTAAGAAAAGGAAAAGAGGACCCTTAGTGGTCAGGGCCCTACGTGAGGCGTGCCTAGGGGGGCGCCCCGCGTAGGGTAGCAGTTTTATTGCGCTTTGAGTCAGGGACTCAAATACGCGGGGCGTAATAGGGTGGGCGCCCCGCGTAGGGCGGCATTTTTATTGCTTTTGGAGTCAGAGACTCAAATACGCGGGGCGCAGGAACAGGGCGCCCCACGTGTTTGAGTTTCTGAACCTTTTTAAGCATAAAAATGGTGGGTACGCGGGGCGTACTATGGGGTACGCCCTGCGTGGTGTTATTCTAAACAGTAAAAACGAAAATAACGAAAGCACAAAACACAAACGGAACTTAACGATTTAATTAAAAACAACATCGTACATTAAAACATAAAAACAACATAGGAAATAACAAAAGAAAATACATAAAGAAAAGAGAAAGAAAAACGGAAACTATGGTTGTGGTGGAGGCGAATTGTCATGGATGTTGAAGTGGGTGTAGAAGGCGTTGGTGAAGGCGTCAAAGTTAGCCCTATCCTCTAGCCTTTGAGCCTCGAGGGCATCGAAGCGGGAGTCGAAATGAGCCCGATCCCGACGTTGGTTATCCTCCAAAATATCCAACCGAGCATAAAGAGAGTTAAAATCATGGAGGGGTGGAGGACTAAAATTGAGACCCAAGCTTGAGTCCGAGTCACCGTCCGCATTGGAGTGGGCCGCTCCCGAAGTCTCACCCGGGCCGGAAGTTGGATGCTTTAAGGATTTAAAAGCGTTTTTGTCCAATGGCCGAGGCATAAGGCGCAGGAGGCGCTCAAGGGTAGCTTCACCGAGAGTGGTGAGGGCGAAGATGGTGACGAGGTGGCCAAAACCGAGCTTGGCCCGCTTCCGGATGGGGGTGGATGTTAGAAATTAGGCTAAGGTGTAGCAGCGGAAATATAAAAATTTTAGCCTACTTCCATATAACCATAGGATCCGTTAATCGTTATTTCATATAAAGAGGGTTAAGAAGAAATACCTTACAATGAACAATCTACCGTTGTTAATGAAGTGCCCACAACTCTAATCCGAGTTCCCAAGCACAAAGTAAAACACAAGAAGATTAAGTTAGAATCAACCGTATGAGATGCAACCAAAATAGATTGCCTCTAATTAATCAACACAAGATCAAAGAAAAAGGGAGATAGATGAAATTAATCGATCGATGGAAGCCGTATGAATTCTTGTCCACGAACTAGGGGAGTCGAATTCTTTTCTCTCTCTCTCTTGCAAAAATCGAAATTCACAAAGGGGAGTATCTGGGCTTCGTCGAAATTCTATGTAGTAGGGGGTATATATAATCACTTGTATCTAAACCCTAGTTAGATAGGAATAGGTTACTTAATAGGAATTCCATTCGGAATAGAATTCCTAATTATTATATCACTATATATCTAATATATCTAGGATAATAATAAACAACCTTATTGGATAATAATAGGAGTATATTAATCTAATTAAAACTCCTAACTTAATTATCTCTTAATTAATTTAATTCATATTCCTAATCAAATTAGGATTAATAAAATCAAAATAATTAATTACTAATTATATATAAATTTCGGCCCCTTTAATTAAATGGGCCTTACTGGACTCAATTGGGCTTCCATCAATTAATAACATCCATCTCTCTTTTGGTTCCAAGTCTTATGTGTGATCCATTAGGTTCTTACTACTTCTGGCCGTATGCAACTATTAAATTAATTTCTTCAAGAATTATATTTAATCTTTGCATAACGGAATGATGTACTGAGTATGTTATTGGCAAGTCTGTAATCATTCCCCCAGAGTCCGTTAAGAAGACAGGTTGATTCCGTCGTTAACCTTTCCGTATTAGTTACAGTATAATTCGATCCTTTATCAACTACATCCTTGAAATGAATCTTATGACTATGGATGATGTCAAGTCACATATAGCGAGACGTTCGTTTTACTTGTACAGGCCGAGTCAACTCAAATAGATAGGTTAAGTGAAATCTGCATTTCAAGTCTTAAGTTATCACTTTGCAAGGATTTAGAGTCGAGTCTTCCACAAGCGATCCTTGGATGTATCTCCCATTAATCGGGAGTGATAAATGCTCAATCCAATGTATAACTACCCTAACATTACCTCCTGTGACACCCAACCTTTGCCGTTCACACCCCAGAGTCATCTCTGTTAAGGATCGTGGGACAGCAGGATCAAAGTCTCACATTCAGTAATTCAGGATGACCAATTAACATTCCTTTGAGTCTGAGGATTAGTTATACCTATTAATACCAATGAGATGAACAGGTGACAAGGATGAATCTACCCATCCTGTTATCTCAAATCGGATCCCCAATCCTAATGAACAACGTTTCATCGGATCTATGTAACTGTCCAGATATCTGTATATATGAAGCTCGTGAGATCAGCTTTCTGTCGGACAGAAGACATTGTTACATACAAGTCTCAACAATGATATGTCAATCCCAAACATATCACTTGACTTGGGGTGGTTTTAAGTTTATCAGTTTACTATAAAGTTTTGTCTCACTTCATGCTTGTATGAACACTTTATAATCACTTTAAACAAACTTACGGATTTCCTTTTATTAGACTTTATTTAGTGCTTAAAAGGGATTGCCTTTATATAGTTACAAAACATATATCTCATTAAACAAATGATATAAAGAACAATTCATTTACATTAAGTTTGTATCCTAGAACAATTGTCTATAGGACACTAAACCCCAACATACTCCCACTTGGACTAAAGCCAATTGTTTCTAAAACTTATCCCAGTAGAAGTTAAATGACGATCATGTACTTTTTGGGTTAAAGGCTTTGTCAACGGATCTGCAACGTTGTCCTCTGTAGGTACTCTTTATATTCTCACATCTCCTCTAGCCACAATCTCTCTAATGATGTGGTATCGCTTAAGGTAATGCTTGGACGCATTATGAGACCGTGGTTCCTTTGCTTGCGCAATGGCTCCATTGTTATCACAGTACAATGTAATGGGATTGACAATGTCAGGCACCACACCCAGTTCTATAATGAACTTTCTAATCCAAACTGCTTCCTTTGCTGCTTCCGCAGCTGCGATATACTCTGACTCGGTCGTAGAGAAAGCTACGCTTCCCTGCTTGGAACTCTTCCAGCTGACCGTGCCCCCATTCAAGATAAACAGGTATCCTGATTGGGATTTAAAATCATTCTCATCTGTGAGATGACTTGCATCTGAAAATCCTTCTATTTTCAGATCACCTTCTCCGTACACTAGGAACATATCTTTAGTTCTTCTCAAGTACTTAAGAATGTTCTTGACAGCAATCCAATGCTCGTCTCCCGGATTCCCTTGGTAACGACTCGTTTCAGATAACGCGAACGCTACGTCGGGTCTAGTGCATAGCATAACATACATAATCGAACCGATCGCGCTGGCGTACGGGACTACAGCCATGTGTCGTTTGTCATCATCAGTTTTAGGACATTGATGATTGTTTAACTTTACTCCATGTACCATGGGTAAGTTACCTCGTTTCGATTCAAGCATGCTAAACCGATTTAGCACCTTTTCAATGTATGTAGCCTGTGAAAGACCAAGCAGTCTACGCGATCTATCTCTGTAGATCTTTATACCAAGTATATAGGCTGCTTCACCAAGGTCTTTCATTGAGAAGTTACCAGATAACCAAACTTTCACTGACTGTAACAGAGCAATATCATTTCCCATTAATAATATATCGTCCACATATAGTATGAGAAATGCTATAGAGCTCCCACTTGCTTTCTTGTAAATGCAAGCTTCTTCGCAATTTTGTTCGAAACCAAATTGTTTTATGGTTTCTTCAAAACGCTTATTCCAGCTTCTAGATGCTTGCTTGAGTCCATAAATGGATCTCTGAAGTTTGCAAACTTTATTTGCATCATTCGATATGAAAACTTCAGGCTGCATCATATATACATCCTCAAGCAGGTTTCCGTTTAGGAAAGCTGTTTTCACATCCATTTGCCAAATCTTATAATCGAAGTGAGCGGCAATTGCAAGCATGATTCTGATTGATTTGGACATAGCCATAGGAGAGAAAGTTTCGTCATAATCAATTCCTTGCTTCTGACGATATCCTTTCGCTACTAACCTAGCTTTGTAGGTGCTAACCTTTCCATCCATGTTAGTCTTCTTTTTGAAGATCCACCTGCACCCAATGGGTTTTATCCCTTCGGGTGGATCAACCAAAGTCCACACTTGGTTAGTATACATGGAATCCATTTCAGAATCCATGGCCTCAAGCCATGCTTTAGAATCTGGACTAGTAAGAGCCTCTTCGTAGTTTTTGGGTTCATCGTCTAACACGGGAACCTCATTATCATCTCCCACTAGAAAACCATATCTAACTGGGAGTTCACGAACTCTTCATGATCTACGAATAGGTGGCACTAGAGTCTCATCTAATGGGACTCCTTCGGGTACCTCAACCGCCTCTGTTGTTTCAGTCAGTGTTTCTTCTTCTTGAACTTCATCAAGTTCAATCACGCTTCCCTTTTGTGTTTCTTCGAGAAACTCTTTCTCTAAGAAGGTTGCGTGCTTGGATACGATTACTTTCCGATCATCTGGATGATAGAAGTAATATCCCATAGTTTCCTTAGGGTATCCAATGAAGAAACATTTATCAGATTTCGAATCTAGTTTGTCGGACGCAATGCGTTTGACAAACGCTGAACAACCCCATACTCTCATGAATGAGAACACGGGTTTCCTACCAACGAACAATTCATATGGTGTGGAACTAGCGGATTTAGTTGGTACTCGATTTAGGGTGAAGAGGGCAGTTTCTAAGGCATAGCCCCAGAACGTCTTTGGAAGTAAGGCCATGCTCATCATGGATCGTACCATATCTAGTAGGGTACGATTTCTCCTCTCGGATACACCATCGTGTTGTGGTGTATAGGGAGGTGTCCATTGTGAGCATATCCCACATTCAGTTAGATAATTCAGAAAATCATCTGAAAGATATTCGCCACCTCGATCAGATCGAAGCGTCTTTATTTTCCTTTCTAGTTGATTTTACACTTCATTCTTGAAGCATTTGAATTTCTCAAAAGCTTCTGATTTGTGCTTCATCAAGTAGACGTAACCATATCGGGTATGGTCATCTATGAAGCTTATGAAGTATCTGAATCCTCCTCTTGCTTGGACTGACATAGGACCACATACATCTGAATGAATAAGTCCTAGAGTGTCTGATACACGCTCACCTTTATTGCTAAATGGTGTCTTTGTCATTTTACCTTTTAAACATGATTCGCATGTTTCCAATGATTCATGATCGATTGGATCTATAAGCCCATCTGAATGTAGCTTTAGCATGCGTCTCTTGTTTATATGGCCTAAACGACAATGCCACAAGTAAGTTGAATTATCTATCTTATGTCTTTTGGTATCAATTGCAAAAACAGGAGTTTTGTCATCCAACACATAAATCCCATTTTGTGATATTCCTGAAAAATAAAAGATCGAATCTTTATAAAAATTGCAACTATTGTTCTTTATTGAAATATGAAACCCGTCGTCAACAAGACGGCTAATAGAAATAATGTTGCGAGACATTTCAGGAACGTATAAACAATTCCTTAATTCTATTACAAGCCCAGAGGGCAAAGATAAAACATAATCTCCAATTGCGATGGCGGCAACTCTTGCTCCATTTCCCACTCGCAAGTTTATGCTTCCTTTCTTTAGTTCCTTAGTCTGTTTTAGCTCCTGCATATTTGTACAAATATGAGATCCATATCCGGTATCAAGTACCCAAGATTCAGACAGTGAAACTGTATTTATTTCAATATAAAACATACCAGATGTTGAAGCACCGCCGTTTCCCTTCTTGAGGGAGGCTAGGTACTCCTTGCAGTTCCTCTTCCAATGCCCGTCTTTACCACAGAAGTGGCATTCTCCTTTGGGCTTTTTCACTTCCTTTCCCTTTGCTTTGTTGGGCATGGCTTTCTTACCTTTCTTGGGATATTTAGGATTGGGATAATTCCCTTTCCTCTTCTTTGATCCCTCAATGACAAGAGCCGGTATGGCTTTGTCTTTCTTTATATTGGGCTCAACCGACTTGAGCATATTTGCAAGCTCTTCAAGAGAGGTTTGCAAGTCATTCATCTGATAGTTCATAATGAACTGTGAATAACTTTCTGGGAGGGATTGAAGAATTAAGTCTACACTTAATTCGTTATCCATCGCAAATCCAATACTAGAAAGTTTGGTAATGTAGCCAATCATCTTGACACAATGTGTCATGACAGATGTGCCCTCTTGCATCCTACTACGATATAGCAACTTGGATATTTCGTAGCGTTCGCACCTGGTTTGTTTCCCAAACAATTCCTTTAGGTGTATGATGACGGAATAGGCATCCATTTCCTCATGTTGCCTTTGTAATTCCGGTGTCATCGATGCAAGTATGATGCATCCGGCATGATCATCATCAGCCTTATGCTTCTGGTAAGCATCAATTTCCTCAATGGGAGCATCATCAGCAGGGATAGGGGGTATCGATGTATCAAGTACATACCCTATCTTATCGAACTTCAAAACAATTTTGAGGTTACGAAACCAGTCGGTGAAGTTTGAACCATTCAACTTGTTATCGGTAAGAATGTTTTGCAGATTGGTTTTAGTCATGATTTTAAGAGTGTGTGTTTAATTAAACCTGAGAGTGAGAAAGAGTAAACGTATGTCATTCATTTGCTTAAAGTATATCAATCTAAAATTATAGGACTTTTAGTTTATTTTAGATTGCTCCCACTATTTTGACAAATTAATAGCCCTCCATATTAATTCGAAGAATTTCACAAATCCTTTAGTGAGCTAGGATCCTAACTCCTGAGATTTCGCCTTGAGTTTACTCAACAAGCTAGTCTCATTCATTAGGTAGATTCATATGATCAATCACATCTCTAATGTGATTCCTAGGTTATTGGGTTACTAACCACATTAGTAACTAATATGCTATTCATATTAATCCCAACCATCTTGCCCATTAGTTTATGGCAACATGAGTTTACTAATCCAATTATCATAATCTAATTTAAGTATTACCCCATATTCATGAAAGAACGATTTTCGATAATTCAGGTGTTACCATAAGACCCTGAGCTTGAGTTTACTCAACAACCCAAAGGCCCCCAGTACTGCCGGCTGAATTATAATATTAGGGAGGGGCAACCGATTTTAATAACTTACTTATTTACTTAACTTTTTAATGAGGGATTTTATTTTAGGTCTCATAATCTAACTTAGTCTTGATTTGCTTTAGCATACATCAGACACATACATTCACATACATTGGCGTTATGGACATATCATCTAAATTATTCCGTCGAGCTAGAGACGGAATAAAAAGGGCAAACCTAAGGAAATACTAACTATTACATATTTCTCTTTAGGTCCTCCGTCTTCTCCATGGCTCCTTGAAATTACATATTAATTTCTATACTACTAAAGAAAACTTCAACTGAATTGAAGGGAATTAGATGAGAGGGGAAATTACAATAGATAGTAGATAGGCAGGACTCGCAGGCCCTATTTCAAAAATACCAAAAGACTAAAGAGAGGGTCCAAATATGTCCATAACTCCAAACATGCATAGACTCAATTAAATAAATTTAATTGGTTGATTACATAACTATCTTATGTAATATTTATGTTAATCACATTAACTTATCAAATTAACTTTCATCCAATTTTACTTCTAATAGTTTCGTATCCTTTTATATTAAACTTTTAGGTTAATATAACTATACAAAACTTTAATTATGCATGTTCCAATTATTTAGATTTTAATTCATTTAACATTTTGATTTACAAATTGGTAAAACAAACTTTTAAACAAATTTTCATTCGATAATCAAAAACAGAAAACTATCAATTTCTGAAATATATATATATTCAAATATAAAACGATTTTAAACCATTTAAAATCGAGTGGGTATCGGGCCGGGCCCGAGAATGGGCCGCTGTCGATTGGCAGCGGCCCTTAGGGCGCGCGGGACGCCGCTGCCTTGTGGCAGCGGCGCACCAGCGCCGCGCGCGCGCGCGACAGCGGCCAGTCGCACCGCGAGGCGCGACTCGGCCCGCTGACGCGTTATATATATATATTTTTTTATTTATAAATATATATATATATATCAGATTTTAAAACGGTTTTAAGAACGATTTTCAGAAATAGGAAAAACTACAATAGGTTTCCGTTTTATCTTTAGATTTAATAAAACTGAAACCTAACTATAAAACTAATAGATTCTGTTATAATGATTATCAACCGAAATAATTAGGAACATATGCATAATCAATTTTAATTAACAATTAATTAAAACTTATTTATCCTTAGGATTAATTAATCAAAACTTATTTATCAATTAACCTAACTATATATTTATTCAATCCTATTGAAAAAACTTCTAAATTTTCATATATGAAATAACGGATTTAACGATGTCTCTGATACCACTGTTGGAAATTAGGCTAAGGTGTAGCAGCGGAAATATAAATTTTTTAGCCTACTTCCATATAACCATAGGATCCGTTAATCGTTATTTCATATAAAGAGGGTTAAGAAGAAATACCTTACGATGAACAATCTACCGTTGTTAATGAAGTGCCCACAACTCTAATCCGAGTTCCCAAGCACAAAGTAAAACACAAGAAGATTAAGTTAGAATCAACCGTATGAGATGCAACCAAAATAGATTGCCTCTAATTAATCAACACAAGATCAAAGAAAAAGGGAGATAGATGAAATTAATCGATCGATGGAAGCCGTATGAATTCTTGTCCACGAACTAGGGGAGTCGAATTCTTTTCTCTCTCTCTCTTGCAAAAATCGAAATTCACAAAGGGGAGTATCTGAGCTTCGTCGAAATTCTATGTAGTAGGGGGTATATATAATCACTTGTATCTAAACCCTAGTTAGATAGGAATAGGTTACTTAATAGGAATTCCATTCGGAATAGAATTCCTAATTATTATCTCACTATATATCTAATATATCTAGGATAATAATAAACAACCTTATTGGATAATAATAGGAGTATATTAATCTAATTAAAACTCCTAACTTAATTATCTCTTAATTAATTTAATTCATATTCCTAATCAAATTAGGATTAATAAAATCAAAATAATTAATTACTAATTATATATAAATTTCGGCCCCCTTTAATTAAATGGGCCTTACTGGGCTCAATTGGGCTTCCATCAATTAATAACATCCATCTCTCTTTTGGTTCCAAGTCTTATGTGTGATCCATTAGGTTCTTACTACTTCTGGCCGTATGCAACTATTAAATTAATTTCTTCAAGAATTATATTTAATCTTTGCATAACGGAATGATGTACTGAGTATGTTATTGGCAAGTCTGTAATCATTCCCCCAGAGTCCGTTAAGAAGACAGGTTGATTCCGTCGTTAACCTTTCCGTATTAGTTACAGTATAATTCGATCCTTTATCAACTACATCCTTGAACTGAATCTTATGACTATGGATGATGTCAAGTCATATATAGCGAGACGTTCGTTTTACTTGTACAGGCCGAGTCAACTCAAATAGATAGGTTAAGTGAAATCTGCATTTCAAGTCTTAAGCTATCACCTTGCAAGGATTTAGAGTCGAGTCTTCCACAAGAGATCCTTGGATGTATCTCCCATTAATCGGGAGTGATAAATGCTCAATCCAATGTATAACTACCCTGACATTACCTCCTGTGACACCCAACCTTTGCCGTTCACACCCCAGAGTCATCTCTGTTAAGGATCGTGGGACAACAGGATCAAAGTCTCACATTCAGTAATTCAGGATGACCAATTAACATTCCTTTGAGTCTGATGATTAGTTATACCTATTAATACCAATGAGATGAATAGGTGACAAGGATGAATCTACCCATCCTGTTATCTCAAATCGGATCCCCAATCCTAATGAACAACATTTCATTGGATCTATGTAACTGTCCAGATATCTGTATATATGAAGCTCGTGAGATCAGCTTTCTGTCGGACAGAAGACATTGTTACATACAAGTCTCAACAGTGATATGTCAATCCCAAACATATCACTTGACTTGGGGTGGTTTTAAGTTTATCAGTTTACTATAAAGTTTTGTCTCACTTCATGCTTGTATGAACACTTTATAATCACTTTAAACAAACTTACGAATTTCCTTTTATTAGACTTTATTTAGTGCTTAAAAGGGATTGCCTTTATATAGTTACAAAACATATATCTCATTAAACAAATGATATAAAGAACAATTCATTTACATTAAGTTTGTATCCTAGAACAATTGTCTATAGGACACTAAACCCCAACAATGGAGTGGAGGTGAGCAGCCACGTGATAGGCGAGGTCATAGGTGAGCCTATTGACACAACAGTAGAGGGCCAACAGTTCGTGTTTGTTGACCTTAGAGGCCTCGGACTTCCTCGAGAAGTAAAATGAGATGAAGCGGTGGAGAAGTTGGAGGATAGGGTCACGGATGAGAGATGGGCGGAGGTTGGAGACGTGATAGTCATCGGACCCGGTAATGGAGGCCCAAAACTCATGAGCGGCAACGCCGTCGGGCCAACTGGATCTGCCCCCCTCCGTTTGGGAAGTGAAATGGTGTTGGAGCCATTGAGTGTCAATGGAGAAGGGGCGGTTGTGGAGGCGAAAGTTGAAGAGTGCAGCTCCGGGGACGTTGTTGGAGGTGAGGGTGGTGTAGAACTCCACCACTAGTGATGGGTACACGTGGTATTCTTTACTATAGATGTCGTACCACCCGAGGGCACAGAGACGAGCTTCAAAAGGTGTGCCGAGATCGTGTTGATCGAGCACGCTACGTGGGATATAGGGAAGCTCCATGACGGTGGCGGCACAAAGGTCTTCGTACCGGGTGGCCTCCTCCTCGGTGAGAAGGTGAAAAGGAGCCCGGTATAGGCGGGTGAGTGGTGGAGTTTCCTCTCGTTCGGGAGGTGGAGGTGGCAGTTGGTTTTGTGCAGAACGGGAGGATCGGGCCCGAGTGGACCGTGGGGGGCATATGTCGGCCGCTCTTTTTCGTGCCATGGCAATAGTGGGGAATGGATGAGGAGTAGAAAGAGTGGGTGATAAGTGTTGGAAGAAGAAGGAAAAAGGAAGGATATTTATAGGAGGGAAGTGGGGATCCAAGTGAAACTCGGATCCCCAGGAGGGGTACGCGCGGCGTGAAGCGGCCACGCCACGCGTATCCCACCTCTTGCACTCTAATTACACAATAGGGGCGTGGTACGCGGGGCGTACATGGGAATACGCCACGCGTAGTGCACCTCCTGCCCTTTTTGATGGTAGAAAAAGGCAGGGACGCGGGGCATACAGGGGGGTACGTCGCGCGTAAAGACGGAATGTGAAAAAAAATCTTTTTCGGTTATAGATGTATTTTGAATTTTTTTGGAGTTTTGATTTATGATGTTATTAATGAGGTGTTAATGTTTTATGGTTTTTATGTTTAATTAATGTTTTTGGGTGTTTTAATTTTGAAATTAAGAGGGTAGTTAATGTTAATTTATTGTGGAGGGAGGTTGAGGATTTGAATTTGAAAGGGTGGAAGTTGATTGGATGGAGGAAGAGGTGGAGTGGAGAAGTGGGAAAGATTTTTGGGGGAAGAGGAGTGATGGGAAGTTATGACAAAAGAAAGGCTGCCATGGGGAGTTGTGATTCACAACTCCCCGAGGATACACGCGGCGTACCCTAGGGTACGCCCCGCGTGTCCTCTATGTGGCATTTATTGAGATTAATCGTAAGATACGCGGGGCGTATGGGGTTATACGTCCCGCGTACCTAAATTTTTTTTTTGGATTAATGTTTGATTTGTTTTTCTTTTGGTTTTATAAAAATAATAGAAACTAAGCTAAAAATAAAAATGAAAGCAAAAGTTAAAAGAACGAAAACTTATAATACATATAAACAAAAGGGTTCGAGTAATTCAAACCGATGCTACGTTTATAGTCGAAGTAGCTCGACTTTCTCATGCCGCGGCTTAGGGCAAGATGTCCGGGTTGGAACTTGACGGGTCCGAACTCCTATTGTTGAGGAGCGTTACCACCTGTCCGGATTCTCGATTCTTACCCCGCGGGTTTTGTTCAGTGTTCGCCGGGAGGGTTCCTAGTGGCCTTTCTTGTTGTTGACGGTTTAGGTGGGCCACCTGGCGGCTAAGATCCCTGCAAAACACTTCGCTATCGGAAAGATGGGTTAATATGTCCTTCAACAAGGACGTGACCGATTGGTCGTGTACATTGTTGGAAGGTGGAGCGTTCCGATTACCGGGCGCGACTTGTGATTGCCCGAGCCCGTTTTCCCAAAATTCTTGCTCAAAGCCGGATGGGGGCCTCAACACGTTATTATTATTGCCATATGATAAGTTCGGGTGTTGGTACCGAGGCCTCCATCCGCCGTTATTATTATTATTATTATTGTGGTGAGAATAGGAGTTCGGATGGGAATTATACCTTTGGTTGCCTCCTTTATGACTTACATTTTCGGCATCGCCGGCGAAAGGGCTACCGGTTTGGCAATTAAACGCATCATGGTCTCCACCACAGTGAGTGCACATCAGGACCTGCACACTGTTATTGAGGCTCAATTGGGCGATCAATGAGTCAAGTTTCTTGTTCATTTCTGCTATGGAGCTTTTCGGAGCCTCTTTCTCCACAGCGAACGTCTACTGTCGCGATGGGCCGGCAAGCCGATCCTCTTGCCATTGCACACTTTTCCTTGCGAGCTCATGAATGAGCTCGTAGGCCTCACTAGCTGACTTCTGAAATAGATCCCCACCTGCAGCGGAATCAACAGTCGCACGGTTAGTGAGGGTTAACCCATGGTAAAAAGTTCTTACCAAGTCGTGCTTTGGGATGTCATGGTGGGGGTAGTTTCGGAGCAACTTCTGGAACCTAACCCAAGCTGCGTGAAGGGCCTCGCATTCCAACTGCCTGAAGGATGTGATATCGGTCCGTAACTTGACTGTTTTGGACGGCGGAAAATAGTAGGAAAGGAACTCCTTTTCGAGCTCCTCCCATGACGTGATGGATCCCGCCTCCAATGAGTGTAGCCATTCCAACGCATGTCCTGTCAATGAAAAAGGAAACAATTTCAGTCTCACAGCCTCAACGGGAACACCATTTTGCTGAGAGGTATCGGCACACATAAGAAATTTATCTAAATGCTCGTTGGGGTTCTCATGGAGTTCCCCTCCGAATTGGCCACATTGTTGTATCAATTGGATCATTCCGGTCTTGATCTCGTATGTATTGGCCGGGATCGTGGGAGCGACAATGCCATTACGATTTTGGGGACGATGCGGAGCAAGGATCTCCATCATCGAACGCGTATCATTGCCCCCACGGATGTTGTTCATTTGCGGCCTTGGGTTTCCGTTGGGTTGGTTGACCTCGGCGTTGGGGTTTGCCATTCTCTCTTTTCGAATCCTACAAAGAGTACGTTCAATTTCGAGATCAATAGGAATAAGAGAATCACTTTTCGATCGGGTGTGCATAAAGTAAAAAGGAAGTATAAAAAGGTTATCAACAAGAAAGAATAATGTTAGTCAAAGTATATATAAACAATTTATACAAAAAGAATGCTTAAACTAATAATGAAACGTTTTTGTCTAATATTGTAGGAGATTATAAATCCCCGGCAACGGTGCCAAAAACTTGATAGCGCGACGCCTAGTGGTAGAGTTTCTACGATGAAATGTATATATTGTGAGTGCGGACTCTATATCTATGGATGTGATCTTTATGAATTGCTCTTAATTCTACTAGACGCTACGACTACTTAGGGGCAAGTGTACCCTGTCGTATCAAGTAATAATCCGGTTAAGACCGGGTATCGAATCCACGGGATTTATAATTACAAGTATCAAACGACTCGGTTTTGTATGTTATTTAAGCGACGAGTACTTTGGGGTAAAGTAAGACACAACTACACACTATTCCTAACTATTGGCGACATAGATTTATGTAGCTAAAACCCTATGAAGTGGGATGAATAATGATAAGTTATAACCACGATAAATAACGACTCTAAATGTATACGGATAATAATTTACTCTTGCAAAGATGACTAAGTGTAGTAGAACCGACCCGTGAAGCACTTAGACTACGTGATTCCTAGTCAAGGCGTGTCTAATGCGGGGGAATTAGAAACTAGGGCCCGTAAGTTCCGTGGTTTGTCAATTCCTACGGTTTCCGGTTTGTCACTTCCGGTAGGGCAACACCTATATAACTCCCTAAAGATAGCCCGAATGGCATCAGAAATCACGCTCTCCTACACAATAATCAATTATCAATATCAAAACAAGTAGCAAACACTAACATGTAAAGGGAAATAGAGATTATAAATCATGAAATTATAAATATGAAATGTATGTAAATGGAATACAAACAAGCCTAGTACATAGGAAGAGTACAAGCTAATTAGCACGTAAAAGGGGAGAATCCGCCTTTGAAACTCGCTAACCGGACTCAAAGCCGTCTCCTAGGTCGTGGAGGTGGAACTCTCGAGCTTGGTGACGAATGGTGGAGCGGAACTTCGATGGAATGCCGAAACAACCGAACAAGCTCTCGAGGTGGAGAGTTTAGCTACAAAAACTGAATCTATACTACAACAATAATCAAAACAAGTAAAGTTTGCTCTCTAGTGTGTAATTATTTCTTGGTTGGTGCCAATGAAGTTCAAGAGCTTCCTATTTATAGACATCAAGTAAGGGCAATGTTGTAATTTCACAAAGTACAAGTATGGAGCAACATTATTTGGTGCAGAAATCCCATGATACGCCCCGCGTAAGGTGGTCTACGCCCCGCGTAAATGCCCATTCTGTCAGAAATCTCCTGCATGTGGACCAATTCCGTGTCTTGTTGTCTTAAGCACGCCCTGCGTAGCTAAGGTACGCCCCGCGTGTTTGAGTCTCTAGAGTTTTATTGCTTGAATTGGAGCTTTTACGCCGTGCGTAGCTGAAGTACGCCCCGCGTAAAAGAGTCTCTGAGTTTTTATCATTGAGGAATTGCCTGGTATGCCTCGTGTGTATGGTTATATGCCCCGCGTACGAAGTGTTGACTCAGGGAGACAGTGCAGTCTGACTTTCAGGATTAGGCCAATCATTTCCGACATGTGTCATACGCCCCGCGTAGGGTGGCATACGCCCCGCGTATGCTGAGTCAATTCCACATGGCGCCTGCGGATAAGGCAATTATTGCTGACAACATGTTTCACGCCCCGCGTAAAGGATGATACGCCCCGCGTATTTGAGTAGATTTTTGCTCCTAGCTCGTACCTGAAATACAAATCTTGCGAGCCGAGTTAGCTTGACGTTTTTATTTCCTAAACTGATCAAAAGCACGAAAAATTAACTGGAAGTACGAGATTTATTTTTATTTCTTTATTTTATCAAAACACTTTATTTTTGTAATTAAACTTATTTATTCTATCCAAAATCAACCCGTAAATCACGCTAAAAGATAGGGGTAAAATACCCCTATCATGTACCATCCAAATAATTTCCTCAAAAAGTTGATGCCAAGACATTTGCATCACCATAAATTTCCAATTTTGGATCTACATCGTGGGCCCCGACCTTCATACCGGATGATATTCATACGGAACCAAAGCCAAATTAGACGCAGGTGAGAGATTCCATGCACTTAATTTGAACCTTCTTATGTAAAATCCCTTGGAAGCAAGTTCAACTTCAGCTTTGGACCTTGGGTTCCTCTATTTGATTTATTGTCTGCGATTCTTGACATCATTAATATTAATATGAGCCAAAGACTGGTGTATGATACATGATTTTATAAGGAGTGAGATGATTGGTTATGCTATGGTCATAGGAGGTCTGTACAGTTTGGCTCAATAAGATTTTGAGAGTTTTTTTTGGCGGTCTCAACCAACGATGACTACATCTAGCATAAGAGCCTTGGACATCCATCTTTGAAAGAATACAAAAAGTAGAAAGTTTCATTTCCTTTTTTAGTTTTATGCATCTATGTTCTTGTGATGTATGTCAATATCAAAACAAAAGAATTTTCCTCTATAATAACCAATTACAGGAAATCTGAAAAAAAAAACACCAATCAAAGACTTTGAAAAATTACAAAACATTATGACTGGTTTCAATTCTTGACATCATTAATATTAATATGAGCCAAAGACTGGGTAGAAGTAGAAGTAGAAGAAGAACCATTCACATTATGCACTTCTTGTTCTTCTTGGCATCAAAGAAGTCGAAATAGAAGAAGGATCATAAGCAACATTAACATTATCCTGAACATGCACTTGTTGTTCTTCTTGAGTCGAAAATGGCCTCACATAAGCAGAAGTAGAAGAAGGATCACGTCCTATATTTGCTGATTGACAAAATGATATTTCATAATTCACAAGATTGAGTTCGGCCAGTAGATATTCAATCTGTTGTTGAAGATCAAGTATGCGCCGATGACATCCTCCCACCGGATCCCGAGCACGGCTATCGGATTCATAGATTATACAACGTACAACCTGCTCTCTGTCAACCTCATTTACGTTCCTGATCATACTTGTAAGCTTATTTTATCCCAAACAATCTATGTGGATTAGCAAATTCCTGTTCTAGCTCTGCTGGGAAATGGGGAGCCAGAAAACAGTCAGGTGCGCACATTCTTTCATTGAAATCTGCAGACAGCGCAAGCATTGATCCTTGGATTATTCATGGCTTCTTTCTTTTCTTTATTTCTATGAGAGCGCAAGATTGGAGATGGAGAGAGATATATTGTTTGAGGGAGATAAAAGAAAGAATTATGTTAATTCTTGTTCTATTTATATTTGAAATACAACGATTTAAATAATTCAAACCTCTTATTTTACACGTGCTTAATTGAACTTGTTCTAATTTTTTTTAGTATGTTATAATCGGAGTGGTCAGTAACCAATTTTTAAGTATCAATGTAAAACTTTTCAAAATTAAGCTATATTCTGTTTAATTAATATTCTTAACATATAAATGTTTTTGTGTCTAATAGAAAAAAATTGAATTCAGGGACCGCCCAATTTCAGGGGGTTTGTCACCTGGGCCTAAAATTTCTCCATGAATTGGGGTTTGTCATTATTCATTATTATTTTTTTTAATAGAATATTAATTAGAAACTTTATTGTTGCTGTACCATCCAAATAATTTCCTAAAAAAGTTGCTGCCAAGACATTTGCATCACCCTAAATTTCCAATTTTGGATCTACATCGTGGGCCCTGACCTTCATACCGGATGATATTCATACGGAATCAAAGCCAAATTAGACGCAAGTTAGATATTCCATGCACTTAATTTGAACCTTCTTATCTAGAATCCCTTGGAAGCGAGTTCCACTTCAGCTTCGGACCTTGGGTTCCTCCATTTGATTTGTTTATCTTCGATTCTTGACATCATTAATATTAATATGAGCCAAAGACTGGTGTATGATACATGATTTTATAAGGAGTGAGATGATTGGTTATGCTATGGACATAGGAGGTCTGTACAATTTGGCTCAATAAGGTTTTGAGAGTTTTTTTGGGCGGTCTCAACCAACGATGACTACATCTAGCATAAGAGCCTTGGACATCCATCTTTGAAAGAATACAAAAAGTAGAGAGTTTCATTTCCTTTTGTAATTTTATGCATCTATCTTCTTGTGATGTATGTCAATATCAAAACAAAAGAATTTTCCTTCTATAATAACCAATTACAGGAAATCTGAAAAAAACACCAATCAAAGACTTTGAAAAATTACAAAATATTATGACTGGTTTCAATTCTTGACATCATTAATATTAATATGAGCCAAAGACTAGGTAGAAGTAGAAGTAGAAGAAGAACCATTCACATTATGCACTTCTTGTTCTTCTTGGCATCAGAGAAGTCGAAATAGAAGAAGGATCATAAGCACCATTAACATTATCCTGAACATGCACTTGTTGTTCTTTTTGACTCGAAAATGGCCTCACATAAGTAGAAGTAGAAGAAGGATCACGTCCTATATTTGCTGATTGACAAAGAGATATTTCATAATTCACAAGATTGAGTTCGGCCAGTAGATATTCAATCTGTTGTTGAAGATCAAGTATGCGCCGATGACATCCTCCGACCGGATCCCGAGCACGGCTATCGGATTCATAGATTATACAATATATAACCTGCTCTCTGTCAACCTCATTTACGTTCCTGATCATACTTGTAAGCTTATTTTATCCCAAACAATCTATGTGCATTAGTAAATTCCTGTTCTAGCTCTGCTGGGAAATGGGGAGCCAGAAAACAGTCAGGTGCGCACATTCTTTCAGTGAAATCTGCAGACAGCGCAAGCATTGATCTTTGGATTATTCATGGCTTCTTTCTTTTCTTTATTTCTATGAGAGCGCAAGATTGGAGATGGAGAGAGATATATTGTTTGAGGGAGATAAAAGAAAGAATTATGTTAATTCTTGTTCTATTTATATTTGAAATACAACGAATTAAATACTTCAAACCTCTTATTTTACACGTGCTTAATTGAATTTGTTCTAATTTTTTTAGTATGTTATAATCGGAGTGGTCAGTAACCAATATTTAAGTATCAATATAAAACTTTTCAAAATTAAGTTATATTCTGTTTAATTAATATTCTTAACATGTAAATTTTTTTGTATCCAATAGAAAAAAATTGAATTCAGGGACCGTCCAATTTCTGGGAGTTTGTCACCTGTGCCTAAAATTTCTCCATGAATTGGGGTTTGTCATTATTCATTATTATTATTTTTAAATAGAATATTAATAAGAAACTTTATTGTTGTTGTACCGTCCAAATAATTTCCTAAAAAAATTGATGCCAAAACATTTACATCACCCTAAATTTCTAATTTTGGATCTGATATTCATACCGAATCAAAGCCAAATTAGACGCAGGTGAGAGATTCCATGCACTTCATTTGAATCTGCTTATCAGGGGCAGAGCGAGCCTAGAGCCCGAGGGGGCTGAAGCCCCCCGGCCACCGGCTCCTCCTTTGAGTATTGTTAGTTTTATCTCATGTAGCCCCCCTTATATTGGTATATATTTAACATATATATTATTATTTCAGTAGTTTAAAGTGGTTAAGTTGGTTAAAAGTTTTGTTTTAAGGTGAGAGGTCATGTGTTCAAACCACACCAATTTCATATTTTTTTTTTGTTTTAAAATGTCAATTCCTCGCTCTTGTGTTCCTCCCTTTGATTTGTTGTCTGTGATTCAAGAAACTCACTACCAGTACCAGAACATCTTCTGCGACCTAAATTTGGAATTGACATCTTCTGGCAAGGTAATTTTTCATTTGCTTTTAGGCTCAAAATCTTTAATTAAACTGTTAATATGCCTTCAGATTAGGACGCAAGTGCTAGATTGAATGCGTACATATGGGAGTTCGACAAATAAAACCTGGGTGATTTTGCAAGAGTTCCATTTCCTGCTACTGGTGTTTTTTTTATTCGAAAGCTATAAAAGGTTAGTTCACTCTGAAATTTTGGTATCAATATAGCCTACAACTCACATTTTAGTTAAATTATTCCAAAGGTACATGTCTTAAACGATGAACTTACAAATTAGGAATTAGACGATGAACTTACAAATTAGGAATTTCTATTACAATTAGGGATTTTCTCTCTTTTCCTTGGCTGAAACTTAGGCTTTGATTGGATGAGAGTATTTGAAGGGTAATTAAAGGGATGGTAGGGAAGGGTAGGGAATGGGAAGGAGATGGAGAGAGAGAGAGTATTACCCTTACCCTTTGTTAGACGAGGTGCCGCGGCCTAATCTCCCGGGCGGACCGGGGGGTGGACACCTCATGGCAACGCAAGCGGTGATTGGCGTCGAAAGCAACCAATCATGGAATCAAGCTGCTCGGCAGGACCGGAGCTCGGAGTATGGAAGAGTCGCCACCCACGAATGGGAAAATGAACACTGATCCCTTGCGGGAGACTGGTGAGGGTTCGGGAAACTTAGGTACGAGCCGAGAAGGCTAGCTCCTTTCTGGAGAAAGGCTACTAGGCACTCCGACATCGCCCGGTTATGAACCACCGGCCTCCTACTCAGCGTGTTAGGCGATAACAGACTAATCGCATATCTCTTTAAGTTTAAAATTCATTTGAAACCTTTTCTTTCTCGTTTTGAAAACCGTTTTGAGCATATATTATTGAAAGCCATTTTGGTAAAGAATCACCCATTTTGCATAAATTTAAAATACATAGGAGAGAGAGGGGGAGAAGAAAGAATTGATTTATTCACGGTGTGATTTTATGCCTTAGTTTGTACACTAATTCTAAGCTAAACTCATTCCCCAAAACGAGTTTATTTACATGGTTCGTACCTTAATCACCGTTGGAACGATTTAGGTACGTTTCAAAACCCCGTTTAATGACGTTCACTCGAATCGCCGTTGGAACGACTCGAGCGTTTGAAAATGTTGAGATAAAAGCTTTTAACAGGAAAACGTGATTAAGCATACAAGTCAATTTATTTTGTTCAAAAACCATTTAGGAAAACGATTCAAAAACTCTATTATTTACAATTAAAAGCAATTTTAATTACAAGGTTCGCTTAATCCATCGTTGGAACGAATTAAGGTTTTAAAACGTGATGTTTTAAGAAATGGTTTAAAAATGTCAAGAAAACGTTATTTACACTTAGGAATGTCTAGAAAACTTTACGTTTAAATAAGCAAATTAAACTCTCTTTTTGTGATTTTACTTTCCCCTTTTCACTCAATTAACCTTTACTTGAACATATCCACAAGAATGAACCACTTAAATCCCCAAAATTCACAAAATAAAACAAATTGGAAATATAAACATATAAAAGTCAAAAAGTGAAATGAATATAGGTATATACATACATATATACATATATATACATTTTCATCTAAAATAAGGATATATCTATAGATTAAAAATAAGTGAAAGATACTAAATATATGTATAATAAGGATAATGAAAGATACTAAGTATAATACACTTTTATCCTCATAAAAAAAATGTAAAACAATGAATAAAGTTCATTAAGAATAAGAGAATAAAACTTATATCCTAAAATAACTATTATAATAAATATATAGGAAATAACCCTCCCAAATATACATTAAACATCAAAATAATATCTAATTATCCTCAAAACATCTACTAATTAATTACCCCAAAATGCCCAAGTAAATAACCTCCTAAAATAATACCCAATATAGTTTAAATGAATTAAAACGAAAATATATACATATAATTTTATTAAATCAAATTGATGAAAGAAAAGATGTATAAACACATTAAATAAACATATATACAAAGTTTTTAAAAATAGCTTGAAAGTATGTATTTCATAAATATACATATATATATAAAGGACCAAAAGCCTAAAAGTTGAGATGGAGGGATCAAAACAGCATTTTTTACATTTCAGCAGATTTACCGACAGAAAATCCGTAGGTAAACAACAATCAAAGACAGAAAAAGAAGAATTACAGAAACAGTCCACAACTTTCCAGATTTATTCAAACACCTTAAATTAGATCTATTCTATCGTTTTGGAACTCCGAACTACAAAAAATGGATCATAGTCTATTACGGAGGTTCTTAAACGATGTTTTTTTATTTAAAACGTTATTTAGAAAAATTTTCTAAAACTTATAATTACAACGTTTTTAATACCCGAACTACCCTTGAATCGGATCACGGTTCGTATTGGGATATTAAAACGAGGTTTTTATTTTAACAACAAAACCGAACGTTTATCTAATACGAGACGAAAATTAAATAAATACGAAAAATTAAATAAAACGTGATAAATAAATAAATAAAAAAATATAACATAAAAATAAATAAATAAAAGAAATAAATAAATAAAATAAAATAAAACAAGTCTAGTCCTCGGATAATACCTCAAGTTCGGTATCTGACAGTCGAAGTCGTTCGATTCCACGAGTTGTGATTTTCCGGTGTTTTTTATGTTTTTGATAAAATATTTAACTTTTTGGAGATTTTCAATTTTTAGGAAAAAAATGTTTTCTCTCAAAAAAATCAACTTTCTCTCTCTAGAAAATGTTCTAGTGTGAGAAGCTCTCCAAAATCCTCCCCTTTTTTGCATTGGGATCCGTGCCTTAAATAGGCAACGGGTCCCGGAAAGTTTTGGGCGACGCCCAACTAAGATTGGGCGTCGCCCAAAACAGGTTGGGCGAACGCCCAACCTAGTTGGGCGGACGCCCAACCTCAGTTGGGTGCGCGCCTAACAAGCGTTGTGCGCGCGCGCCCAACTGATGTTGGGCGTTCGCCCTACGGCTGCCGGGCGTGGGCGCCCAGCGGCCGTCGGGCGTGCGCCCGCGCTATCGGGCGCACGCGCCCAACGGTCGTCGAGCGCGCGCCGCCGGACGTGCACGCCCCGCGAACGTCGAGCGCACGCCCCGCGCTGCCGGACGTGCGTCCAACTGTCGTCGGACACACGTCGGCTGCCGCTAGGCGCTCGCACCACGTCGCTGAGCGCTCGCGAGCCGTCCACTTGACGACCGTGATTTCCATTGACTTTTTCTTTCTTTCTTTTTCTTATTATATATTTTTCTTCTCTCTTTTTTTTTTTAAATTTTTCCGGAACCAACCGCTTCGACCGCTTTGTTACAGGTTTTCATCACAGGTCCTCCGACTCGGTGTCTACAGTTGCCCCTACTTTCCTATTTTGACAGTGATGTGTGTGTTTTGAAAACGTTTTTTTGCTAACGCAACACATGCAATGTAAAACATATAAAAGTAAGAGACACGTAAAGAGTAGGAGGAAGAATACCTGATCTCCATGCCGCATGCTCCGGCCTTGTCTTCGATCTTCGCCTTGGTTGTCCCGTCCTTGCCTCTGAATCGACTGCAGACGAACGCTCCTTCCGGCGACCCTAGTCTCTAAATCGACCGCAGGTGTATAGCTCTATCTAGCGACCCTAGTCTAAATTGACCGCAGGTACAGTTGCTCTTTCTAGCTACCCTAGTCTCCAAATCAACCGCAGGTAAAATTTCTCTTTCCAGCTACCCTAGTTTCTAAATCAACCGCAGGTAAAATTGCTCTTTCTAGCTACCCTAGTCTCTAAATCGATCGCAGGTAAAATTGCTCTTTCTAGCTACCCTAGTTTCTAAATCAACCGCAGGTAAAATTGCTCTTTCCAGCTACCATAGTCTCTACATCAACCGCAGGTAAAATTGCTCTTTCCAGCCACCCTAGTCTTTATCTCGACCGCAAGTAAAGTTGCTTTTTCTAGCGACCCTAGTCTTTATCTCGACCGCAGGTAAAGTTGATTTTTCTAGCGACCCTAGTCTTTATCTCGACCGTAGGTAAAGTTGCTTTTTCTAGCGACCCTAGTCTTTATCTTGACCGCAGGTAAAGTTGCTTTTTCTAGCGACCCTAGTCTTTATCTCGACCGCAGGTAAAGTTGCTTTTTTCTAGCGACCCTAGTCTTTATCTCGACCGCAGGTAATCTTTCGTTTTGAAATTAATCACTCAACCCTAATCTCCACATCGATCGCAGGCGTCCTTTCGTTTGCGTATCTCCACATCCATCGTTCGACCCTAATCTCTACATCGATCGTAGGCGTTTTCATGTATTGCAGACCTCCAAATTGAACATCTGACCCTAATCTATACATCGATCGCATGCGTCCTTTCGTTTGCATATCTCCAAATCCATCATTCGACCCTAATCTCTACATCGATCGCAGGCGTTTTCCTATATTGCAGATCTCCAAATCGAACATCTGACCCTAATCTATACATCGATCGCAGGCGTCCTTTCGTTTGCACATCTCCAAATCAACCGTTCGACTCTAATCTCTACATCGATTGCAGGCGTCCTTTTGTTTTGCATATCTCTAAATCAACCGTTCAACCCTAATCTCTACATCGATTGCAGGCGTCCTTTGTTGATGATAGTTGGGCTTTATCACTCGTCCGAGAGTTTTTTGACCGCAGTCGCTTTGATATTTGGGCTTTATCACTCGTCCGAGAGTTTTTGACCGCAGTCCTTTGTTATTTGGGCTTTATCACTCGTCCGAGAGTTTGTGACCGCAGTCGCTTCTTTTTACCAGGATCGTCTGCGTTTGACCGGAGTCGATGATGTCGTAGACCGGAGTCCGTAGCAGGGCATGTGCCTATCGATGATGCCGTAGATCGCAGTCCGTAGCGGGGCCTGTGCCCATTGATGATGTCGTAGACCGCAGTCCGTTTCGGGGCCTGTGCCCATTGATCGAATTTTAATTTACCTATCGGAGCCTGCCTAAACTTGCACGGATTTCTTGGAGCTATCCGAGTATTTCTGCATGCGGCTTGACTTGAGTCACGCCCATCACCTGGTGAATATTTTTATGGTATGACCTAGTGTAGTGATATGTATGCACATGATTATGAATGAATGTTTTTCTCTCTTTTCCTCTTTTTTTTTTACATTGCTTCCCTCCTATTTTCTTTACAGGGAGACCTCCATTCTATTGACCAAAGATTATAGGAGAACGTGGCGGTTGTGCAAGGGGAGTGGCTACTGGATGCTGACGCTCAGATCAAACGTCGTTGTCGGGATAGGGAGGATGAGCGCTCCAACTGGGAGGAGCGAGGCCGAGCAACCGAGGAGAGGAGCCGTGTGGATATAGAAGCCCAGCGAGCTGCTGAGGGGAGTTTGCGGATTGCAGTGGAGAGCCGCCGAATTGCCGAGGAGTGGGAACCTTACTTCGGAGGCTTTGATTCGTTTGAGGGCTTTTGGGACTTTGGGATTCCTTCTCATTGATAGTCCCGTCATTATTTTGGTTTACAACTTTACTAGTACCACCGTGATGTATGGCGGGTATATGTGAAAAAGATATTTGGGTAGGCTTTTTATTTGGTGGTGGGGAAAAGAAATGTGTAACTCATGACTTACAATACCATGCATTCAGTCGATCATAATAATTCCAATCATTCTCTTCAAATATATTCCTGCCTTTATTTATTTACAAACAACAGAAATACTTAGCCTCTTATACATTATTTTTATAATTGCTCAAGATATAACTACCGTTACCAGGACCTGCCTTTTTTCGGTTTTCAGATCCCAGCGATTTTTCGTCTCTCCTTTTACTATCCCGGAATTTTCAAATGAGTGCCCTTTCGAGTTTTCACCCATTGGGATGTCCCTTATTGTTGCATAGGTCGCCCTTTGCGGGTTTTCAACCTATCGGGAATTTTTATTTCTTTCTCTTTTTTTTTTACGAAAAGTATTTCTTAAGCCTATCCAGATTGGTAGGTTCAGAGAACTCCATGCCGTCCATAATAGCCAGCCTCACCGCTCCCTTGCTTAGCATCTTCTTCATGAGAAACGGCCCTTCCCAATTTGGCCTAAACTTGCCCCTAGGGTCGGCACGCGTCACACGGATCTGTTTCAGCACCATATCCCTTTCTTTGATAGGGCTGACCTTGACCTTTTTGTTGAAGGCTCGGGCCATCCTTCTCTGATATAACTGCACGTGGTAAAGAGCCTCCATTCTCTTCTCATCCACCAATGCCAACTGCTCATATCGCTTCTTCACCCATTCCGTCTCGGGAATTTTTGCTTCTACCGCGATTCTCAACGATCGCTTTTCAATCTCAATCGGCAGGACTGTTTCTGCCCCATACACTAAGGAGAACGGCGTTGCCCCAGTTGACATCCTAACCGTCGTGCGATAAGCCCATAAAGCGAGTGGAAGCTGCTCGTGCCAGTTCCGGTGCGATTCTACTGTCTTTACGAGGATCCTTTTAAGGTTCTTATTAGCCGCTTCTACTGCGCCATTAGCTTGTGGACGATACGGAGAAGACCTGTGATGTTCAATACCATATTCTCGGAAGAGACCTCTCACTTCTCCTTGAAACTGGACCCCATTATCTGTGATTATGTGATGAGGCACTCCGAATTTGGTGATTAAGTGTTTTTCGATAAACTTCCTTATCTGTTTAGACCCCAACTTGCTAAACGACTCTGCCTCTACCCACTTGGTGAAGTAACTGCGATGAATTTGTGTCCATTCGACGCATTAGGTCTCACCTTGCCGATGATGTCAATGCCCCAAGCTGCAAACGGCCAAATGGGTGCCAACACGTGCAGTTCCATATCTGGTAAATGATTGTAATCTCCGTGGATTTGACAATCGTGGTATTTCTTCGCATATTCGTTACAATCTCTTTCCATGGTGAGCCAATAGAAGCCTTGCCTTATGATTTTCTTTGCCAACACTGCTTCTCCCATATGAGCTCCACAAATTCCCAAGTGTACTGACTCCATTGCCTCACGGGCTTCTTCCTCGTTCAAGCATCTCAGTTGTAAACCATCGGCGTGCCTTTTGTAAAGCAAGTCATTGTGGATGACGAACTGCTGAGCTAACCTTCTGATCACAGCCTGATCCCTAAGTTCTGATTCCGTCGGGTATATCCCACTTTTCATGAAGTTTACGATATCGAAATACCACGGCTTTTCATCTGCCCCTAATAACATTACATCTTCGTAGCACGGTTTGTGAGACCACCTCAATACCAAAGGCTTCGAGGCGAGGTTCCGAGGGTTGTCCCAAACTGACACCAAAGTGGCCAAAGCATCCGCTGCCTGGTTCTGTGCTCGAGGAATGTGATAAAAACGACACTCGCTGAATCTCTGCGCCAATCCCTCCAACTGGTCTAGGTATGGACGCAACCTTTCTTCCCTTACTTCCCAGTTTCCCTGCGCTTGTTCGATAATCAGTTTTGAGTCGCCCCAAATTTCAACACATGATGCTCCCAGCGCTGCTAATGACTCCAACCCATAGATGCACGCTTCCTGTTCGGCCATATTATTGGTGAGAAGGAAGGATAGCTTCTTGGCCATTGGGATCCTTTCCCCTTTCGGTGAGATAAGTAGCACTCCTACCCCGATTCCATTCGAGGTAACCACTCCATCAAAGAACACTTTCCACGGTATAACTTCTATGGTGCTCAAATGCTCGTCGGGGAAATCATAGTTCGTCTCATCCTCTTCCGCACTTAGGGGCTGATTGGCCAGAAATTCTGCTACGGCTCTCCCCTTGATAACCTTCTTCGTTACATATTCGATGTCGAATTCCGACAGAAGCAACAACCATCGGGCCAGCTTTCCGATTAAGGATGGAGTTCGGTACAGATACTTCATGGGATCCATCCGGGAAATAATGACCACTTTGTAAGACTGAAAATATTGTCGCGGCTTCTTCGTTAGGCATACTACTGCCACGCATGTCTTTTCGATCATATTATACTTAAGCTCGTATTCCAGGAACTTCTTACTCAGATAATACACCGCATGCTCCACACCGGTGTCCCCTTCCTGGGCCAACATTGCTCCAATGGATCGCTCCTCGATCGCTACAAAGAGGAGAAGTGGTTTTCTGAGTTTAGGCAGCCTCAAAACCGGTGGATTAGTCAAATAGGTCCGGACACTTTCCAACGCTTGCTGGCACTTATCGTTCCAAACCGTGGGTTGATATTTTCGTAGCAGCTTAAAGATTGGTTCGCAGATTGTGGTGAGTCATGTTATGAATCGACTGATATACTGAACCTGCCCCAGGAATCCTCTCACTTCTTTCTCATTCTTCGGTGCCGGCATTTCCTGTATGGCTTTCACTTTATCGGGATCCACCTCAATCCCCTTGTTACTGATTACGTAGCCTAGGATTTTCCCCGACGAAACGCCAAAGAAGCACTTCTTCGGGTTCAACCTTAGCTTGAATTCTGCAACTCGGGCTAAAAACTTCTCAAGTGCAGCGAAATGCCCTTCTCTTGTCTCCGATTTGACCATCATGTCGTCCACATAGACTTCCACTTCCTTGTGTATCATATCGTAGAACAGTGCCGCAGCCATTCGCTGGTAAGTTGCCCCATCATTTTTCAAACCAAATGGCATTACTCTATAGCAGTACGTCCCCCACTCAGTTGTGAACGAGGTCTTTGCTTTGTGCTTCTTGGCCATCTAAACTTTCATGTAGTCCATAAAACCATCCACGTTTGTGTGTAAGACGCTGGATGCTGCACTGTCAATCAATACATCGATGTGAGGCAACGCAAACTCATCTTTGGGGCAAGCCTTGTTGAGATCTCTGTAATCGACGCACATCCTCACTTTACCGTCTTTCTTCGCGATTGGCACTACATTGGCGACCCGCGGAGGGTAGTTGATTACTTCGATAAAACCTGCCTCTAACTGTTTCTTTACTTCTTATCTGCCCATTTCGGCCTCATGCGTCGGAGTTTCTGTTTCACGGGTCTAGCGTCGGGGTATGTTGGAATACGGTGAGTTACGATTGATTGATCGATCCCCGACATGTCTTCGTACGTCCAAGCAAACACTATTTCATATTTTTTAATTATTCTCTCAAATTCTTTCCTCTCTTTAATAGTTAATTCTTGAGCAATTTGTATAAGTTTAGGATTTTCATCCGTGCCAAGATTTAAAGTTGACATTTCTATTGTATTGATTTCAAATGTAGGCATGTTATATGAATGAGAATGCATGGAATGATCAGAATCAACATCAAGCAAGTAAGCAAAATCAGAATTCATTTCATTGATAGTATTGGCGAGTACATCGTCAGATTCAAACAAAGCGGTAACCTAGTTGTCGTCATCGGGGTTCTCGGGGTTTTCATGGGCCTTGGAGGTGCTTGGTTCATCCACCGCTCCCATGGTTGCCTATGCAGTGATAACTTGCTCCTCAGCATTCAGGTCAAGCATCATGATCCCCTCCATGAAGCAGCTTGCCTTTCCTTTGCCCTAGTCGGTAACATCGTTGAAGATCTTAAATCCTGGCAGATTCTTTCCCTTGGTGCCTCGGCCCGACTCTACCATTACGGCAATTTCTGGCTCGTCATCAGACTCATCCCAGATATGGATTGGAGCTTTCTGATTGATACCTTCCTCGTCTAAGGAACTTCCCCAGATATCCACAACCATCAGATCCATCACGTGAGGGACATTCGGATTTACGTAGGAAGGGTCCGACGATCCATACCGAGCCCATCCTATAAGCTCATCATAATCCTTCAAGAACACCCTGCTCAACCTCTTTGCCACAAGTGGAATAGCACCCTTTCGGATGCACATGAGTTGCTCCTGATCGCTCAATGTGACCTGACATGAAGCATACTTGAACCTCCACCTTCTTGCGTAATCCATGAATGCTTCTTCGGGAAACTGTTTGATCCTTTCTAAATCTTCCAACGACCCCGTCCATGGAATGTATGTCTCATATCTCCGCACAAAGGCTTCCATGAGGGATCCCCAATCCCCTTTTGTTTTCCCCGAGAGCATTCGGTGCCACATCAAAGCTTCCCCCGTGAGTGTCTTTGGGAAATGCTGAATCAACTCACTTCGATGGAGTCCTGCATCATATAGGTGAGTGCGGAAACGGTTTACATGATCGATGGGGTTCTCATCTCCCTCATACTTAGCCATGATTAATACTGCCTCAGGTGTCTCCTCATCGGGTGACTCAGGCGTTACCTCTGAATGTCCCCATGCGGTGTATTTCTTGATGAACCTCTTAGTCATTTCTGCCCAATTCACTTTTACGTACATCGGAAGAGACATATACCACACCAGTGACCCTCCTGCCAACGAGTTGCAAAACAAACTCGTAATTTCTTCCTCTTTGAAGCCGAGGGGACCCATAGCGGACAGATAAAAACGTAGGTGCTCCATTGGGTCCTTATCTTCACTATACTTGCTGACAGCTGGAAACATGCGTTTGATAGGCCCAATTTGCATCGCGCTACGTTTCACCACCTGTGCTTTGGTCTTTCTATACTTCATCAAAAACAAGCTTGCCATCAGCGACCAATCATGCTTAGTCGATTCAGGTAGCAACTGAAACCACCTCAAAGGTTCACCCACTAGCGATAGATAGAACCACGGAGCGACATCTTCCACCTCATATGGCTCTCTAAACATAGCACACACATACCCGAACAAATGGGCTTTGGGATCTTCTACCCCACTGAACAAACTCAACACGGGCCTGGCCCTCTGAGATGACACCTCTTCGGATTTTCCTTCATCATTTATCACTTCCTCTGTTATTCCCTCTCCTAAGACGGATACATGCAATCCATTTCCCATATTTAACTTGTCTTCGGAACTCAAAAGCTCTTCCTTAAATTCACAGAATGAATCCACCACAAAGCTCTCCTCCATCCCAGATCCGATTGCGCTCACCCCATGACTAGGCGATGGATTGCGCTTAGGGGGAGGGCTTGCTAACAATGGGTCGACTATTTTCTTTTTATCAATCAGATCCTGGATCTCATGCTTTAGCCTCTCACAATTTTCAATGGTGTGCCCGTAGTTACTATGGAACTCGCAATACCCCCTGGTTATCATCCGTGGTGTGGGTCCTGTCTTGTTCTTGGGAGTAAGGGCTTTCAGCAACTCCTTTTTCTGCAATCGTTCGAAAACTTTTGCATAGGTCAGATCAAATTGGGCGAACTGCCTTTTCCCGATAGCATTGAGTTCAATCACCTTTACTGCAGTAGGTTCTACATTAGCACTTGGCCCTCCGGCACTATACCCCGACTTCGTCCATTTAGTACAAGCTCTTTTCGGCTCTCCATCCCCCTCAACTGTCAAAGCGTAGCTATATATTTGATTAAAATCGGTGAAAGGCATACACCGCAACTCATTCTTAACATACGGCAAAGTATTGCTGATTACCACCCGGATCTGATCCTGCTCCGATGGCTTTTGTTTCATAACTGCTGCCTTAGCTCTCCACCTACTCACAAAGTCGGACAAAGACTCCCTAGCCTGCTGCTTGGTGCTCTCTAGCTCCCTCAAAGTAATCTCAAACATCGCGTTGAAGCTATATTGGGTGATGAATGTCTTCACCAGTTCTTTCCAATCTCTCTTCGTTCCTAGCGGCAATGCATGAAACCACACAAGGGCAACTCCTTCCAGATAGGCACTGAACAGCCTTAGGATTTGTTCCTCTGTCAGAATTATGTGTTTCATTGCTGCCACATATTGGTTCACATGGGCGGTAGGATCCCCAGTTCCATCGAACTTCTTCATGTTCGGGAGCTGGAATTTCAAAGGCAAAGCAGTCGTCGATAAGCAGTTCTTCAAGTTATAAAAATCCTGACTCCCCGAGCCTACCCCGTATAGATCATGCACTTCCTGAGTGATGTGCTGATTCCATTCCTCTTCCCTTTGTTTTCTCTTCCCCAAACTGCTTGTTACGCAATCCTGATAGTTATCTCCAAAACGGGGACCCGTGCTCACAATGTTCTCAGCTGGTTCAATCGTTCGTTATTGATAATGACTCGTTCCCTTTTATTCGTGTAGGTTCGTGCCTCGATTTTTGGATTACGACGGGATCTTTTGGATCTATCGAGAGACGTAACCACGTGTTTATTTAGTGATGAAAGCACTTTTTATTTTAAGGAACGGACTCATCGCGTAACGTGTTTGTTTTTAACGTCAAGAATCCGCTTGCTCGTTTTGGCTACGTGAAAAGACGATGAGTCTTATTTGAGCGCGCGGTAATCTTTCGGCTAATAACAACTCTTTATTTCTGCCAATTTACGGGATATATCACCTTAGCGTGGTTATAGAAAATCAACGTTTCGTTGAATCGCATGCTTATTCGAAGCAGGGATATTACCGTTCTTTTTCATTTAGGCACGAGTTTAAGCAAACGTGCATATCGGGCCATATTTCTTGTAGTTTTGGTAACGGTCGAAATGATCGAGTCGTTAGTCAAACCCACAGTCTCGTCCATATGGCGTAATTATGTGGTTTAGCTTAATTCGGCTTTGTGATTTTAAACGGCGTATATACCAGTTCGAGGCACGTATTTAACGGCATTGGTTCATTTTCTTTAACTACCCTCGGGATGGATATATATCGTAGATACAGAATGACTTTGGTCGTTAATTTATTTTTGCTTTTGTTTTATTTTCTTAGTCACTTTTGCGGACACGTCCATTTCTCTTAAGAACAACGCAAGGCATAACGTAAGAGCTCGTCTTTTATTCGGAAGGGACGGGCCATGTTTGCAAAACTCTTTACGTTACAACGGGATCGTTCAAAACAGAAATGTTCTTCGTTTTCGTTTCGTCATAACTTCGCTTTATCCCAACGTATTTAAAGAATGTGAATAACGGCTATCGTTAATATAGTCTTTTGAATCGAGCTATAACTATCCTTAATATCAAACTGACTTGAACTAATACGTGCTTACGTCACAACGCATTTCCTGAACATGTGCCTTCTTCGGGACACGGAAAGGGACCAGGCGGGTCGCACAAGTTCATTCATACGAGATGACTAAGTCGTCTTTAGTTCAAATCGTTTCGATGTTTTGGGGTAGTTTGTATATCGGTTTAAGAGTATATATTAACGTACCGTTTCATTTTCTTTACATATTTTAGGATTAGACACGTATTATGGCAATTTGAAAACACGAACTGATTCATTTATTACATCAAAAATGGTAACGGGTAATCCTATGGCAACTTCTAAGGCTACTATATGCTGACACGGCTGATCGCGGGACCTCACAGGACCGCACAAATTCGCCCCTAACGAATGGATGGGGACCCTTTGGCGCCTTACTGTAAGGGGGAACTTACGCTAGCCTCTTTCGAGCGACGAATGGACTCTCGCTAGAGGTTTCGCGGAAATTACCCAAAAGGTTTGCAATAATGCTTATGAATGCATACGAAAAGAAATAATACGATCCGTCCCCGTTAAGGACTTAATACACGCCTTCCGGAATCAAATTTCTCGCTTCCCCAGCAGAGTCACCACTTGTTAGACGAGGTGCCACGGCCTAATCTCTCGGGCGGACCGGGGGGTGGACACCTCATGGCGACATAAGCGGTGATTGGCGCCGAAAGCAACCAATCGTGGAATCAAGCTGCTCGGTAGGACCGGAGCTCGGAGTATGGAAGAGTCGCCACCCACGAATGGGAAAATGAACACCGATCCCTTGCGGGAGACCGGTGAGGGTTTGGGAAACTTAGGTACGAGCCGAGAAGGCTAGCTCCTTTCCGGAGAAAGGCTACTAGGCACCCCGACATCGCCCGGTTATGAACCATCGGCCTCCTACTCAGCGTGTTAGGCGATAACGGACTAATCGCATATTTCTTTAAGTTTAAAATTCATTTGAAACCTTTTCTTTCTCATTTTGAAAACCGTTTTGAGCATTTATCGAAAGCCATTTTGGTAAAGAATCACCCATTTACATCAGTTCAAAATACATAGGAGAGAGAGGGGGGAGAAGAAAGAATTGATTTGTTTACAATGTGATTTATGCTTCGTATTACACACTAACTCTAAACTAAACTCACTTCCCAAAAATGAGTTTATTTACATGGTTCGTACCTTAATCACCGTTGGAACGATTTAGGTACGTTTTAAAACCCCGTTAATGACGTTCACTCGAATCGCCGTTGGAACGACTCGAGCGTTTGAAAATGTTGAGATAAAAGCTTTAACAAGAAAACGTGATTAAACATACAAGTCAATTTATTTTGTACAAAAACCATTTAATTAGGAAAACAATTCAAAACTCCATTACGTACAATTTAAGAAACGGTTTTAATTACAAGGTTCGCTTAATCCGTCGTTGGAACGAATTAAGGTTTAAAACGTGATGTTTTAGAAACGGTTTAAAGTGATAAGAAAACCTTTTATTTACACCTTAAGAACATCTAAAAAGCTTTAATTTAAACCCACCAATTAAACTCTCTTTTTGTGATTTATTTTCCCTTTTTTCACTCAATTACCTTACTAGAATATAATAACAACAAATGATAAATTGAATCTCAAATCCAACCCATCAAAACATTTTCCCAAATAATATATATATAAGAAATTTGAAAGGAAAAGAAGAAAAGTATATATATACATATTTTGATAGAAATGATACTATACATATATATTTAAAAGATAAACAATAAAGACTTTGATTAATAGATAAAAATGATAATAATATCCCCAAATAATGAGAAATTAGCTTTTGACCCCAAAATGCCCAAATAGGTCTAGTTTAAATGAATAAAAAGGAAAATCTATATATATACATATACTTTTATTAAATCAAATTAATAATATATAAACACATTAAATAACTATATGTACAAAGTATTTAAAAATAGCTTGAAAGTATGTGTTACATAAATATACATATATATTTAAAGGACCAAAGGTCTAAAAGTTGAGAAAGAGGGACCAAAACAGCATTTTTTACATTTCAGCAGCTTTACCGACGGAAAATCCGTCGGTAAACAGCCTTTAGTGACAGAAAACGGAAAATTACAGAACTGCTCCAACTATTTCCAGATTTATTCAAACACCTTAAATTAGATCTATTCTATCGTTTTGGAACTCCGAACTACCAAAAATGGATCATAGTCTATAACGGAGGTTCTTAAACGATGTTTTTTATTTAAAACGTTATTTAGAAAAATTTTCTAAAACTTATAATTACAACGTTTTTAATACCCGAACTACCTTTGAATCGGATCACGGTTCGTATTGGGATATTAAAACGAGGTTTTTATTTTAAAAACAAAACCGAATGTTTATCTAATACGAGACGAAAATTAAATAAATACGAAAAATTAAATAAAACGTGATAAATAAATAAATAACTAAATAAATAAAATTATAACATAAAAATAAATAAATAAAAGAAATAAATAAAATAAAATAAAACGAGTCTAGTCCTCGGATAATACCTCAAGTTCGGTATCTGATAGTCGAAGTCGGTCGATTCCACGAGTTGTGATTTTCCGGTGTTTTTTATGTTTTTGATAAAATATTTAACTTTTTGGAGATTTTCAATTTTTAGGAAAAAAAATGTTTTCTCCCAAAAAAATCAACTTTCTCTCTCTAGAAAATATTCTAGTGTGAGAAGCTCTCCAAAATCCTCCTCCTTTTTGCATTGGGATCCGTGCCTTAAATAGGCAACGGGTCCCGAAAAGTTTTGGGCGACGCCCAACTAAGATTGGGCGTCGCCCAAAACAGGTTGGGCGAACGCCCAACCTAGTTGGGCGGACGCCCAACATTAGTTGGGCGAACGCCCAACATGGTTGGGCGAACGCCCAACTATCGTTGGGCGTACGCCCAACCTTAGTTGGGCGCGCGCCCAACTGATGT
This sequence comes from Euphorbia lathyris, assembly GCF_963576675.1. Taxonomy (NCBI): domain Eukaryota; kingdom Viridiplantae; phylum Streptophyta; class Magnoliopsida; order Malpighiales; family Euphorbiaceae; genus Euphorbia; species Euphorbia lathyris. Next base: position 83,068,492 of record NC_088912.1, read on the forward strand.
TGGGCGTTCGCCCGACTGCTGCCGGGCGTGGGCACCCAGCAGCCGTCGGGCGTGCGCCCGCGCTATCGGGCGTGCGCGCCCAACGGTCGTCGAGCGCGCACCGCCGGACGTGCGCGCCCCGCGGGCGTCGAGCGCACGCCCCGCGCTGCTGGGCGTGTATCCAACTGTCGTCGGACACACGTCGGCTGCCGCTAGGCGCTCGCACCACGTCGCTGAGCGCTCGCGAGTCGTCCACTTGATGACCGTGATTTCCGTTGACTTTTTCTTTCTTTCTTTTTCTTATTATATATTTTTCTTCTCTCTTTTTTTTTAAATTTTTCCGGAACCAACCGCTTTGTTACAGGTTTTCGTCACAGGTCCTCCGACTCGGTGTCTACAACAGTTCGTTTTGACGTATCAACGTTTAGTGACGAAGATATCGACCAAATGGATTGTCCTTTCGAATAACTCGTCTTTTGTTACTTCGCGAGACGCATTAGTTCGGGTTTTGATTCCCTTTTGAGCGTATCTCGGATTTAGACGTGGTATGAGTTATTCTTCTGGTTCAATCGTTCGTTATTGACAATGACTCGTTCCCTTTTATTCGCGTGGGTTCGTGTCTCGATTTTTGGATTACGACGAGATTTTTTGGATCTATCGAGAGACGTAACCACATGTTTATTTAGTGATGAAATCACTTTTTATTTTAAGGAACAGACTCATCGCGTAACGTGTTTGTTTTTAGCGTTAAGAATCCGTTTGCTCGTTTTGGCTACGTAAAAAGACGGCGAGTCTTATTTGAGCGCACGATAATCTTTTGGCTATTAACAACTTTTATTTCTTTCTAATTTACGGGATATACCATCCTAGAGTGGTTATAGAAAATCAACGTTTCGTTGAATCGCATGCTTATTCGAAGCAGGGATATTATCGTTCTTTTTCATTTAGGCACGAGTTAAGCAAACACGCAGATCGGGCCATACTTCTTGTAGTTTTGGTAACGGTCGAAATGATCGAGCCATTAGTCAAACCCACAGTCTCGTCCATATGGTGCAATCACGCGGTTTCTTGTCTTAATTCGGCTTCATGATTTTAAACGGCGTATATACCCGTTCAAGGCACGTATTTAACGACATTGGTTCATTTTCTTTAACTACTCTCGGGATTGACATATATCGTAGATACAGAATGATTTTGGTCGTTTGATTTTCTTTTATTTTCTTAGTCACTTTCGCGAATACGTCCATTTCTCTTAAGAACAACACAAGGCGTAACGTAAGAGTTCGTTTTTCATTCAGAAGGGACGGGCCACGTTTATGAACCTCTTTACGTTACAACGGGGTCGTTCGAAACAGAAATGTTCTTTGTTTTCGTTTTGTCATAATCTCGTTTTATCCCAACTTATTTAAAGAATGTGAATAACGGCTACTGTTAATATAGTCTTTTGAATCGAGATATAACTATCCTTAATACCAAACCGATTCATACTAATACGTGCTTACGTCATAACGCATTTCCTGAACATGTGCCTTCTTCGGGACACGGAAAGGGACCAAGCGGGTCGCACAAGTTCATTCGTACGAGATGACTAAGTCGTCTTTAGTTCGAATCGTTTCGATGTTTTGGGGTAGTTTGTATATCGGTTTAAGAGTATATATTAACGTATCGTTTCATTTTCTTTACGTATTTTAGGATTTAGACACGTATCATGGCAATTTGAAAACACGAACTGATTCATTTATCACATCAAAAAATAGTAACGGGTAATCCTAGGGCAACTTCTAAGGCTACTATATGCTGACACGGCTGATCGCAGGACCTCACAGGACCGCACAAATTCGCCCCTAACGAATGGATGGGGACCCTTTGGCGCCTTACTGTAAGGGGGAACTTATACTAGCCTCTTTCGAGCGACGAATGGACTCTCGCTAGAGGTTTCGCGGAAATTACCCAAAAGGTTTACAATAATGCTTATGAATGCATACGAAAAGAAATAATACGATCCGTCCCCGTTAAGGGCTTAATACACGCCTTCCGGAATCAAATTTCTCGCTTCCCCAGCAGAGTCGCCACTTGTTAGACGAGGTGTCGCGGCCTAATCTCCCGGGCGGACCGGGGGGTGGACACCCCATGGCGACGCAAGCGGTGATTGGCGCCGAAAGCAACCAATCATGGAATCAAGCTGCTCGGCAGGACCGGAGCTCGGAGTATGGAAGAGTCGCCACCCACGAATGGGAAAATGAACACCGATCCCTTGCGGGAGATCGGTGAGGGTTCGGGAAACTTAGGTACGAGCCGAGAAGGCTAGCTCCTTTCCGGAGAAAGGCTACTAGGCACCCCGACATCGCCCGGTTATGAACCACCGGCCTCCTACTCAGCGTGTTAGGCGATAACGGACTAATCGCATATCTCTTTAAGTTTAAAATTCATTTGAAACCTTTTCTTTCTCGTTTTGAAAACCGTTTTGAGCATATATTATTGAAAGCCATTTTGGTAAAGAATCACCCATTTTGCATAAATTTAAAATACATAGGAGAGAGAGGGGGAGAAGAAAGAATTGATTTATTCACGGTGTGATTTTATGCCTTAGTTTGTACACTAATTCTAAGCTAAACTCATTCCCCAAAACGAGTTTATTTACATGGTTCGTACCTTAATCGCCGTTGGAACGATTTAGGTACGTTTCAAAACCCCGTTTAATGACGTTCACTCGAATCGCCGTTGGAACGACTCGAGCGTTTGAAAATGTTGAGATAAAAGCTTTTAACAGGAAAACGTGATTAAGCATACAAGTCAATTTATTTTGTTCAAAAACCATTTAGGAAAACGATTCAAAAACTCTATTATTTACAATTAAAAGCAATTTTAATTACAAGGTTCGCTTAATCCGTCGTTGGAACGAATTAAGGTTTTAAAACGTGATGTTTTAAGAAATGGTTTAAAAATGTCAAGAAAACGTTATTTACACTTAGGAATGTCTAGAAAACTTTACATTTAAATAAGCAAATTAAACTCTCTTTTTGTGATTTTACTTTCCCCTTTTCACTCAATTAACCTTTACTTGAACATATCCACAAGAATGAACCACTTAAATCCCCAAAATTCACCAAATAAAACAAATTGGAAATATAAACATATAAAAGTCAAAAAGTGAAATGAATATAGGTATATACATACATATATACATATATATATATATATATTTTCATCTAAAATAAGGATATATCTATAGATTAAAAATAAGTGAAATATACTAAATATATGTATAATAAGGATAATGAAAGATACTAAGTATAATACACTTTTATCCTCATAAAAAAATGTAAAACAATGAACAAAGTTCATTAAGAATAAGAGAATAAAACTTATATCCCAAAATAACTATTATAATAAATATATAGGAAATAACCCTCCCAAATATACATTAAATATCAAAATAATATCTAATTATCCTCAAAACATCTACTAATTAATTACCCCAAAATGCCCAAGTAAATAACCTCCTAAAATAATACCCAATATAGTTTAAATGAATTAAAACGAAAATATATACATATAATTTTATTAAATCAAATTGATGAAAGAAAAGATGTATAAACACATTAAATAAACATATATACAAAGTTTTTAAAAATAGCTTGAAAGTATGTATTTCATAAATATACATATATATATAAAGGACCAAAAGCCTAAAAGTTGAGATGGAGGGATCAAAACAGTATTTTTTACATTTCAGCAGATTTACCGACAGAAAATCCGTAGGTAAACAGCAATCAGTGACAGAAAAAGAAGAATTACAGAAACAGTCCACAACTTTCCAGATTTATTCAAACACCTTAAATTAGATCTATTCTATCGTTTTGGAACTCCGAACTACCAAAAATGGATCATAGTCTATAACGGAGGTTCTTAAACGATGTTTTTTTATTTAAAACGTTATTTAGAAAAAATTTCTAAAACTTATAATTACAACGTTTTTAATACCCGAACTACCCTTGAATCGGATCACGGTTCGTATTGGGATATTAAAACGAGGTTTTTATTTTAACAACAAAACCGAACGTTTATCTAATACAAGACGAAAATTAAATAAATACGAAAAATTAAATAAAACGTGATAAATAAATAAATAACTAAATAAATAAAAAATATAACATAAAAATAAATAAATAAAAGAAATAAATAAATAAATAAAATAAAATAAAACGAGTCTAGTCTTCGGATAATACCTCAAGTTCGGTATTTGACAGTCGAAGTCGTTCGATTCCACGAGTTGTGATTTTCCGGTGTTTTTTATGTTTTTGATAAAATATTTAACTTTTTGGAGATTTTCAATTTTTAGGAAAAAAATGTTTTCTCCCAAAAAAAATCAACTTTCTCTCTCTAGAAAATGTTCTAGTGTGAGAAGCTCTCCAAAATCCTCCCTTTTTTTGCATTGGGATCCGTGCCTTAAATAGACAACGGGTCCCGGAAAGTTTTGGGCGACGCCCAACTAAGATTGGGCGTCGCCCAAAACAGGTTGGGCGAACGCCCAACCTAGTTGGGCGGACGCCCAACTTATGTTGGGCGAACGCCCAACATTGTTGGGCGAACGCCCAACATGGTTGGGCGTACGCCCAACCTCAGTTGGGCGCGCGCCCAACTGATGTTGGGCGTTCGCCCGACGGTTGCCGGGCGTGGGCGCCCAGCGGCCGTCGGGCGTGCGCGCGCGCCCAACGGTCGTCGAGCGCGCGCCGCCGGGCATGCGCGCCCCGTGGACGTCGAGCGCACGCCCCGTGCTGCCGGGCGTGCATCCAACTGTCGTCGGAAATACGTCGGCTGCCGCTAGGCGCTCGCACCACATCGCTGAGCGCTCGCGAGCCGTCCACTTGACGACCGTGATTTCCGTTGACTTTTTCTTTCTTTCTTTTTCTTATTATATATTTTTCTTCTCTCTTTTTTTTTAAAATTTTTCCGGAACCAACCGCTTCGACCGCTTTGTTACAGGTTTTCGTCTCAGGTCCTCCGACTCGGTGTCTACACCCTTACCCTTATTCGGTGGAAAGGAGAAGAACTCGATTTTTGCAGAAGATCTTAACATACATGCTTGAAGAAAGAGATCATGTATTGTACTAGAAGTTGAACAAAAGTTACAGTAGTGTTGAAGGAGAAGATGAAGTCGTAAAGACTCTTCATCTGATTCCTTAATATAGAGAAGCAAAGCAAAAATTAATAATCCTAATCTACTCCTAATTACCCCTATTTATAGGGACAGTCCTTACATCATAAATGAACTGTTTACACAATTACAATTACATCCCTGTACTAACTTATGAAAAAATACAATAGCTACAACAGATTAAAAATCATTAGTAAACAGTTAGATAATATAAAGGAATAATTAATAGTAGATTAATTATATATGTTAACATCCGCCCTCAAGCTGGAAGGTGAACATTAATGACACCTAATCTCTGCAACTGAAAGTTGAAAGCAGGTGTGTGTAGTGGTTTAGTGAAGAAATCGGCTAATTGTTCATTGGATCTAACCGGGAGCAAGTGAATCTTTCCAGCTTGCACCTGCTGTCTAACATAATGACAGTCTAATTCAATGTGTTTCGTTCTTTCATGAAACACACTATTTTTGGCAATATGAATAGCAGATATGTTATCACAGTATAATGTGGGAGAATGTAATTCAATCATATGCAAATCCTTTAATAAGTATTGAAGCCATTGAACCTCGCCGCAAGTAAGAGACATTGCTCTATACTCGGCTTCCGACAAGGATTTGCTTATGGTTTGTTGCTTTTTTGATTTTCAGGAAATGAGTGACTTTCCTATGAAAGTGCAGAAACCAGTAACAGATTTCCTAGTTTCCGTGCAGTTAGGCCAGTCAGAATCAGTATAGGCTTTTATGTGAATATCAGAATCTGCGTAAAGCATAATGCCTTGGACAGGATTACCTTTCAAGTACCTAAGTACCCTATGTGCAGCGGTTAAATGCAATTCAGTAGGCTTGTCTAGATTCTGTGAAAGTTGCTGTACAGCGTAACTAAGATCAGGCCTAGTGTTAGTGAGATAGAGAAGTTTCCCTACAAGTCTTCTGTACAGGGTAATGTCCTCTAGTAGGGGATATTGAGAAAAGTCAATTTTTGTCATTGACATAGGCATGGAACACGACTTGCATTCTAAAAACCCAAACTCGGCAAGCATGTCAAGGACATACTTCCTTTGGCATAAGTGTATTCCATTAGAAGTCCTAGAAACCTCAATACCTAGGATATATTTGAGTTTTCCTAGATCCTTAATGGTAAATTCTTTATCTAAGAAAGCTTTAACCTCCCTTATTTCATCATGATTATCACTAGCCAGAATCAGGTCATCAACATAAACGGTAATAGCAATGAAACTATTATTTTTCTTTCTAATAAAAAGCGAAGGATCTGCCAAAGATTTAGTGAAACCTATAGATTGTAGAGCAGTGGCGAGTTTTATATTCCATTGCCTACTAGCCTGTTTGAGCCTATATAACGATCTGGTCAGTCTACAACTATGATTGGGGATATCGGTGGAAACACCAAGAGGTAATTTCGTATAAATTTCCTCCTCAAGATCCCTATGTAAGAACGTGTTGTTGACGTTAAGCTGTTCTAAGTGCCACCATTTGATGGCAGCACAAGCTACAAGAACTCTAACAGTAGTTAACTTAGCAACAAGTGAGAAAGTGTCAAGAAAATCAACCCCCTCTTGTTGAGTAAAACCCTTAGCAACCAACCTAGCCTTATACCTATCTATAGTCCCATCACTCTTCCTTTTTATCCTAAAGGTCCATTTACAATCCACTTCATCCTTACCCTCAGGTTTAGAACATATCTCCCAAGTTTTGTTATTATTTAAGGCGTTTAGATCTTCTTGCATAGCCTGCTGCCACTCGGGGTGAACAACGGCTTGCTTGTAAGTTCTGGGTTCCTGATTTATCATAAGAGCCAGGGAATAATTCCTTTAAGGTTGATATAGTTTATCATATGAAATGACTTTGGACAGAGGGTGATAAGTGGCACTCTCAATAAGATTAGTAGAAAGACCCTAAGCAATGGCACAGTGATAGTCCCTTAGATATTCAGGTTGCTTAGTCGTTCTATTTGACCTTCTAACACTATGACTAGGTGAGACATTAATAGAGGGAATCTCAATTTCTCTGTTGGACGTCTCAATCTCAGTATCCCTGTTAAGAGTTTCTTGAGAGTTAGAGACAACATTATTGTTATTATGTCTACTGATCGGTTCTTGATATGGAAAAATGTTTTCATAAAAGATAACATTTCTAGTGACAAAAACTCTATGAGTATCTAAACTGAGCACCATATAGCCTTTGGTTCCAAAATGGTATCCTAGGAATATGCACTTCTCAGCCCTAGCATCGAACTTCTTTCTATCTCTATGTAAAGTAGAAGAGAAACAGAGACATCCAAATGATCTTAGATCATTGTAATCAGGAACTTTGCCATTGAGAAGTTCATAGGGCGAAACAAAGTTAATAACTTTAGAAGGCAGCCTATTAATTAGGAAAACCGCGTGAGATATAAAATGAGTCCAATAAGTAACATGCAATTTACTCTGAAACTGTAAGGCCCTAGCTATGTTCAGAATGTGTTGATGTTTTCTTTCTACAAGGCCGTTCTGTTGAGGCGTCTGATAGGGGCATTTTACCCCTATCTTTTAGCGTGATTTACGGTTCAATTTTAGAAGAAATAAATAAGTTTAATTGCAAAAATAGAGTGTTTTAATAAAATAACGAAATAAAAATAAATTCCGTACTTTCGGTTAATTTTCCTTATTTTTAACTAATATTAGAAAATAAAACGTCAAGCTAACTCGGCTCTCGAGAATTGTATTTCAGGTACGAGCATGGACTGAAAATCTACCATATACGCGGGGCGCATCACTCCTCACGCGAGGCGTGAAACACTGGATCAGAAATAATTGACTTATCCATAAGCACCACGTGGGATCTAGTCACCAATGCGCGAGGCGTGTACCACCATACGCGAGGCGTGGAACATGTGTCAGAAATGATTAGCCTAATCCTGAAAGTCAGACTGCATGGTCTCCCTGAGTCAATGATCCATACGCGGGACGTACCACCTTACACGCGGGGCGTGTAAGGAAGTTCTTCAATGCAAAAAGCTCAGAGACTCATTTACGCAGGGCGTGCTTCAGCTACGCGCGGCGTAGAAGACCCAATTCAAGCAATAAAATCTCAGAAACTCAAACACGCGAGGCGCATCCCAGTCTACGCGGGGCGTGTTTGAGACAACAAGATCTGGAATTGGTCCACATGCAGGAGATTTCTGACGGAATGGGCAAACACGCGGGGCGTTCCACACCCTACGCGAGGCGTATCATGGGAATTCTGCACAAAATCATGTTCCTCCATGCTTGCACCTTGTGGAATTACAATTTTACCCCTAGCTTGATGTGTATAAATAAGAGTGACTAGAACTCATTTCACACACCCTTACACACCTTGTAACATATACCTTATTGAGATTAAACTCTTGTCATTATAGTTTTAGATTTTGTTTTTAGGCTTTATATAGCTAAACTCTTTCACCTTGAGAGCTTGTTCGTTGATTCCGGCGTTCCATCAAAAGTTCTGCTCCATCTCCGTGCACCAAGCTCGAAAGCTCCACCTCCAAGTCCTAAGAGACGGCTTTGAGTCCGGTTAGCTAGTTCCGATGGTGGATTCTCCCTTTTTCACTTGCTAATTAGCTTGCACTCTTCCCATGTACTAGGCTTGGTTGTAATTCATATTTACATTCTCCATATTTATAATTTATGATTCATAATCTTCTTTTCTATATATGTGTTGATGTTGGTTACTTGTTTTGATATTCGTAATTGATTATTGTGTAGGAGAACGCGATTTCCGACGCCATTTGGGCTATCTTTAGGGATTCATATAGGTGTTGCCTTACCGGAAGTGACGCTCCGAAAACCGTAGGAATAAACAAGCCACGGAACTTACGGGCCCTAATTTCTGGTCCGCAGCATTAGACACGCTGTAGACACCGAGTCGGAGGACCTGTGACGAAAACCTGAAAACAAGACGGTTGAAACGATTGATTCCGGAAGTTTTGAAAAATATATAAAGAATAATAAGCGAAGAAAAATTAGCGGCATGGCGCGGGTGCTTAGCGGCATCCGGCACGCGGACGACAATGGTCGAACGCCCATTCGGCGGCGCGGGACGTGCGCTCGGCGTCCATCGGACGCACCGCAAGTGGCACGCTCTCGATGTCCGAGCAATGCCCGGGTCCGGTGGCACGGGGCGCGCTCTCGTGGGCCGCTGAGTGCACGTGCCCGGTAGCGCGAAGCGCGCATTCGGCGGCCGCGACGTGTGAGCGTCCGGCGGCGCGGGACGCGCGCTCGGCGGCCGCGGGGTGCGCACGCCCCGAGGGTCGTCGGGCGAGCGCCCAACCACGTCGGGCGAACGCCGGACGAAGGTTGGGCACGGGCGCCCAATCTAGCGTTGGGCGCTCGCCCAACGCCCATCACCCAACGATTGTTGGGCGATCGCCCAACAAATGTTGGGCGGCCGCCCAACCCCAATGGGCGACGCCCAATTTCTTTTGGGCGTCGCCCATTGGTCCGGGGACCCGTTTGCCTATAAAAGGCACGGATCCCCATGCAAAAGAGGAAAAAAAAGGAGGAAGAAGGGAGAGCTTCTCACACTAGAATATTCTTTCTAGAGAGAAGAAGTTGATTTTTTTAGGAGAAAACATTTTTTTTCCTAAAAATTGAAAATCTCCAAATTCCCTAAGTTCAATTTTTACTAAATTTTTCATAAAAAAACGGAAGCTCGCGGTTCGTGGAATCAATCGGCTTCGACTGTCAGATACCGAATTCAAGGTATTATCCGAGGACTAGACTCTTTATTTTATTTAATTTATTCTCTTCTCCTATTTTTTTTTATATACTATAGTTTTTATTCATTTAGTCATTTATTTATTTTGTCACATTTTATTTAATTAAGCGTATTTATTTAATTTTCGTTTCGTGTTGAATAAAATTCGGTTTTGTTTTAAAATAAAAAACCTCGTTTTGATATCCCAATACGAACCGTGATCCGATAAAAAGGTAGTTCGGGTTTCAAAAACGTTGTAATTATAACATTTTAATTTAAAAGAAATTTCCAGATAATGTTTTAAAATAAAAACGTCGTTTTAGGAACTTCCGTTTTCGACTATGATCCATTTTTGGTAGTTCGGAAATCCAAAACGATTGAATTAGATTTAATTTAAAGCTGTTGAATAAATCTGGAAACATTTAGGAGTGCTGCTGTAATTTACCAACTCTGTCACTAAATGCTGTTTACCAACGGATTTTCCGTCGGTAAATCTGCCAAAATGTAAAAAATGCCATTTCAGTCCCTTTTTCTTAACTTTTAAGCTTTTGATTCTTAGTATATATATGTATAATTACGTAATATATGTTTTTTTAAATTATTTTAGAATTTTAGCATATATATTTATTTTAGAATATTTGTATATCATTTTTATTCTATTTTACAATATGAGTATAAGTATATATATATGTATTTCCTTTTTATTGATTTAGGCTATGTTTTGAATATTAGTTACTTGATATTTTGAGAAATAATGGATAAATATTAGTATGTGTCATTTTTTATATTTAAAACTATATTAGTTATGTATACATATATATAGTTTTGGGATATTTGGGTTATCTTGATTATTGAATGAAATTATTTTTGGGTAAATGTTATTTTCTTAGTTATAAGATTTACTTACTATTTTCACATTTTCAAAGTATAGATATATTGTACCTATTATTTTTATATACATATAGTTCCTTTTGTATTAACTTTTATTTTCATATTCTATTTTTGATTTAAATATATATATATATATGTTAGAATTGCTTTCTTTATTCTTTTGGGCATCATCATGGGTCCATGTTTCAAGTGGACTTTGTTTGAGTATGGATGGTGGTTTAAATGGGTTTATTATGGTAATTATAATTAGTAAAGAGTCCATTAAAATAAGTGGGGAAAATAAATCACAAAAAGAGAGTTTCAATTGAATTATTTAAACTAATGAGTTTTTTTTAGATTTCTAATGTAAATAAATAGAGTCATTCTTGTTAATATTTCAAATTGTTTCACAAAACACCACGTTTTAAAACCTTAGTCTGTTCCAACGACGGATCAAGTGAACATTGTAATTAAAATCGTTTTCTTTGCGAATAATAGAATTTTTGAATCATTTCCTTAAAGAATTTGTACAAAATAAAGTTGACTTGTATGTTTAACCCATGTTTTCTCATTAAAAGGTTTTTATCTCAAATGTTTTCAAATACTCGAGTCGTTCCAACGACGATTCGGGTAAATTTCATCAAACGGGGTTTTAAAACGCACCTAAATCGTTCCAACGGCGATTAAGGTGCGAACCATGTAAATGAACTCGTTTTGGGGAAAATAAGTTAATGAAGAATGAACACACAACATCACATTTAATAAGGGTGTAAATAAATCACTTCTTTCTTCCCCCTCTTTGTGTATGTATAAACATAAATGGGTGATTCTTTACTGATGTGGCTTTTCAATAATATATGCTCAAAACGGTTTCTAAAAAGAGAAAGAAAAGGGTTTCAAATGAATTTTAAACTTAAAGAAGTATACGATTAGTCCGTTATCGCCTAACATGCTGAGTAGGAGGCCGGTGGTTCATAACCGGGCGATGTCGGGGTGCCTAGTAGCCTTTCTCCGGAAAGGAGCTAGCCTTCTCGGCTCGTACCTAAGTTTCCCAAACCCACACCGGTCTCCCGCAAGGGATCGGTGTTCATTTTCCCATTCGTGGGTGGCGACTCTTCCATATCTCCGAGCTCCAGTCCTGCCGAGCAGCTTGATTCCACGATTGGTTGCTTTCGGCGCCAATCACCGCTTACGTCGCCATGAGGTTGTCCACCCCCCGGTCCGCCCGGGAGATTAGGCCGCGGCACCTAGTCTAACAAGTGGCGACTCTGCTGGGGAAGCGAGAAATTTGATTCCGAAAGGCGTGTATTAAGCCCTTAACGGGGATGGATCATTTTACTTCTTTTCGTATGCATTCATATGCATTATTGCAAACCCGTTGGGTAATTTCCGTGAAACCTCTAGCGAGAGTCCATTCGTCGCTCGAAAGAGGCTAGCGTAAGTTCCCCCTTACAGTAAGGCGCCAGAGGGTCCCCATCCATTCGTTAGGGGCGAATCTGTGCGGTCCTGTGAGGTCCCGCGGTCAGCCGTGTCAGCATATAGTAGCCTTAGAAGTTTCCATAGGATTACTCGTTACTATTTTTGATGTGATAAATGAATCAGTTCGTGTTTTCAAACCGCCATGATACGTGTCTAATCCTAAATTATGTAAAGAAAATGAGACGATGCGTTAATATATACTCATGAATCGACATACTAATTACCCTAAAACATCGAAACGATTTGAACTAAAGACGACTTAGTCATCTCATATGAATGAACATGTGCGACCCGCCTTGTCCCTTTCGGTGTCCCGACGAAGGCACGTGTTCAGGAAATACGTTATGACGTAAGCACGTATTAGTATGAATCGGTTCGGTGTTAAGGATAGTTACGTTTCGATACAAAAGACTATATTAACAGTAGCCGTTATTCACATTCTTTAGATAAATTGGGATAAAATGAGATCACGATGAAACGAAAATGAAGAACATTTCTGTCTTGAACGACCCTGTCGTAACGTAAAAAGTTTCGCACAAGTAGCCCGTCCCTTCCGAATAAAAGACGAGCTTTTACGTTATGCCTCGTGTCGTTCTTAAGAGAAATGGATGTGTCCGCAAAGGTGACTAAGAAAATAAAAGAAAAGAATGGACTAAACGACCAAAATCATTCCGAATCTACGATATATGTTAATCCCGAGAGTAGTTAAAGAAAATAAACCAATGCCGTTGAATGCATGCCTCGAACGAGTGTATACCCCGTTTAAAATCACGAAGCCGAATTAAGCCAAACCATATAATTGCGCCATATGGACGAGACTGCGGGTTTTGACTAACGACTCGATCATTTCGACCGTTACCAAAACTGCAAGAAATATGGCCCGATGTACGTGTTTGCTTAAATCGTGCCTAAAGGAAAGAGAACGGTGATGTCCTCGCTTTGAATAAGCATGCGATTCAATGAAACGTTGATTTTCTATAACCACACTAAGACGATATATCCCGTGGATTGGGAAGAACAACGAACTATTGCTAGCCGAAAGGTTACCGTGCGCTCAAAATAAGACTCGCCGTCTTTTTCACGTAGCTAAAATGAGCAAACGGATCCTCGACGCTAAGAACAAACGCGTTACGCGATGAGTCCGTTCCCTAAAATAAAATCCAAAAGTGATTCCATCACTAAATAAACATGTGGTTACGTCTCTCGATAGATCCAAAAGATCCCGTTGTAATCCAAAATCGAGACACGAACCCACGCGAACAAAAGGGAACGAGTCATCGACAATAACGAACGATTGAACTAGAAGAATAACTCGAACCACGTCTAAAAACTGAGATGCGCTCAAAGGGAGTCAAAACCCTAATTAATGCGTCTCGCAAAAGGACAAAAGACGAGTTATTCTGAAAGGACAATCCAACTTGGTCAATTTCTTAGTCACCAAACGTGGATACGTCAAAACGAACTGTGTTGTCTGATGGATGATTTAATTTCCCGCAATAATCGACGACATCACGCGTCCCCTGGACCGCAATGTGAGCCAAAAACCAAAATCCTAGGAAAGAGACCTGGACCAACGAGTGTGTGGAGGAATAAGGGTGGAAGAGAGATGTTGTGATACATGTAAATAGAACTAACGTTTGTTCTTCTTATCTTATAATCGTAAATAAATAAACGCACACACCACGAATCATGCATATAAAAATCATGCATACATACTAATGGATACCGTTCGCGCAGACGTCATCATTAAGCGGTTGTGGTTTCGCGAGAGTAATCGGCTTGTCAGACAGTTTGATCAGCTACGAGTAGACAGTTCGGAATCAGTAGTTGTGGCTTCTGAATCATCTTCGTCTGGGTATACTCAGTCTTCTGCCAGTATGTCTGCGACCGATGAGAAAGTGGCTGAATTGGAGAATTCTGTGAACAATATTAATGATCAGCTGGCCGCAATCTTGGCCCAGCTAGCTAAGTTAGCACTGAAGGACAACAAGAGTGGTAGTAAGCGTGCTGAGAATGAGGTGAACGATGGCCCTCGCTTTGGAAATGAGGAGGATTATCAGGATTATATCCGAAAACAGTTAGAGAAAGAGAAAGCTAAGGAAGAGGAGTGGAAGCAACACATCACACAGGAAGTGCAGGACTTGCGCAGGGGAAGTTCCGGGAGTCAGGACTTTTATAACTTGAAGAATTGTTTATCGGCAACAGCTTTGCCTTTGAAATTTCGGCTCCCCGACATGAAAAAGTTCGATGGAACTGGAGATCCCACCGCTCATATGAATCAGTATGTTGCTGTGATGAAGCACACGATCCTGACTGAGGATCAAGTCCTGCGGCTGTTTAACACCTATCTAGAGGGGGCTGCCCTCATATGGTTTCATGCATTGCCGATGGTAACAAAGAGGGATTGGAAGGAATTAGCAAAGTTGTTCATCGCTCAGTATAGCTTTAACACCATGCTGGAGGTCACTTTGAAAGAATTAGAGAGCACTAAGCAGCAGGCTGGGGAATCCTTTTCCGATTTTGTGAAAAGATGGAGGGCTAAGGCCGCAGTGATGAAACAAAAGCCGCTCGATCAGGATCAGATCCGAATGGTGGTTGGCAACACGTTGCCGTATATCAAGAATGAGTTGCGGTATATGCCGTTTACGGATTTCAATCAGATGTATAGTTGTGCCTTGACTGTCGAAGGTGATGGGGAGCCGAAGAAAGCTTATACCAAGTGGATGAAGTCTGGATATAGTGCCGGAGGGCCTAGCGCGAGTACGGAATCCGCAGCAGTGAAAGTGGTTGATCTTAATGCTATTGAAAAGAGGCGGTTCGCCAAGTTCGATCAGACCTATGCTAAATTTTTCGAGCGTCTGCAGAAAAATGGATTGTTGAAAGCCCTTACCCCGTATAACAAAGCTCAACCTACTCCGCAGATTCAGGCTAGAGGGTACTGTGAGTTCCACAGCAGTTATGGACATACGATTGAGAATTGCGAGAGGCTGAAACACGAAATCCAAGATCTGATTGAGGAGAAGAAGATAGCTGATCCTTCGTCAGCAAACCCTTCCGTTAGGCGCAATCCATTGCCTAATCATAGGGTGAGCGTGATCGGAGCTGGTTTGACAGAAACTGTAGTGATGGAATCCTTTGAGGAAGATGTAGAGGAGTTGTTGGACTCCGTCGGAAAAAGCAATATGGGAAAAGGTCTGTATGTGTCCTTCTTGGGTGAGGAACGAGAGGATGAACCGATGGAAGAAGGGTCAGATGGTGGAGCACCGTATGATGAGGATAGTGCTGAAGAGACCGGAGAAGGGTCGTCTCGGACTATTGTGCCAGATTTGAGTTTGTTTAGTGGAGGAAGAGATCCCGAGGTGCACTTGCATGAATATATGCACAACATGTTTATTGAATCCTTCGGAGTAGATGAGATTGCTCAGTGGTTTCATCATTCACTGGTAGGCGAGCCTTTAGAATGGTTCCACTCATTACCCGACTCTTGCAAGCATGATTGGGATCAATTATCAGATTTATTCTTAGAAAAGTACCAAAGAGCCGAGGACAGGGCTGCAGAGCGCTTCGCAATACAGATTGGACCTATCAAGCATCCGCTACCGAGGGTTAGCAAGTATAATGGCAATAAGGATCCTATGGAACACCTTCATTTTTACTTGTCGGCTATGGCACCCTTGGGTTTTAAAGAAGAAGAGATCACTAGCTTGTTTTGTAATTCGTTGATGGGTGAACCGTTAATGTGGTACATGTCGCTGCCGATGTATGTTAAGACCGATTGGGCAGCAATGACGAAAAGATTTATCAAGGAGTATACAGTATAGATGCTGGCAGAGCAAACCCCTGACTCCCCGTCTTACCAAACACCTGATGCGGTGTTAGCAATGCCTAGGTATGGTGGATACCAGGATCCTGTGGAGCATGCGAGGATATTTCGCAATCATATGTATGACGCCGGATTTCCGCAGTGTGAGTTGCATGAACATTTTCCGGAAACCTTGATGGGTGAAGCCTTATTGTGGCATCAGGGTCTATCAGAGGAGGAGATGGGTCATTGGATACCGCTCTGAAATGCCTTTGTGGCGAGATATGAAATGTACATTCCATGGATGGGATCCCTGGATGATCTGGACAGGATTAGGCAATTCCCCGAGGAACATTTTGTGGATTATGCTAGAAGGTGGAGGCACCGTTATGAGCAGTGTAATGAGACAATGAGCGATAAGGTGCAGCTTATGTGCATACAACGAGGTGCTATTCTGTTGGCCGCAAGGAGGATGAGCCGGGTGTCCCTCCGTGACTATGATGAGTTGATAGGTTGGGCTTTGTACGGATCGGCGGATCCTTTTTTCCTGAATCCGAGTGTTCCTCACGTCATGGATTTAATGGTCATGGACATTTGGGAGAGTTCCTCGGACGAGGAGGATGCCAATCGAAGGGTTCCTATTAACATTTGGGACGAATCAGATGATGAGCCGGAAATTGCGGTAATGACGAGATCAGGTCGTGTGGCCAAGGGAAAGGCACCAATGGTAGAGACGGAGATTGGAGAAGGGTCGGCTCCTAAGCCCGATGACCAAGTTCTTGAGCAGTTGAAGAAGACGCAAGCTAAGTCTATGGTCTGGGAAGTTTTATGCCATTCTAAGTACCATCGTGAGAACCTGATGAAGGAGTTGCAGAATTTGGTTATTTCCACCGATACTGAGCCGGCAGCGCTAGTAGGGGCAATTATGGCCCGAAAGAAGACTGAGATCACATTTACTGACGAGGATCTCCCAGAAGAGGGGAAGGCTTATAATAAGCCATTGTATATCCGAGCGGAAATTAACGGGAAGAAGACTAGCTGTGTGATGGTCGATGATGGATCAGCCATTAATGTTTGTCCGTTGAAACTCTTGTCGAAGTTGGGAGTGGAAAGAGGAGACTTGACGGCCTCTGAAACAGTGATTAGAGCATATGACGACAGCCGTAGGCACATTGAAGGAGTCTTCAAGGCCAGGTTGAAAGTGGGGCCGCACGAGGAAGAAACTGAGTTCACGGTGTTGGATATCCCGGTAACTTTTGCTGTGCTATTGGGACGCCCTTGGTTCCATAAGTTAGGAGGTGTGCCCTCCATGCTCCACCAAATGATTAAGTTCCCCTTCGGGGAGGAGATAGTAACAATTAGAGCTGAGAAATTGAGCTCGGTGGCAGCACTGGGAATTGAGCCTCAACTTTTCTCTGGATTCCAAGTCTCCGGGATTTACGAGTCGAGCATGACCACCGATGTGGTGAAAATGATGAAGGGAGGTTTCATCCTGGGAATGGGTTTAGGAGCATACCATCAGGGGCTGCCAGAGTTTCCAGACTTTAAGAGTCAGAAAACCCGGAGAGGTTTGGGATATGAGCAGGGGAGTCCGTCCAATGCGAGTGCTGAAGGAAAAGTAGGCTTGAGGAAGTATTTTGTGAGCGAGGGGCATGGGAAGGCATATTCAGGAACCCCCGAATCATGGACTAGCACAGAAGGAAAGATTCTGCCGGGATTCGAAATCTTCAATGATGTGGCCGACTGGGGCAAAGGAAAGGCGAGCTGCTTTGTCGAGGAGATTATGGTGCTAGACTTGAATGCCGAGGAGCAGGTCGTTACTATTGAAGCAACTGCGGGAGCGGTGGACGAGCCTAGTACCTCCAAAGTTCATGAGAAACCCGAGAACCCTGATGATGAAAATTGTATTACTGCTTTGTTTGAATCAGATGATGTAATCACCCATGCTATCAATGAAATGAATTCTGATTTTGCTTACTTGCTTGATGTTGATCATGATCATTCCATGCATTCTCATTCATATAACATGCCTACATTTGAAATCAATACAATAGAAATGTCAACTTTCAATCTTGGTACGGATGAAAATCCTAAACTTATACAAATTGCTCAAGAATTAACTATTGAAGAGAGGAAAGAATTTGAGAGAATAATTAAAAAATACGAAATAGTGTTTTCTTGGACATACGAAGACATGCCTGGAATTGATCAATCTATCGTAACTCACCGCATTCCAACTTACCCCGAAGCAAAGCCCGTAAAGCAGAAGCTCCGACGTATGAGACCAGAATGGGCAGATAAGATCAGAGAGGAGGTGAAGAATCAGTTAGAAGCAGGATTCATCGAAGTGATCGACTATCCCCCTTGGGTCGCAAATGTGGTGCCAATCGCAAAAAAGGACGGCAAAGTGAGGATGTGCGTCGATTACAGAGATCTTAACAAGGCATGCCCCAAGGATGAGTTCGCATTGCCTCATATCGACGTATTGATCGACAGTGCAACGTCAAGTGTATTACACACGAATGTGGATGGTTTCATGGGCTACATGCAAGTTTAGATGGCCGAAAAGCACAAAGCAAAAACCTCGTTCACAACTGAGTGGGGGACATACTGTTACAGAGTAATGTCGTTTGGGTTGAAAAATGCCGGGGCAACTTATCAGAGAATGGCCACAGCACTGTTCCATGATATGATACACAAGGAGGTAGAAGTCTATGTGGACGATATGATGGTCAAATCAGAGACAAGAGAAGGGCATTTTGCCGCGCTCGAGAAGTTTTTGGCCCGAATTGCAGAATTCAAGCTAAGGTTAAACCCAAAGAAGTGCTTTTTCGGCGTTTCGTCGGGGAAAATCTTAGGCTATGTAATCGGAAATAAGGGAATCGAGGTGGATCCTGATAAAGTGAAGGCTATACAGGAGATGCCGGCGCCGAAAAATGAGAAAGAAGTGAGAGGGTTTCTGGGGCAAGTTCAATATATCAGTCGGTTCATAGCGAGACTCACCGCAATCTGCGAGCCAATCTTTAAGTTGTTAAGGAAAGACCAACCCGCTATTTGGAATGATAAGTGTCAGCAAGCTTTGGAGAGCGTCCGGAGCTATTTGTCTAATCCGCCAGTGCTGAGACCGCCTAAACTGGGAAAGCCGCTTCTCCTCTACGTAGCAATTGAGGAGCGATCTATTGGGGCAATGTTGGCTCAAGAGGGAGACACCGGTGTGGAGCACGCGGTGTATTATTTGAGTAAGAAATTCTTGGAGTACGAGCTCAAGTACAACATGATCGAAAAGACATGCGTGGCAGTAGTATGGTTGATAAAGAAACTGCGACACTATTTCCAATCGTATAAAGTGATCATTATTTCTCGGATGGACCCCGTGAAGTATCTATACCGAACTCCATCCTTGACGGGGAAGTTAGCCAGATGGTTGTTACTTTTGTCCGAGTTTGACATTGAATATGTGACGAAGAAGGTTATCAAAGGGAGGGCCGTGGCAGAATTTCTGGCCAACCAACCCCTGAATGCAGAGGAAGAAGAGATAAGTTATGATTTCCCCGATGAGCACTTGAATGCAATCGAAGTCATACCGTGGAAAATGTTCTTCGATGGAGCAGTTAATTCGAATGGAGCTGGAGTAGGAGTACTACTCACCTCACCAGAGGGAGAAAGGATCCCGATGGCCAAGAAGTTGTCGTTCCCTCTTACCAATAATATGGCCGAGTATGAAGCGTGCATTTATGGTCTAGAGTCATTAGCAGCACTGGGAGCATCATATGTCAAAATTTGGGGTGACTCCAAGTTGATCATCGAACAGGCACAAGGAAACTGGGAAGTAAGGGAAGAAAGGCTACGTCCATATCTAGATCAGCTAGAAGGGTTGGCACAAAGATTCAAGGAGTGTCGTTTCTATCACATTCCTCGAGCGCAGAACCAGGCGGCGGATGCTTTGGCCACTTTGGTGTCAGTTTGGGACAACCCCCGGAACCTTGCCTCGAAACCATTGGTATTAAGGAGATCTCACAAACCATGCTACGAGGACGTAATGCTGTTAGGGGCAAATGAAAAATCGTGGTATTTCGATATCGTGAACTTCATGAAGCATGGAACATATCCGGCAGAGTCAGAACCGAGGGATCAAGCAGTGATTAGAAGGTTAGCTCGGCAGTTCGTCATCCACGATGACTTACTTTACAAAAGGCACATCGATGGGTTACAGCTAAGGTGCTTGGATGCGGGAGAAGCCCGCGAGGCAATGGAATCGGTGCATTCAGGAATTTGCGGGGCCCATATGGGAGGAGCGGTGTTAGCAAAGAAAATCATAAGGCAAGGCTTCTACTGGCTCACCATGGAAAGAGATTGTAACGAGTATGCAAAGAAATGCCATGATTGTCAAATCCACGACGATTGCAGTCATCTTCCGGCCATGGAATTACATGTGTTAGCACCTATTTGGCCATTCGCTGCCTAGGGCATTGACATCATCGGCGAAGTAAGGCCTAACGCTTCAAATGGACATAATTTTATTGCTGTCGCCATCGATTATTTCACCAAGTGGGTAGAAGCAGAGCCGTTTAGCAAACTGGGATCCAAGCAGATGAGAAAGTTCATTGAAAAACACTTGATCACCAGGTTTGGAGTGCCTCATCACATGATTACGGATAACGGGGTCCAGTTTTAGGGGGAAGTAAGGAATCTTTTCCGAGAATATGGCATTGAACATTACAGATCTTCTCCGTACCGTCCACAAGCTAATGGGGCAGTAGAAGCAGCTAATAAGAACCTTAAAAGGATTCTCGTAAAGACAGTGGAATCACATCGGAACTGGCATGAGCACCTCCCACTCGAGTTATGGGCTTATCGCACGACAATCAGAACCTCGACTGGGGCAACGCCATTCTCCTTGGTATACGGAACAGAAGCAGTCCTGCCGATTGAGATCGAAAAGCGATCGTTGAGAATCACAGTGGAAGCAGAAATTCCCGAAATGGAATGGGTGAAGAGGCGATATGAGCAGTTGGCTTTAGTTGATGAGAAAAGGATGGAAGCCCTTTACCATGTACAGTTATATCAAAGAAGGCTGGCTCGGGCTTTCAATAAAAAAGTCAAGACCAGCCCTATCAAAGAAGGAGATTTGGTGCTGAAACAGATCCGTGTGATGCACACCGACCCGAGGGGGAAGTTCAGGCCTAACTGGGAAGGACCATTCGTCGTAAAGAAGATACTAAGCAAAGGAGCGGTGAAGTTAACCACAATGGACGGCATGGAATTCTCCGAACCTACCAACCTGGATAGGCTTAAGAAATACTTTTCGTAAAAAAAAAAAAAAGAAAAATAAAGAAAAATTCCCGATAGGTTGAAAACCCGCAAAGGGCGACCTATGCAACAATAAGGGAAATCCCAATGGGTGAAAACCCGAAAGGGCACTCATTTTAAAATTCCGGGATAGTAAAAGGAGAGGAGAAAAATCGCCGGGATCCGAAAACCGAAAGGCGGATCCTGGTAACAATAGTTATGACTTGAGCAATTATAAAAACAATGTATAAGAGACTAAGTATTTCTGTTGTTTGTAAATAAATAAAGGCATGAATATATTTGACGAGAATGATTGGAATCATCATAATCTACTGAATGCATGGTAATATGAATCACGGGTTATACATTTCTTGTCCTACTTTTCACAAAAAGCCTACCTAGTATCCACCCCACTCCCTATACATCAGCTATACATCGGAGAAACCCTAATAAAAGCTACAAAGCAACAATGAAAGCTACGAAGCAATAATGAAAGCTACAAAGCAATACATAACGAGCCTAATACAGAGGAAAGTCCCAATAGTTCTCAAAATCTCTCAGGTGTGATGCCCGCTCCGCAGATAGTGCCTCCTCGGCAGCACGCGCTCTCTCATCAGAAACTCACGCTCTCTCATTAGAAACTCGTGCTCTCTCATCAGCAGCTCGTGCTCTCTCCTCTGCAGCAAGGCGTCTGATCGACTCATCACGCGCCCTCTCCTCGACGGCAAGGCGACCCTCAGTCTCCCGTCGCATCATCCCCGACCAGTGGTCGTTCCTCTCTTGATACACATGACCAACTCGGGCATCAGCTTCCCGCACTAGCTCGCTTTGTCTCCACTCGTGGGCATGCAGATCACTCTACAGAAAAAGAAAAAAAAAGAACAGATAAAAGGCAGCATAGGCAAAAACATAAATCATACATACATGCATACATTTCACTACACTAAAGTACATTAATGATACATACCAGGTGATCGGTGCAGCGCAAGCTGAGGCGGTCTCGGAGATAACCAGACAGCCCTACGTAATCCGTACAAGTCTCTCTCGTGGTCAGAGAAGCGTCCGAGGGATCAAACGGGACCCTCGAGGAGAAGATAGGAGGGGCCGCCTCAAATCCCGCGTAAGGTGCCCCGGACTCGTCATAGCAGATCGTAGCATAATCTCTCCCATAGTCTGGTATAGGCACGCCTAGGGAAGACCTCTCCGGTCGGGCAGCGCTGGAGGACTCGCCAACATAGTAGGGCTGCTCGCACACTGGCGTCTGAGCCCGGGTGCCGTCGAAGAAATCAGATAAGTGGGCACTCCTCCAGGATCCCTCCTGCAAACAAAACACACCATAAAACCTCTGAGCATCTCATGAATAAAAGGGGTAAAATAAAAAGGGAATCGAATCACTTACCGGGACCTCCTCCTGACCAAAGACTGCCGCGACAGCCTCCCTCGAAAATACATCCGCCACCGGATCCACCCCTATCGCCGCCGCCGGGGCATCCCTCGCGCTCAGCAAAGTAGATAAGTAAGGCTCACGGCCCCCGGTGTGAATCCACACCGCTCTACCAACATACCGACGGGTCAGGTCCCGACGAATGACCGATAGTGGCAGGGTCCGCACCGCGAACATAGAGACGGGGATCTCGCCCGGCGTCTAGTGAGCGTCCCTAACTCCGGTGATGCCTCGATCCCCTAAATACCACGCCCGCACGCAGGGGCCGGTGAGCACACACTGCTGCTCCTGGATCATCGATACATATGTATAACCAGGGCCGAAGTCGAGGTCGTCCCATCGGAACTTAATCTAAAAAATGCACAAAGAGAAAGTCAGAAAGACTCAAACAAAAAACCAAGCATGATTAGGCAAAATCTACCTATGTGAGGGTTAGCGAGTCGATCCGATCCAGAAGCCGCGACACTGTCCGACTCCTCTCGGCACTCAAGTCAAAATCCCTCCACTGAGTCATGAAAGGCGGCCTCAGTACTCTCGGTCGAGATCGAGACCGGCTGGGAAGGATGTGTCTCTCATACGCCCACACCTGCGGTAAAAACGAGGACTAGGAGTGTGAAAAATGTGAAGAAGATAAGACGGATAAGTCAAGAAGGCGTCACGTACCAGCAGAGCAAAGGTATAACCACCGAAGTCCTTGCGCTTCCGGCAAGTCAGATCCAAAAACTTGTAAAGAAAGGCTAAGCCTGCCCCCGCCCAATCGTAGGAAGCCGCTGCATCCAAATCGCTGAGCGCCTGAATGAGGCCCGCATGTACCTTCCCGCCCTTCGTGCGGAAAATCGTCTCACTCAGAGCATATACCAAGAAGCTACGAACCGCCAAGTCGGTATCATCAGTCTCGCAAAAATCTCGTCTACTCAAGAGGCTCGCGGTGGAAACAAACTTTGCCGGAGTAGACTTGGCGCATAGACGAACTCCCGGTCCAATCAAAGCAGCAAGCCTAGCAGGGTCGACCCGCGGTCGCATCATACCAAAATGAAAAGGGACGGGAGTGTTGCTCCCTCGCAATCCGGTCAATAGCGAAAAATCTCGAGGCGAGATAGTCATCTCCCCAAAGGAAAGGTGGAAGGTGTGGGTCGAATCAACCCACCGCTCACACAAGGCCCGTAGGCCAAAAGGATCGCATACCCCGTTGGTGCGGGGCAGCGCTGCAATAAAGGGCTCGAAGCCCAACTCACGCACGCGGGCTCTCGCCGCGGCGCCTAGCCTATCATACCATGAATGAACCTCGGCGGTGGTCCCCGAAATCTCAATGAACTAAAAAGGAACAAGATAAGGAAATTTAAATACAGCTCCTAAAGCATGCAATTGATAAGAACGCGTTAAGACTAGGTATTCTTTCATTTTCTAACCTAGAGACATCCGGTCAGTTAGGACCAATTTTCTGTAAAAATCTCTCCTGTAAGGTCATTCACGTAAGGTTTAGTCAATTCTTTGATCCACCATCGTCTGCGGTGACGAGGAGCATAGATTAGGCTTTACTATTCACGTGCATTAGTTAAGTTTTTACTATTCACGTTTTCACTATTCACGTGCACTATTCACGTTTTTACTATTCACGTGCACTATTCACGTTTTTACTATTCACGTGCATTAGCTAAGTTTTTACTATTCACGTGCATTAGCTAAGTTTTTACTATTCACGTGCACTATTCACATTTTTACTATCCACGTGCACTATTCACGTTTTCACTATTCACATGCATATAGCGCGCATTCTTACAAAAATAAACAGGTGTTACTTGTAAATAAAGGAATTCACGTTTTCTAGCTAAAGTCCCCTAAGGCAGTCTAAGGGTTAGCATGCAAATCATGTTCGTATAGGAATGCTAAAGCCTAGAGTTCGAATCGAATAAAAGTGAGAAATTACTTACCTCGTTGCAGCGTGTCCTGCTCAAATGCGTCGTAGGGTCGTGAAAGGTATCCACTCTATCCAGGTTTACGTAAACCTCATCCATGCCTCTAGTGCCATCCCATTCATCTAAATCCATCCCAAGAATAATCCAAATTGAAGTCTAGTGAGAGAAAGAGGAGAGAGAAGGTGTGGGGTTGAAATGAAACCCCACCACCTTATATAGGAAAAGGGAATGGCATTCCCGTAAATAGTGAAAAAAGTACGATTTGACATAAAGGTAAAAAGTAAATAATTAATTACTAGGTGCACAGACCTCCGATTTGCAGTCCGTTTCAGCCTGCATTTCTCCCAGACAGCGACCAACATTGTCAAGATATGAACTCCAGACCACAGTCATTTTTTTACAGAACAGCGACACCAGTCAAAATACAGACGACAATCAACAGAAGAACAATCATTAGTCTATATCATTTCAGACTAAAACACGTTCCCATTGAACCTCCGAGATGAAAGCTCCAGTGAGAAAATATAGACAACAGTGTTGTAAGAAAATCCAGAAACAATCCCTGCTTTTTAGCCATCTGACTCACGGTCGCAGACCGGAGTTGCTTTTGAGCCATCTGACTCGCGGTCGTAGACCGGAGTTGTTTTTGAGCCATCTGACTCGCGGTCACAGACCGGAGTTGCTTTTGAGCCATCTGACTCGCGGTCGCAGACCGGAGTTGCTTTTGAGCCATCTGACTCGCGGTCGCAGACCGGAGTTGCTTTTGAGCCATCTGACTCGCGGTCGCAGACCGGAGTTGCTTTTGAGCCATCGGACTCGCGGTCGCAGACCGGAGTTGCTTTTGAGCCATTCAACTCGCGGTCGCAGACCAAAGTTGCTTTTGAGCCATCTGACTCACGGTCGCAGACCGGAGTTGCTTTTGGGCCATCTGACTCATGGTCGCAGACCGGAGTTGCTTTTGAGCCATATTTATCTAAGATCGTAGACTAGGGTAGCTATTGAGCCATCATCCTCGCAGTCGCAGACTAGAGTAGCTTTTGAGCCGTTTTTACCGAAGATTGTAGACTAAGGTAGCTATTGAGCCATCATCCTCGCAGTCGCAGACTAGGGTAACTTTTGAGCCATTTTTACCGAAGATTGTAGACTAAGGTAGCTATTGAGCCATCATCCTCGCAGTCGCAGACTAGGGTAGCTTTTGAGCCGTTTTTACCGAAGATTATAGACTAAGGTAGCTATTGAGCCATCATCCTCGCAGTCGCAGACTAGGGTAGCTTTTGAGCCGTTTTTACCGAAGATTGTAGACTAGGGTAGCTATTGAGCCATCATCCCCATCGCCGTAGACCAAATCGCTTTAGAGCCGTTCTCATCGCAGTCAGCCAACGTAGGCCGGAGTCGAAAAGGGGGACATTCGCCAGCAGCCGATTCAGAGGCAGCACGGTGCAACCCAAAGCAGAGTCTGAACAAATCAGAGAACAAGGCCGGAGCGCGCAGCGCAAAGGTCAGGTATGCTCCCTCCTACTCTTTACGTGTCTTTTACTTTTATATGTTTTACATTGCATGTGTTGCGTTAGCAAAAAAACGTTTTCGAAACACACACATCACTGTCAAAATAGAAAAGTAGGGGCAACTGTAGACACAGAGTCGGAGGACCTGTGACGAAAACCTGAAAACAAGACGGTTGAAACGATTGATTCCGGAAGTTTTGAAAAATATATAAAGAATAATAAGCGAAGGAAAATTAGCGGCACGTCGCGGGTGCTTAGGGGCATCCGGCACGCGGACGACAATGGTCGAACGCCCGTTCGGCGCCGCGGGACGTGCGCTCGGTGTCCGTCGGACGCACCGCAAGTGGCACGCTCTCGACGTCCGAGCAATGCCCGGGTCCGGTGGCACGGGGCGCGCTCTCGTGGGCCGCTGAGCGCACGTGCCCGGTAGCGTGAAGCGCGCGTTCGACGGCCGCGACGTGTGAGCGTCCGGCGGCGCGGGACGCGCGCTCGGCGGCCGCGGGGTGCGCACGCCCGATGGCTCGAGGCACACCCCGAGGGTCGTCGGGCGGGCGCCCAACCACGTCGGGCGAACGCCCGACGAAGGTTGGGCGCGGGCGCCCAACCTAGCGTTGGGCGCTCGCCCAACTCTTGTTGGGCGGCCGCCCAACAAGGTTGGGCGGTAGCCCAACACTAGGTTGGGCGGCCGCCCAACCCCAATGGGCGACGCCCAATTTCTTTTGGGCGTCGCCCATTGGTCCGGGGACCCGTTTGCCTATAAAAGGCACGGATCCCCATGCAAAAGAGAAAAAAAAAGGGAGGAAGAAGGGAGAGCTTCTCACACTAGAATATTCTTTCTAGAGAGAAGAAGTTGATTTTTTTAGGAGAAAACATTTTTTTTTCCTAAAAATTGAAAATCTCCAAATTCCCTAAGTTCAATTTTTACTAAATTTTTCATAAAAAAACGGAAGCTCGCGGTTCGTGGAATCAATCGGCTTCGACTGTCAGATACCGAATTCAAGGTATTATCCGAGGACTAGACTCTTTATTTTATTTAATTTATTCTCTTCTCCTATTTTTTTTTTATATACTATAGTTTTTATTCATTTAGTCATTTATTTATTTTGTCACATTTTATTTAATTAAGCGTATTTATTTAATTTTCGTTTCGTGTTGAATAAAATTCGGTTTTGTTTTAAAATAAAAAACCTCGTTTTGATATCCCAATACGAACCGTGATCCGATAAAAAGGTAGTTCGGGTATCAAAAACGTTGTAATTATAACATTTTAATTTAAAAGAAATTTCCAGATAATGTTTTAAAATAAAAACGTCGTTTTAAGAACTTCCGTTTTCGACTATGATCCATTTTTGGTAGTTCGGAAATCCAAAACGATTAAATTAGATTTAATTTAAAGCTGTTGAATAAATCTGGAAACATTTAGGAGTGCTGCTGTAATTTACCAATTCTGTCACTAAATGCTGTTTACCAACGGATTTTCCGTCGGTAAATCTGCCAAAATGTAAAAAATGTCATTTCAGTCCCTTTTTCTTAACTTTTAAGCTTTTGATCCTTAGTATATATAAGTATAATTACGTAATATATGTTTTTTTAAATTATTTTAGAATTTTAGCATATATATTTATTTTAGAATATTTGTATATCATTTTTATTCTATTTTACAATATGAGTATAAGTATATATATATGTATTTCCTTTTTATTGATTTAGGCTATGTTTTGAATATTAGTTACTTGATATTTTGAGAAATAATGGATAAATATTAGTATGTGTCATTTTTTATATTTAAAACTATATTAGTTATGTATACATATATATAGTTTTGGGATATTTGGGTTATCTTGATTATTGAATGAAATTATTTTTGGGTAAATGTTATTTTCTTAGTTATAAGATTTACTTACTATTTTCACATTTTCAAAGTATAGATATATTGTACCTATTATTTTTATATACATATAGTTCCTTTTGTATTAACTTTTATTTTCATATTCTATTTTTGATTTAAATATATATATATATGTTAGAATTGTTTTCTTTATATTTTTGGGCTTCATCATGGGTCCATGTTTCAAGTGGACTTTGTTTGAGTATGGATGGTGGTTTAAATGGGTTTATTATGGTAATTATAATTAGTAAAGAGTCCATTAAAATAAGTGGGGAAAATAAATCACAAAAAGAGAGTTTCAATTGAATTATTTAAACTAATGAGTTTTTTTTTAGATTTCTAATGTAAATAAATAGAGTCATTCTTGTTAATATTTCAAATTGTTTCACAAAACACCACGTTTTAAAACCTTAGTCTGTTCCAACGACGGATCAAGTGAACATTGTAATTAA
This sequence comes from Euphorbia lathyris, assembly GCF_963576675.1. Classification (NCBI taxonomy): domain Eukaryota; kingdom Viridiplantae; phylum Streptophyta; class Magnoliopsida; order Malpighiales; family Euphorbiaceae; genus Euphorbia; species Euphorbia lathyris. Next base: position 83,097,004 of record NC_088912.1, read on the forward strand.
AATCGTTTTCTTTGCGAATAATAGAATTTTTGAATCATTTCCTTAAAGAATTTGTACAAAATAAAGTTGACTTGTATGTTTAACCCATGTTTTCTCATTAAAAGGTTTTTATCTCAAATGTTTTCAAATACTCGAGTCGTTCCAACGGCGATTCGGGTAAATTTCATCAAACGGGGTTTTAAAACGCACCTAAATCGTTCCAACGGCGATTAAGGTGCGAACCATGTAAATGAACTCGTTTTGGGGAAAATAAGTTAATGAAGAATGAACACACAACATCACATTTAATACGGGTGTAAATAAATCACTTCTTTCTTCCCCCTCTCTGTGTATGTATAAACATAAATGGGCGATTCTTTACTGATGTGGCTTTTCAATAATATATGCTCAAAACGGTTTCTAAAAAGAGAAAGAAAAGGGTTTCAAATGAATTTTAAACTTAAAGAAGTATACGATTAGTCCGTTATCGCCTAACATGCTGAGTAGGAGGCCGGTGGTTCATAACCGGGCGATGTCGGGGTGCCTAGTAGCCTTTCTCCGAAAAGGAGCTAGCCTTCTCGGCTCGTACCTAAGTTTCCCAAACCCACACCGGTCTCCCGCAAGGGATCGGTGTTCATTTTCCCATTCGTGGGTGGCGACTCTTCCATATCTCCGAGCTCTGGTCCTGCCGAGCAGCTTGATTCCACGATTGGTTGCTTTCGGCGCCAATCACCGCTTACGTCGCCATGAGGTTGTCCACCCCCCGGTCCGCCCGGGAGATTAGGCCGCGGCACCTCGTCTAACACACGCCTTGACTAGGAACCACGTAGTCTAAGTACTTCACGGGTCGATCACACTACACGTAGTCGTCATTGCAAGAACAAACCATCAACCGTATAAACACTAGAAGTCGTTATTTGTCATATTTATAACTTATCGCATCCACATCATTTCATAGAGTTTCGTTATATAAATTCGCCTCACCCGTAGTTAGGAGTAGTTTATAGTCGGTTCCCATATCAACCTCAAAGTATTCACCACTTAAATAACGTATAAAACCGAGTCGTTTAATACTTGCAGTTATAAATCCCGTGGATTCGATACCCGGTCTTAACCGGATTATTACTTGATACGACGGGGTACACTTGCCCCTAAGTAGTCATGTCTAGTAGAGTCTAGGAACACGTACACCCCTTACACTTATATATTCTCACCCATCATTAACAACCTACTAGGCGCTACGCTCATCAGCGTCTCAACACAGCAGGTTTGGTGAATAATCCCTTTGTCGGCATAAAAATTATCTAACTTGAATTCAAGGCCATTATCAATCCTAATGATCCTAATGGTCTTATTGAACTGAGTTTCGATCATAGAAACAAAACGTTGAACCAAAATGGATTTGACAGACTTAACTTGAACAAATAAAATCCATGTATACCTAGAAAAGTCATCAACAACAGTGAGAAAATACTTATTTCCATTAATACCAGTATGGGTAGGACCCCATATATCCATGTGAACAATATAAAAACAATCACTAGTTTTAGACTTACTAATAGGAAACGCAGGTTTCTTTTGCCTGGCCAAATGACATATATCACAAGCAATATCTCCAACATTCAAATTGTCAATATACTTGTTCATGTGCCTAAAGCTAGATTGTCCTATATGTCCAAGGCGATTATGCCACATCAAAACATTATTGTATCCACTATGATTATCAACATCATTCAAAGTAACATCGAAAGATTGGCTAACAGAACCATGATTCATAGCATTCACATTGTTAACAACATACTTATTAAAAGAAAGATCATCATTCAAGCAGGGTCTGTGCAGTTGATAAAGTCTGTCACTGGACTTAGCTAAACCAATCATCCTCTTCATCTGTGTATGCTGTATGAAACAGTCATTATTAGTGAATTTAACCTCACAGTTTAGGGTATTCGTTAGCCTGGAAACTGAAATAAGGTTATATTCAAAATTAGGGACTAAGAGAGTGTCGTGCAAAATGAAATCCTCTGTGAACCTAATAGTTCCTATGTGAGATGCATATATTTCTGTCTTATTGGGTAAGAGGACTTTCCAATTATTCACAAGTCTTAAATCTAAAAATATCTCTTTTATACTTGATATGTGGCAACTCACCCCTGTATCAACTATCCAAGAGATTTTTCGTGTTTTGACAAGCATAGATACATTCAACATACCTTTAGTGACATTAGTCACGGGACAAATGGATGCAGTAGCACAGTTAATGTGCGATGTATTGCTGGGCGATGGAAGAAGCCTGAGTAGCTGTTGAATTTGATCGTTTGAGACCTGATTCATTATTGGATTGATGCCAACTGGAGCTGCTCCCAAGATTCCACTTGAATTGTTCTCAGATTGATCTTCGGTACTCACAAAATTGGCCCTATTAACCTTGTTCTTGAATTTGTAACCCGGTGGATATCCATGTTTCTTGTAGCAGCTATCCACAGTATGATTCTTGAAACCACAATGAGTGCATTTCTGACCATTCGATCCAAACTTCCTGTTGCCCCTTGTATTTTGTACTAAGGCTATAAGTTCTTGAAGATCATGAGTTTGGTTCTTGGGATTCTGAACAAGCGCCAGTAAATCTTGGCCTATATTGACAGCATCCGAGGCTTGACTTTGGCATTCATATTGAACAATCAAGGAAAAAACCTTGTTGATGTTAGGGATGGGATCGGTAACCATTATTTTAGACCTAACGGTGGCGAAAGCATCATTCAGCCCTTTTAAAAAACAAACAACCTGATCTGCATCTCTGTTCTTTCTGACTGTAGCCAATGCATTGCACACACAGCCTTCACAAACACACTCTGGAATATCTCTGATTGAGATATATTCATCCTAGAGCATCTGCAACCGAGTAAAGTAATCCGAAACAGACTTATTACCTTGCTTTAAGGTGTAAATTTCTCCTTGGAGCGTCGCTAAGCGGAAAACGTTGGACTGTGCAAATCTCTCCTTCAGATTGACCCAGACTCTTCTAGCATCTCCCATCCACAACACACTTTGAGCTATCGATGCAGATAAAGACCTAACGATCTAAGAGAGAACAAGATTGTTGCATCTCTTCCAGGTAACGAACTGTGTCGAATTGCTCGCCGACGCTTCAATCCACTAGTACAGAAATGCTCACTTGTGTCTCACCTCTTGTGTCGCACTTGAAGATAAAGCGACACAACAGAGTAACTAGTGTCGCGCGTTCTGTAAACGCGACACAACTAAGTATTTTGTGTCATCACTTGTGTCGTGCTTTAAGAGCGTGCGTCACAAACGTGTTACTTCTTGTATCGCCTATCTTACATTGTGACACAATAGCAAATTTGTGACGCTCTTTTATAAAAGCGACACAAGGAGTGTGTTATCTTTGTGACACGCTTTTATAAATGCGACACAAAGAATGTGTTATCTTACAAAATTAATCGTTTGTTTATTGTATTAATAATTCTAAATAGGCATATAGTTCATATTGGCCCATAAACTATACCTTGAAAATCAATTAACTCCCCAAACTATTAAAATTATCAATCAATCCCTTAGCCTATTTAAAAATCAACAATTCTCACACTCTTATTTCATTGTATTAAGAATTAATAGTAATTAATCATAATTCAACAATTTAACACATATGTAATATTGTAGAGGGTATGAGATATATTCATCTCAAGTCCCAACAAGGATCCAAGATAAAATAAAATAAAAATTTCACAACACATGCCGATTTTTTATAACTGGACAGGTTAAGTCGGGGGTCCGATATATTACCGTCTAGGCGGTTCAAGTCGGAGTAAGTCGGGGCAAGTCGGGCTAGGCGGGTAGTGGTGAAGCTCTTAGCCTAGTGGTTGAAAGCTTACCTATGCCTTGGGAGGTCATGGGTTCGAATCACATCCGGGTCTGGTGGGGATTTTTCTTTCTTCTTTAATGTAAGCGCATTGCGAAAATTTTTATAAAAAAAAAGTCGGGCTAGGCGGGTAAGTCGGGTTAAACGGGTCAGACGGCTCAAAAATCGGATGAATAATAAAATTATCAAAAATTTACTATAAAATAATACAAATAATAAATAAGACTAATTTACAGCTATAGCACTATATAAAACTAGTTTACAGCAACAACACTAAAAATCTAAATATTAGAAACTAAAAATCCCAATATCCATCTAACCTTCTAAGTGCCCTAATTTTAATTTCACAATCGCAGCCACCATCTGCTTCTTCCTCATCGCTCGCCTCTGCTCCTTCTTCCTCGTCGGCGTCGCCTCGCCTCTGCTTCTTCTTCATCGCTCGCCTCTGCTTCTTCTTCTTCATCGCACTCTGTTCTTCCTTCTTTCTATGCAAAGGTACGGTATATATGTTCTTACTTATTGAAAATAGGCTGAGCTTTATATTTTACTTGGTAATTACTATTTATCTCTTAAACTTCAATCGGTTTCAAACTTCAATCTTTGACCTCAGTTGCCGGAGTCTATAAATAAGCGAACAAGCCATTGAAGAGTTATTTCAATAGGGTTCTTCAGCGATACTACATATGGTTCTAAGTTCCTAAACAGGTACAATCTTCTCTCTTTCTCTTTTCTGTTTGTTATTTTCTTTCCTGAAATACTAGAATAATGGGTAATTTCATTTTGTTAGCTTTTCTTTCTCAATCGATCTTCAAAAACCTATCACTTTTACGCATATTACCTGTTTGATGAAACACTCAATCGAAGAAATTTTATGCATATTACCTGTTCGATGAAATGCTCACTCAGAATCAATTTTATGCATAATTGAAGTAATTTTATGCACATTACCTGTTCGATGAAATGCTCAATTGAAGCAATTCTATGCATATTACGTTGGATAAGAGAATTCTTCTTTCCTTCTCCAAAATTGGATTCTTTGGTCATTTGTTGAAGCAAAGCTATGTGTTTCAATTCTGTTTAGTTGATCCCTAACTGTTTGACAAAATGCCTCACTGAAAAATATTCATCCTATCTTTATGGTAGAAGCTTGATAGCACTTCAATTTCATTTTCTCATACAATGTTATCAATATGATATATGGTTAGGGCAGATTTACTATGTATTTTAATTTCTGCTTAGTTGCTACCTAAATGTTCGACAAAATGCCGCACTGAAAGATTTTTATGTTATTTTTATTGTAGACGCTTAATAGGACTTTAATTTGATTTTGCTTAACAATGTTATCACCATGATATATGATGGAAGATTTAGGGATAAATGGCGTTAAGACGCTTCCTTGCTTTCTCTGATGGCGAGTTGATGAGGTCGGATTGTAAGCCTTGCTCCAGATTAATGAGGCAAACAGCAGGAATTTTTACTGTTGGAGGAGCATTGGGTTTCTGGGTTCTTTGTAGATTGCATTATGGTATGTTTACTGTATCTGTTTCATTTCTTTTTATGTGTATATTTAGAGAATTGCAATTGATTTCTTGGGAGCATTTGTTACAAATTGAGCTTTTGTATTGCCTTTAGCTATTGCTGTTTAAGTTAGTTAATCATCTCTTCCCGGAGTGTTTTGTGTTATTATATTAAATCTTGTGAAAAAAGGCACCAACTTGCTTGTTGTGTTGATTTAAGTTGGATATGAAGGAATTCGAATAAGCATCACTCAATCTTGATGTCATGAGTGTCAAAGTTAGAGAGAACACAATTCAATAGCCATGCGAACAATGTAGACATGTTAATAATCTTGATGTCATGAGTGTCATTGAGGTATGAATAAAAAAAAAAAAAGGGCGGCCCGGTCGCATTACGCGTCCCCGCTGAGCGAGGGTCCGGAGAGGGGTCCCACCACAAGGGTGTATTGGGGGCAAGCCTTCCCTTGCCAATTTAATTGGCAAGAGGCCGCTCCTAAGACTCGAACCCGTGACCTCTGGTCACACGGCAACAACGTTTTACCGTTGCGCCAAGGCTCGCCCTCTTCATTGAGGTATGAATATATGTGAATATTTGTGTGATATTTATCGTGCTGATTCTGGAGCATATATGTTATCTAGGAGTAGTTATATGAATATACTCTTACCTATTTGTGTTGTAAGATATTCAATGTTATTTTGAGCAATTACATGGTTAAAAGATCTATTTGGGTCGGACAAGTTGGAAATTTAGATGGATTGAGGTGTGAACCTGGGTGGTAGCAAGTCAATGTTTACAGAAATAACATAATAGTAATAGAGTAGTTGTGAAACCTAAAGCTGGAATCCTCAATGGTATGGTCAACTTCCAGCCATCTCTATGATCAACTTCCTAACTCTTTTTCATTGGGGTAACTTTCGAGATCTATATATATATTTTTAAATTATTCTAAACAATGACTATTTTTTCAGGATGGGAAATAAGTCTAATGTAACAGGTGACATAATTATCCTACTTTACTTTAACCAAAGTAGAATAAGTATGATTCATTATTATGATACTACTAAAGGAATAGAGAAATTGAGACCGCAGAATTTCTTCCAATCCAAGTAGGGATGAATAAACAAATTATTTCTTCAAAACACATACTTTTATTTACTTTAGTTTTCTGTTTCTATTTGAATTCTCAATACACTGATATTTGAACTCCATTACATTCATGTGTCCGAGTAAGTTTTCAACAACCATGTTGTGTTCTAGTCCGGATGCTTCTCTTAAATACACGAGACATGTGATGGAACAAAGTTTTAAAAGATTCATATTTTGTCTATATTATGAAGAGTATTTTAGGGATAAGGTACCAAAATAGGCCTAAGGTTTTTGGGGAAGTACCAATTTAGGCTCAACGTTCAAAATAGCACCAATATAGGCTTAACGTTTACAACATAATATCAATTTAGGCTTAACGTTTACAATATAGTATCAATTTAGGCTCCACGTACAAAATAGCACTAATATAGGCTTAACATTTACAAAATAATACGAATTTAAGCTTAACGTTTACAAAATATATACAATTTAAGCTAAACGTCATAATTAAATTAATCATATTATATTCTTTCCCTATTAACTTTATATGTTATCTTTTTATTTAGTTCTATATTCTTATTTATTATAATACAATTAATTAGTATTTTTGCTTATTAAAACCTTATATTTATTTTTCATCAACCATTTCAAATTTATAGGGCTTTCAAGAACATTCAAATAGAGAAAGGACCTCATAGAAACAATCAATTGTTGGAATGGAGAAGTGAAAAGGTATAATATTGTTTTTCAATCTCAAGTTATATGTAATCTACTCGTATATGAATTAATATATTTAAATTTCAATACATGTAGTGCCCTCAACAAATAGGTGCAACGGAGTGTGGCTTCTATGTAATACGCAACATGTTTGAAATAGTGCAATATCACTCTGAAAGTGAGAATTTAACAAGGGTAAGAGTTACAATTTTTTTTCATTCTAGTCCTTCGTGTTTTTCCCTAAGTTAATTTGCAACTATAATACATTGATATTTTATGTTTACTTTCTTTGAAGGATTTTGCAACAAAATCAATGACATATTTTGAGGAGATTAATGATGTTCGAGATATTTGGGCCGATTATTTTGGAGTCAAAATCACAAGTCGCTAGATCTTTGCATAAGTGTTTTTGTGGAAGTTGTTGGTGTTTATTCGTTTTTCTAGATTTTTTTGGCTAGAAACTTGAATATGATAAGTTGAATTAATTGTTATATATGCAACTATTTCTTGAAGAAATTAAGTTGTGATTATATTTTGAATATGTATGTATTTATGCAATGTGGTACTTGTAGTTTTATGTGTATGTTCTATAATATCATGTAGAATCAAGTAAATTTTGATTATAAAATTTTATGCTAGATACTGTAAAATTTTGTAATTTTTTTTTAAATATCAATATTTTGCGTCGCGCGTTAGGAATGAGCGATACAAAGTGTACCAGATTAATCGGGGAGCTTGTGTCGTGCACCCTTGGAGCGCGTCACAAGAATTATCATATGTTGTGTCGCGAACTCCAGAAGCGCGTCACAAGAGTTATCGCTCTATTGTATCGCGCATGTGACAAGTGCGACACAACAGATGAGTAGTTTGTGTCGCACCCCTGTTGTGTCGCACAAAAGTGCGACACAACAACCTGAAAAAGTGCGACACAAGTAAGCATTTCTGTACTACCGTCAACAAAATCCAATTTGTTCTTGGATAATAAGGCCATCTTCATATTCTGACTCCATGAATGATAATCGTTAGTTCCAGATAATGGTGGAGTAACAAGAATAAGAGATGGATTTTCGCTAAAGTGAATGAAGTAAGGGTTGGATTCATCGATTCAGTTTACCATGACTGAAAATCAAAGGATAGAAAGGAAAGATCGAGAAAAAACAGTCGCGATCTAGGTAGAGGAGAAAGAAAAGGTAGAAGAAACCAAAAGACCCAAGTATTGGGAAAGAAGAAAGAAAGAAAATCGTAATACCAGAATACAGAGATTCTTGAATCGATCAGTGATCGATATTCATGAAATTGGTGCGGAAATGAGGAAGAAATTGCTGTGATACCATCTTAACATATATGCTTGAAGAAAGAGATCATGTATTGTACTAGAAGTTGAACAAAAGTTACAGTAGTGTTGAAGGAGAAGATGAAGTCGTAAAGACTCTTCATCTGATTCCTTAATACAAAGAAGAAAAAAGAAAGAAAAAATTAATAATCCTAATCTACTCCTAATTACCCCTATTTATAGGGACAGTCCTTACATCATAAATGAACTGTTTACACAATTACAATTACATCCATGTACTAACTTATGAAAAAATACAATAACTACAACAGATTAAAAATCATTAGTAAACAGTTAGATAATATAAAGGAATAATTAACAGTAGATTAATTATATATGTTAACAGAAGACGTTACTCTTTAAAAACTGTTTTTATTTAATTATTTATTTGTTAAGAGTTTAAACTAAAATAGATAACTTAAATATAGGAGAATAAAAAGGTAGTGGATTATATTAACATAAAATTCTATTGTTACAAAAAAAAAAAATTAATCCAAAACCACCAAGTTTTGAACAAATCGAAACACTGACGTTTTTTTCACGTTTTTTGACCTTTTGTGTCTTTTTTATATTTTATATAAAAAGTACATATTAAATACTAATATTATAAAAACCATATATGTCCATAGTTTATAAATTAATATAATACAGAAACTCAAAATTACTAATTAACACATTCTTTTCAAAGGAAAAATAATTAAAAATAGATACATGTAATTAGATTTATTTTTAAAGAACCATCTCTAAAATTCGGGATATTACAAGACTGGGTAGAAGTAGAAGTAGAAGAAGAACCATTCACATTATGCACTTCTTGTTCTTCTTGGCATCAGAGAAGTCGAAATAGAAGAAGGATCATAAGCACCATTAACATTATCCTGAACACGCACTTGTTGTTCTTCTTGAGTCGAAAATGGCCTCACATAAGTAGAAGTAGAAGAAGGATCACGTCCTATATTCGCTGATTGACAAAGAGATATTTCATAATTCACAAGATTGAGTTCCGGATATTCAATCTGTTGTTGAAGATCAAGTATGCGCCGATGACATCCTCCGACCGGATCCCGAGCACGGCTATCGGATTCATAGATTATATAGCATATAACCTGCTCTCTGTCAGCCCCATTTACGTTCCTGATCACACTTGTAAGCTTATTTTATCCCAAACAATCTATGTGCATTAGTAAATTCCTGTTCTAGCTCTGTTGGGAAATGGGGAGCCAGAAAACAGTCAGGTGCGCACATTCTTTCAGTGAAATCTGCAGACAGCGCAAGCATTGATCATTGGATTATTCATGGCTTCTTTCTTTTCTTTATTTCTATGAGAGTGCAAGATTGGAGATGGAGAGAGATATATTGTTTGAGGGAGATAAAAGAAAGAATTATGTTAATTCTTGCTCTATTTATATTTGAAATACAACGAATTAAATACTTCAAACCTCTCATTTTACACGTGCTTAATTGAATTTGTTCTAATTTTTTTTAGTATGTTATAATCGGAGTGGTCAGTAACCAATTTTTAAGTATCAATGTAAAACTTTTTAAAATTAAGTTATATTCTGTTTAATTAATATTCTTAACATGTAATTTTTTTTTGTATCTAATAGAAAAAAATTTAACTCAGCGACCGTCCAATTTCTGGGAGTTTGTCACCTGGGCCTAAAATTTCTCCATGAATTGGGGTTTGTCATTATTAATTATTATTATTTTTAAATAGAATATTAATAAGAAACTTTATTGTTACTGTACCATCCAAATAATTTCCTAAAAAAAGTTGCTGCCTAAACATTTACATCACCCTAAATTTCTAATTTTTGATCTGATATTCATACGGAATCAAAGCCAAATTAGACGCAGGTGAGAGATTCCATGCACTTCATTTGAATCTACTTATCAGGGGCGAAGCGAGCCCAGAGCCCGAGGGGGCTGAAGCCCCGCCGGCCACCGGCTCCTCCCTTGAGTATTGTTAGTTTTATCTCATGTAGCCCCCCTTATATTGGTATATATTTAACATAAATATTATTATTTCAATAGTTTAAAGTGGTTAAGTTGGTTAAGAGTTTTGTTTTAAGGTGAGAGGTCATGTGTTCAAACCACACTAATTTCATATTTTTTTTTGTTTTAAAATGTCAATTCCTCGCTCTTGTGTTCCTCCCTTTGATTTGTTGTCTGCGATTCAAGAAACTCACTACCAGTACCAGAACATCTTCTGCGACCTAAATTTGGAACTGACATCTTCTGCCAAGGTAATTCTTCATTTGCTTTTAAGGCATTCCTTTTAGGCTCAAAATCTTTAATTAAACTGTTAATATGCCCTCAGATTAGGACACAAGTGCTAGATTGAATGCGTACATATGGGAGTTCGACAAATAAAACCTGGGTGATTTTGCAAGAGTTCCATTTCCTGCTACTGGTGTTTTTTTTATTCGAAAGCTATAAATGGTTAGTTCACTCTGAAATTTTGGTATCAATATAGCCTACAACTCACATTTTAGTTAAATTAGTCCAAAGGTACATGTCTTAGACGATGAACTTACAAATTAGGAATTAGACGATGAACATACAAATGAGGAATTTCTATTACAATTAGGGATTTTCTCTCTTTTCCTTGGCTGAAACTTAGGCTTTGATTGGATGAGAGGATTTGAAGGGTAATTAAAGGGAGGGTAGGGAAGGGTAGGGAAGGGGAAGGAGATGGAGAGAGAGTATTACCCTTACCCTTACCCTTACCCTTACCCTTATTCGGTGGAAATGAGAAGAACTCGATTTTTGCAGAAGACGTTACTCTTTAAAAACTGTTTTTATTTGATTATTTATTTGTTAAGAGTTTAAACTAAAATAGATAACTTAAATGTATGAGAATAAAAAGGTAGTGGATTATATTAACATAAAATTCTATTGTTATAAAAAAAATAATTAATCCAAAACCACCAAGTTTTGAACAAATCGAAACACTGACGTTTTTTTGACCTTTTGTGTCTTTTTTATATTTTATATAGAAAGTACATATTAAATACTAATATTATAAAAACCATATATATCCATAGTTTATAAATTAATATAGTACGGAAACTCAAAATTACTAATTAACACATTCTTTTCAAAGGAAAAATAATTAAAAATAGATACATGTAATTAGATTTATTTTTAAAGAACCATCTCTAAAATTCGGGATATTACAAGACTGGGTAGAAGTAGAAGTAGAAGAAGAACCATTCACATTATGCACTTCTTGTTCTTCTTGGCATCAGAGAAGTCGAAATAGAAGAAGGATTATAAGCACCATTAACATTATCCTGAACACGCACTTGTTGTTCTTCTTGAGTCGAAAATGACCTCACATAAGTAGAAGTAGAAGAAGGATCACGTCCTATATTCGCTGATTGACAAAGAGATATTTCATAATTCACAAGATTGAGTTCCGCCAGTAGATATTCAATCTGTTGTTGAAGATCAAGTATGCGCCGATGACATCCTCCGATCGGATCCCAAGCACGGCTATCGGATTCATAGATTAAGCCTCATTTACGTTCCTGATCACACTTGTAAGCTTATTTTATCCCAAACAATCTATGTGCATTAGTAAATTCATGTTCTAGCTCTGCTGGGAAATGGGGAGCCAAAAAACAGTCAGGTGCACACATTCTTTCAGTGAAATCTGCAGACAGCGCAAGCATTGATCCTTGGATTATTCATGGCTTCTTTCTTTTCTTTATTTCTATGAGAGCGCAAGATTGGAGATGGAGAGAGATATATTGTTTGAGGGAGATAAAAGAAAGAATTAAGTTAATTCTTGTTCTATTTATATTTGAAATACAACGAATTAAATACTTCAAACCTCTCATTTTACACGTGCTTAATTGAATTTGTTCTAATTTTTTTTAGTATGTTATAATCGGAGTGGTCAGTAACAAATTTTTAAGTATCAATGTAAAACTTTTCAAAATTAAGTTATATTCTGTTTAATTAATATTCTTAACATGTAATTTTTTTTGTATCTAATAAAAAAAATTGAATTCAGCGACCGTCCAATTTCTGGGAGTTTGTCACCTGGGCCTAAAATTTCTCCATGAATTGGGGTTTGTCATTATTAATTATTATTATTTTTAAATAGAATATTTATAAGAAACTTTATTGTTACTGTACCATCCAAATAATTTCCTAAAAAAGTTGCTGCCAAAACATTTGCATCACCCTAAATTTCTTATTTTTGATCTGATATTCATACGGAATCAAAGCCAAATTAGACGCAAGTGAGGAATTCCATGCACTTCATTTAAATCTGCTTATCAGGGGCGGAGCGAGCCCAGAGCCCGAGGGGGCTGAAGCCCCCCCGGCCACCGGCTCCTCCCTTGAGTATTGTTAGTTTTATCTCATGTAGCCCCCCTTATATTGGTATATATTTAACATATATATTATTATTTAAATAGTTTAAAGTGGTTAAGTTGGTTAAGAGTTTTGTTTTAAGGTGAGAGGTCATGTGTTCAAACCACACCAATTTCATATTTTTTTTTGTTTTAAAATGTCAATTCCTCGCTCTTGTGTTCCTCCCTTTGATTTGTTGTCTGCGATTCAAGAAACTCACTACCAGTACCAGAACATCTTCTGCGACCTAAATTTGGAATTGACGTCTTCTGCCAAGGTAATTCTTCATTTGCTTTTAAGGCATTCCTTTTAGGCTCAAAATCTTTAATTAAGCTGTTAATATGCCTTCAGATTAGGACACAAGTGCTAGATTGAATGCGTACATATGGGAGTTAACCTGGGTGATTTTGCAAGAGTTCCATTTCCTGCTACTGGTGTTTTTTTTTATTCGAAAGCTATAAACGGTTAGTTCACTATGAAATTTTGGTATCAATATAGCCTACAACTCACATTTTAGTTAAATTAGTCCAAAGGTACATGTCTTAGACGATGAACTTACAAATTAGGAATTAGACGATGAACATACAAATTAGGAATTTCTATTACAATTAGGGATTTTCTCTCTTTTCCTTGGCTGAAACTTAGGCTTTGATTGGATGAGAGGATTTGCAGGGTAATTAAAGGGAGGGTAGGGAAGGGTTGGGAAGGGGAAGGAGATTGAGAGAGAGTATTACCCTTACCCTTACCCTTATTCGGTGGAAAGGAGAAGAACTCGATTTTTGCAGAAGACGTTACTCTTTAAAAACTGTTTTTATTTGATTATTTATTTGTTAAGAGTTTAAACTAAAATAAATAACTTAAATATAGGAGAATAAAAAGGTAGTGGGTTATATTAACATAAAATTCTATTGTTACAAAAAAAATAATTAATCCAAAACCACCAAGTTTTGAACAAATCGAAACACTGACGTTTTTTTGACCTTTTTTGACCTTTTGTGTCTTTTTTATATTTTATATAGAAAGTACATATTAAATACTAATATTATAAAAACCATATATATCCATAGTTTATAAATTAATATAGTACGGAAACTCAAAATTACTAATTAACACATTCTTTTCAAAGGAAAAATAATTAAAAATAGATACATGTAATTAGATTTATTTTTAAAGAACCATCTCTAAAATTCGGGATATTACAAGACTGGGTAGAAGTAGAAGTAGAAGAAGAACCATTCACATTATGCACTTCTTGTTCTTCTTGGCATCAGAGAAGTCGAAATAGAAGAAGGATCATAAGCACCATTAACATTATCCTGAACACGCACTTGTTGTTCTTCTTGAGTCGAAAATGGCCTCACATAAGTAGAAGTAGAAGAAGGATCACGTCCTATATTCGCTGATTGACAAAGAGATATTTCATAATTCACAAGATTGAGTTCCGCCAGTAGATATTCAATCTGTTGTTGAAGATCAAGTATGCGCCGATGACATCCTCCGACCGGATCCCGATCACGGCTATCGGATTCATAGATTATACAACGTATAACCTGCTCTCTGTCAACCTCATTTGCGTTCCTGATCATACTTGTAAGCTTATTTTATCCCAAACAATCTATGTGCATTAGTAAATTCCTGTTCTAGTTCTGTTGGGAAATGGGGAGCCAGAAAACAGTCAGGTGCGCACATTCTTTCAGTGAAATCTGCAGCCAGCGCAAGCATTGATCCTAGGATTATTCATGGCTTCTTTCTTTTCTTTATTTCTATGAGAGCGCAAGATGGGAGATAGAGAGAGATATATTGTTTGAGGGAGATAAAAGAAAGAATTATGTTAATTCTTGTTCTATTTATATTTGAAATACAACGAATTAAATACTTCAAACCTCTTATTTTACACGTGCTTAATTGAATTTGTTCTAATTTTTTTTAGTATGTTATAATCGGAGTGGTCAGTAACAAATTTTTAAGTGTCAATGTAAAACTTTTCAAAATTAAGTTATATTCTGTTTAATTAATATTCTTAACATGTAAATTTTTTTTGTATCTAATAGAAAAAAATTGAATTCAGGGACCGTCCAATTTTTGGGAGTTTGTCACCTGGGCCTAAAATTTCTCCATGAATTGGGGTTTGTCATTATTCATTATTATTATTTTTAAATAGAATATTAATAAGAAACTTTATTGTTACTGTACCATCCAAATAATTTCCTAAAAAAGTTGCTGCCAAAACATTTACATCACCCTAAATTTCTAATTTTGGATCTGATATTCATACGGAATCAATACCAAATTAGACGCAGGTGAGAGATTCCATGCACTTCATTTGAATCTGCTTATCAGGGACGGAGCGAGCCCAGAGCCCGAGGGGGCTGAAGCCCCCCGACTACCGGCTCCTCCTTTGAGTATTGTTAGTTTTATCTCATGTAGCCCCCTTATATTGGTATATATTTAACATATATATTATTATTTCAATAGTTTAAAGTGGTTAAGTTGGTTAAGAGTTTTGTTTTAAGGTGAGAGGTCATGTGTTCAAACCACACCAATTTTAATTCTTGGAGTTCGACAAATAAAACCTGAGTGATTTTGCAAGAGTTCCATTTCCTGCTACTGACGTCAATTGACACGGCAATGTGACAAGTTGTGTGCTTTTCCTATTACATCCTTTATAATTTTTAAGCTTCATGTGCTTTTGAGACATACGCCGATTCATAATGTAAATGGCTCAAATTTAACCTTTTCTTTGTCTGAATGGGTGCCAAAGATCATATAATGAAAGGAAATTTTTACTTTTCTAATAGAGCTTTCAGAAACTGCATTGGTTCTGGTTAAATTTTAATTTAATTTCTTGTGAAAAATGATGCATTTGGTCAAAATGTTCTACTTCATTGACAATTTTATAATAGCATAGTTAATGTTTCACGATGCATCTCTTTGAAACATTTATGGCACATTTCTATGAATGACTTTCTTATTTTTTACTTATTCCTTTTAGCAGTTTTGGCCAATTTTGAGAGCTTGAACTTGGAATCGGGTAGAATTCACAATGAAGGGCTGGCCTAAGAGGTCAGTTTTTGTGTTGCCTCTGTTTAAACTTTTCCACTTTTAATTTGGCTTCATACAAATTTACACCCATAAACTTGACAAATGAACTGGTTATCTTTTTCGGAGGCATTCAACTAATCATTATCTTAGTGCGACTTGCAGCGTCCGTGGCTTACCCGTCTTCAATGAATACCTTTCCATCTGGATATGCTCCTTGGGGGTGATGCTTCAAATGCTAATTAACACTGCAACAAGGAAAATCATGCATTCACAAGATGAAACTGATATCCATGGAGCTGAAGGCATGCATTGGTTCCTTATAGGCTTACATATTATTTTATTATAACTGTATTATGCTAATTAACACTGCATTTGTAAAATATCTTTCTAAGTTAATAATTTTAATCATTATAATTTTTTTAATGAGTTAATATCTTATCATTATAAACATTTTAATGAGTATAAAACCACCCTCCTTGTAAGTTAATAGTGAAGGGAACCGTTTATTCTCGTTAATACATTTAGTAGGGGACCCCAGTAATGAAGGGTGACATAAGGGTAAGATTGCGTTTTGCAAGCAATCAAATAGCAGAATTCAGTAGTACGTACTAACAGAGGCCCAATATCATCAGTTGATGGCGTTGTTACATTCAGACTCGAAGCATAATAACGGGATCAATGCACTTGTTACAAAAAGGGAAAAATTTGGAACTCTTTCGTGGAAAAGAGGGTCCTTTCGTCGCTGAATTTACGGCCTCGTTTGCACCGTGCACCACGTATTCTTACGGTCCACTGGCAGGCACCCCCGAGGGATTGGTTAAAAGCTAGACGCCTCCGTTGTTGCACAAGCTGCATAACTAGCTAATGAAAAACATTTTTGTTGTAGAACACTAACGGGCTGTTTGTTAGGAAGGATATAGGAGGTGGGATAGGGATAAAAAACACGAGATAAGTTATCCGGTGTTTGTTTGGGAGATAGAAAAGTGAGATAGACGAGGGATAAGTCTCTTATCCCTCAAATCCTATACCCAAGAGGGGGGTAGTATAAGGAAGTGGGATAAGCTCCTGCGATTTTAATAGGATGGAAAAGTCCGTCTTATCCCTCAAATTAATGTTATGTAGTTTAAATAAGGTTAAAATACTAAAATGTATTATTTTATCCCTATCCCTATCCCACCTACCAAACATTGAATAATAATTCTCGACTATCATATTTTTATCTCTATCCCAACCATTTATCCTTATCTCTATCCCAACCTTTATCCTTATCACTATCCCAATATAATACCAAACGCCCCGTAAATAGTGACTTGTAGTTGAAACGTAACATGATCTGACTTATTATTACTGCATATATTATTAGTATTTCTGTTAACAGAATCTAGTTGATCTGATTTATTTCTATCCTATATATATGTGCTTTATTAATTGTACTATATTGTTTAACTGTATCAGTCCTCAAGTAATTGTTTTCCATTTTTCACTCTAATTTTATGAAATCTCAGATTAAGTGCAGACACAAAAATCAAACCCTGTTAATTTCAATTATGATTTAGATAAATATTTAACAAGTCTTTACAAAATAGATAAAAAAAAAAAAACATAAAATATGGATCACCTCCTTCTTCTCTCAGCATCAATTTCATTAAGGCTCCCTGCTTTTCCTTTTCCGTCCTGATAATGGCCGTCGTGGTAAGTTTGCAGCGCGTACGACGAGACTTTGATAACAAAGGAATGGATAGTAGCAAAGTCTTTTATCAATATCACCTACTAGTTTTCTCTTTTCAGTTGTTGCAAATGTCTTCTTTTCAAGATCATACAATACTATAAACTTGAATCCAAGATCCAACATTATAATATTATCTCCTTCCTTCCAAAATCCCAAAACTTTCACTTCCCTAAACCGGTTTATATCGAACAGTAGCGGCATTTCGGACGTAATAGAGAACAGTTTGTTCCATTTTCCATCTTTCTCCTTCACATAAAAAACAGATTCCAATTCCAATGGATTCCAAGAGAAGAAACCCATACATAAACGGCCATCTAGAACATATATATTAGTATAAGGCAATTGGCTTTTGTTCGGATACAATGGTTTAAACACTTCAGATATCGTCTCTTTGGCCATATCAAATGCAACGAGAGCATATTCACCCCTATTTGGTCTACACAGCCAATACAAAGAGCCATCAGCAAAGTATCCAAAATATGGAACTTTATCTCTTCTGTAACGAAACTCCTGGCTACTCCTCCTCCACGAGTTCGACCTCAACCCGAAAATCCAAACTTGTGAATCATGAACATTGTTATCTGTCTTGACTTCTTCAATCAGCACAACCTTGTACTCGCCAGTAGTAGAATCATAACCCAAACCCATCCCGGTTTTAATGCAATGGCCACCTTGTGGGATTTTGATAGGGTTACGAGGAAGCTTTCGATACTGTTGGGTGGATGGGTTCCATACAACAAGTCTGAAAGAGTCTACAAACAAGAGAACTAAACCGTTGCAGTAACCATATGGCTTAACACTGTTTTTGTATGGTTTCTCCATCTTCTCTTCAACGCCAGTATCTAAATCACAAACATGTAATCTGTCTATCCGCCTTTCCATTGGATTTCCTCCTCGTAGGATCATCTTGCGGTCTTTCCTTTTTTCAACAAATATATTATGATGCAGATGTATAAACTCATTGTTATCAATAATGTTGCATAAAGATTTAGAAAGGCATCTGAAAGACAATACGGATTTCACTGAAGAACGAACTAGAATTTATGTGATTAGTTCTTGTGGAACTTGTGCTTGTGCAACTCTCTCATCAGTTTTCCAGTTTTCCTGTGGTGCTGGTGATGGTGCTGCTCCATGATCAGTTTCCCAGTTATCCTGATTTATAAGAACATATATATATATATACGAAGATCAAATATTTGTTATAAAAATTGGTGGAAAAGATCAAATTTTTATTCATAAAACAAGTGGATTACTATACCCAGCCCCAATTTCACACTTCCAGCCCTGAAAAAAGACGTAACCGCCCTTTAACCAAAAATTGAAAATTTCAAACCCTCCCAAACTCTCACAAATACATTTTGATCCGAAATCAAAGACAACACGTTTGATGGAGAGCAATTCGTTATCACCGGGAAGAGACGAGAGTGCCGCTGTCCCTGAAGTCAAGGTATTTTTCCGATTAAACTTCCATTGAATTCTGTAAATTTTTTAAATAAAAAATCGCTGGTTCGGCCCTCGGGCGTGTGAGCATCACGCCTCACCATGTGGTGGGGTATTTGAATATTACGCCCCACCACATGGTGAGGCGTGATGCTCACACCCCCCACAATGAGGTGGGACGTGATGTGCATACGCCCCATCATGTGGTGAGGCATGATGCTCATACGCCCCACCACATGGTGAGGCATGATGCTCATACGCCCCACCATGTGGTGGGGCGTGTTGCTCATATGTCCGAGCTTATTTCTGGCGAATTTTCGGGTTTAGACACCGAAACGCTATAGAAATATCGCGTGTTGGAATGTAATGTTCGTTATTTATCATTTGCAGGAGGTTTTGTTAGAAGATTTTAGCAGAAACGACATTGATTACAGTTCGCAATGTTTTCCCAAACAAACGTTTCAAACATATAATGAAGCTGTTAACTGGGCAAAACAGACGGCAATTAGGATCAGCTTCGAGTTAACCACAGCGTCGCACAAGACAGGGGGCAAGTCAAAATGTATATTGGTTAAATGTGCTCGTGGTATTAAGAATTATAGAAGGAAAAGGGATATGGATATGGAGGAAGTAGTACAGAGGGATACAAAAACAAAGTACTGTGGTTGCAAATTCCAGATAAAGGTTCTAGAAATCGCTGAATTAGGCGATTGGGTGGTGAATGAGATTGCTGGAGATAGAGGACAACACTGTCATTAGTTGGCCGTATATCGTCAGGGCTACAGACAGATGAGCGGACTAAGCCCAGGTTCCAAAAAACTTGTTCGTGAAATGAGTTCAGCTCAAGCTAAGCCTTGTGCTATTTTTGCTGCAATCAAAGAAAAATATTCGGAGGATTGCCCGACACAAAGACATGTCTATAACTACATGGAGAAAATCAGGACTGAGAGCTTTGAGGGTCGGGATGTAATCGGTCAGTTTTATCGGCTTGCTATAGATAAGAAATACGTACATTTGACGCAAGCGGTGCCGGGAAGCAATGTTGTGACTCACTTATTTATGGCACATCCTACATCGATCACATTGTTCTGATCTTATTACTTGTTTGTTGGTATGGATTCAACATATAAAACAAACAAGTATAAGATGCCATTCTTTGAGATCATTGGAATGATGCCTTCAAACAAAAACTTCTTGATCGCTTATGCAATCATGAAGGATGAAACTGAGGGAAGTTATATGTGGGTGTTACAAAAATTGAAGCTTTTGCTCCAACCTGATGTGCATCCGACAGCCATTGCTACGGACCGGGAGTTAGAACTGATGAGACCGATTCGTGAGGTATTTCCTCATAGTCATCATTTATTGTGCACATGGCATATTAATAAAGATGTGGAGGATAGAGTAGGCAAGTTGTGTGGAATGAAGAGTTTTGGTGAACTTTTTAAGAATTCCAAATGGAAACGTATAATTGAAGCCCCAACAGTAGCCGAATATGAGGCGGCAGTGGTAGCCATGAAGAATACTACTGCCAACTGGCCTCGTGTGATAGAGTACGTGGAGACCACATGGCTAGTGCATAAAGAGAAGTTTTGTCGAGCATGGACGAACAAGGTGTTGCACTTAGGAAACACCACAACCTGTCGAGTGGAGAGTTCACATGCACAGTTGAAACAGTGGTTGAATTCATCTATTGGTGCACTCGATACAGTATGGGCGAAGGTGCACAAGGACATTGAGGCTCAGATCGATGCGATCAAGTAAGACATTTATTCTGTTATTTAATTTAATCTTTTAAATTGTAATACATTAGTTTTGTAATCCTTTACTGTATATAATCAGATACTCACTCGAGGACTCGAGAAGAAGATCTGCGGTGGCTCACTGTAAAGAACCTTTTGAGTATCTCAACTTACACGTTTCACATTACTACTTGCATGTACTGAATGATGAGCTCAAGCGTATGCGCGGATTGAGTATGGATGTGGTAATTGAATGCGGATGCGTGTTGCCTATGACTCGTGGCATTTCGTGTGCATGTGAGCTTAAAACGTATATTGACACGGACACATCGGTCCGTGCTGACCGCATCCATCCTTTTTGGAGATCTCTTGCGTTTGAAGGTTTGAGTGACATACCAGTTACTGCTCCCGTATTTGCTGACGGGTCTGAGGATCACCGGTTTTTTCACTCTCTTGTGGAAAAGGTTGAAAAATTAGATCCTTCAATGGTGTGTAGCATATCGATGATGATTCATGATCAGATAAACCTGGAACAAAGTGGCTTCAAAGAACCTGAGGTCAAAGACACTGTTAGGGGTAGACCAAAGGGGAATTCATTAACGAAACGAAATCCGAGTGCATGGGAGTACAGTCAGGCACCACGAGGACGAGCACGATCCTCAGGTTCGAGGAGTAGTCGTAGTCGAGGCCGATCCTCATCCTCATTTGTGCATAACAACGAGATGCCGTGTATATTTTATTTTTTAATATATATGTTGAAGTTAAAGTAAATATATTATCGCTCACGAATTTCATATATTAATATTTTCAGCCGGATTTGATGCGGATATCGCCGGTTACCACCATTTACATTGGGTTCAAAGGCTCATCGTACCATTTATTACTGGATACCATGATGTTGTAGCAGATGGTAAATGTGGATTTCGTGTGTTAGCCGATGCCATCACCTATAACCAGGAGGGACAGAAGATGATGAGAGTGCTCATAGAGAATGAGATGCGGGCAAACCGTGATCTGTATGCGCCAGTGTTCGGGAACGGATTCGATGCTTCCCTCACGCGTATTAAATGGGCAGGAGCAGGGGTGTGGTGAGTCCCACTGGATGGTGAGTCCGGATGACTTATATGCTGCTGCATCTGTTTTGAATGCAGTAATATTCCTTTTTACTACATCACAGTTAGGATGTTGCACTATACTGTCGATGCGTTCGGACGATGGAAGACCACCAGAGCGAGAGATTGTGATTTGTCATTTGGAGAGTTATCAATACTACATACATCTTTATTTAAGACCTGGATTTCCAGTGCCTCCCATTGCCACCCAATGGCGTATATTTCGTGATCCGAGTGTTCGTCACTTGGACAATCTATACGCTGAAAGGAGAGCGGCTTGGACTAGATTATATTAGTTTTATGTGTTGTACTTAATAATATTTATTCATGAACTTATATTATTGTTACTGATTTTAGTTAAAATTGTATGGTATTTATAGATTTTAAGTACAATTCTGTAGTTACGGGTTTAACGGCCTATTTACGGGTTTAATGGCCTATTTTTTTTGCCTTTCCGTCATGCAGGCGTGTGGCTATCACGCCTCACCGCATGGTCGGGCATGTGGCTATCACGCCTCACTGCATGGTCGGGCGTGATAGCCACACGCCTTTCCATGTGGTCGGGCGTGTGTCTATCACGCCCGACCACACGGTGAGGCGTGTGGCTATCACGCCCAACCACGCGGTGAGGCGTGATAGCCACACGCCCGCGTGACGGGAAGGCAAAAAGAAATAGCTTTTTCACCCCATAACCCATGAAAGGGCATTTTCGTCTTTTCACGGGGCTAGGGGTGGGAATTTACATCCAAATACAGAAAGTGAGCCAAAGATGAGTGGTTTCTTATTCTGTATACTATAAAAACAGTCAAAACAACACACACTAAATCTGCATATTACGATTCTGAATTCCATTCATGAATCAGAAGAAGAAATTGAAACTGGCCTTTTTCTGATCCAATTGATGAGGAACCACAACCACATCCACATCCGCATCGGGTGTTGCCCTGCCGCACCGGAGTTGGTTACCTATTGCCGGAGGAGATAATTCCGTAGAATAGAAATCAAGGAGAAACTGGAGAGAGATATAGGATTTGCTGCTTCAATAGTATTTGTCAAATACAAATACTCATATTTATAGGTTACTGATTGTACTAAACTCTCATACTTTGACTTGATTTGAAATTCTTATTTGGCTACGTTTCTCAAAACATCTTATTTTAAATAACTTTTAAGCTGTCGGTTTTTTTTTGGAAGAATATAACTATTTATTCTCCACATATCATTATATTAATGAAAAAAATAATTTTATCCTTCCAAAATATATAATATGAAATATTTTTTTTAAAGATGAAAAAAATAATATTATTTATGTATTAATTTTAAGGGATATGATGCAAAAATACCCCTAACTTTTACGGTCAGGAGCAATTTTACCTCTATCCTTGGCAATGAAAAGTAAATTTACCCATAATTTTAGCAAGTTGGGTCAATTTTAGACATTATTATAAAACACAGATATTTGGTTCCTTATTCTACACCAATTATATATCAGTTTGTAAAAAAATATCGTATTTTATGTTATTTAATAATAGAATTGGAGATTATTATTTATAAATTTGGTGACTTATTTTGAATTTTTTTCTCCAAGTCGTACAAAAGATAATATATTTTTTAATTTAAAAAAAATCACGTCTAATCATATGTTTATGATCTGTTACTAAATTGAAGTGTAGACGCCAACATTCATGACCAAGAAAAAGTTTGATAAATTATTTTCAAATTCATCCAACTTGACAATGTTAGGGTAAAGTTACTCTTGACTACCAATGTTATGAGTAAAATTATACTATTTTAGACGTTAATAGTAAAATTGCTCATGTCTATAAACGTTATGAGTATTTTTACACATTATCCGTAATTTTAATTAGATAGTTACAAATAATTTTTGCTATTATTATTAGATTTTTTCATAGGTTAGATTACACTAGGATCAAGTTTAGATATAATCAGATTTAACATGTAATTATTTTGTTAAGTCTCAACCCATAGTGTTCTATATCGGCTCGGATTAGACTGAGAGGATGTTTGGTTGCTCATTTGCATGCTCCTATTTGCGTTTTCACTTCAAAACGGAGAGTTTTAGGAGTTTAGTTAGAAATCTCCAGTTTGCCTTTTACACCTGAAAAGTAGCCTTTTACAAAAGCTGGGAATCCCTGCTTTTTGAAAAAACAGTTTTTTCCAACAGCAAACAACAAATAGCAAAGTGTAACCGTAAACGGCAACAACAAACAGTAGATAAACCAAGCGGACACTGAACCAGATTGAACTAATTTTCAAATCCAACCCGGCCTCCCAACTAATATATATATTAAAGGGATGAGATGTAAAAGTACCCATAACGTTTACAATCACGGGCAATTTTACCTTTAACATTTAAAATGATCCAATTTTACTCATAACATTGACAAGTTGAGTCAATTTAAGAAATTACTCATCAAAATGTCATCTCGCTAAAAAATATACTGTTTTTTTTTGTATGAGTTGGAAAAAAAAATTAAATATTTCGCCAAATTTATAAATATTAATCTCTAATTCTATTATTAAATCACAGAAAATATGAAATACTTTTTTTAGAACCAACTGTTATGCAATTAGTGCATAATAAGGAATAAAATATATAATAATGTCTGAAATTGACTCAATTTGCAAACGTTAGTGGTAATAAAATTGCCTTGGCTCCCAATGTTAGAGGTAAAATTGTACCATTTTAGACGTTAGTGGTAAAATTGCTCTTGGCTCCTAATGTTAGAGGTAAAATTGTACTATTTTAATTCTTAGGGGTAAAATTACTCCTGACTATAAATGTTAGATGTATCTTTGCACCTTATCCCTATATTAAATAATAAATTAAAACTAAAATTAAAATATGGTTATTAACAATAAAAATGTAACAAATTAAAATTTAATTAAGGCCTAATACATTACCAACTCCCTTAACTTGTCCAAAATAGTAAATTGGTTCCCTGAACTTTACAAATTCTCAACAGCTCCCTAAACTTGTTTATTTCGTATCACCAACTTCCTAAACTTGTCCATAAAAATAGATTAGCTTCTTGAACTCTACAAATGTCTCACAAACTCCTTAAACTTGCTTACTATGTAACAAATAAATACAAAAACTTATTAAACCTAAATTCTAAAAATACGTCTTCATCTATTCGAGAGGTAATTTTTTGCTTCTAATTAGCTACCGCACTTCTGGTAGCTAATTCGGTAGCTAAAGTGGTTTACCGACTGAATTTAACGGTTTACCGACTAAATGCATTCAGTCGGTAAGTACCTAGTCGCTGGATAAACGCCGACCATTTTTTACTGTAGTCGCAGACTATAGCGACTGTTTTATTTAGTCGCAATTTTACCGACCATATTCTGCGACTACAAATAATCGCTAACGTGCTGGATAACCTGATCGATTTACCGACGAAATACTGACGGAAATTTTGTCCGTAATGTATAGAATACTGGACAATTTATTTATTTAATTATAATTATAAATTTTATATATAATTGTAATTACAATTATAAACATGTTTTACCTTTTCACAATAAACAATATTCATTAAAACTAGAAATATATTGAAATATATTTAGAAATAATTAATATTTTTTTTGAATGAAATAAAGGAAGGGCCAGCATAGAATATCCCAATAAGTTCGGCCCGAATAAAAAATGTCCAACTACACAAACCTATAATTACAAACACCATTAATATCATTGATCAAAACATTGCAAAAGTCGGGCGAAGCCGCCTCTGTTGCCCAACTATATACATTGAGTCTACCTCAAGCCACATTTGATGTCGTCCAAAACTCTCAGCCTTATTGACCGCATACATCGCAAATGCCGAGGGAATAAAAAACGCGAATGCTCCGGGGCACCAATGGTTGACCGCATACATCGCAAATGCCGAGGGAATAAAAAACGCGAATGCTCCGGTGCACCAATGGCTGCTCATCCGTGTTTGCCTTGACCCATCCACTTTAGGGAGGTGTCCACTAAAGTGCCAGAATGCTGAAGGCAATAAGAAATCGTTGAGGAAGAGCAATTTGTGATGTCACATGAAAATCAATACTTGTAGTCATGAAAATCAATACCTGATGTCACATGAAAAACGAAAAAAGTAAAAAGTAGAAAAACAAAAATCTAAATCAATTACAAAAGTTGAAACTAGTTCATCTTTACTTGTTTCAATTGCAAGTAAAAGAAAGAGGAACTGAAAAAGTGATTCAGCACAATTAGTACCTGGAATTTCAGCAACACGAGTCACAGTGTAACGACCTCGCGACAGAGCTCATGTGCAGCGACAAGAGTTTGTACTAGTAGGAAATATATCAAAACTGAATCTTGTAATAGAGTCCATATATAGGGTTAAAATTGATCTTACTTGGAAATACTAGGGTTAAATTTGAACCATTTCATATGTTAGGGCTAAATATACACTTCATCGAAAATGTTACAGTCAAATTTGATAATGGTTAAAACTGTAAACATAGGAAATCACAAAAACATATAAGAGAAAAAGCACATATATATAACAGACTTGGTAACCATTTGCACCTTTGGCATAAACCAAATTGAAAAGAAAATGCACAGAAATATTCAACTTTTGTCACATTATTAAGTGGCATTCCTATTGAACACAAATGCGAATTTTAATAAAAAAAAATAAGTATATCATCTGATCTCATCTCAATTAATTAGAGTGGAGAAGAAAAAGTTTTCTAGTTCTACCACAAAAAGGCAGAACAAAATAAATAGATTGTTCAATGGAATTGGAAGTGGCTGTATACAATTGAAGACCATTATCTACAAAAACTACAAACCACGGGCTGGCTCAGATTTGCTTACTAGTGCTATATTAACCATTGCATATATCTTGCATAAACATAGGTTAGAAAACAGAGAGAGCAGTGATCCATCGTGGAGAAGGGCCACACAAATTTCCAATCATAAAGGCTCAACCTCATTTTCTCGGCAGAAAAAGAACATCATAGAAATATATATAATCACTCCACTTTACATCAAAAGTAAAGATAGAAACTTTCTGCAACATCAACATGATAAAACTATAACAGTTAGAAGAAACAAGTTGACAACAACACAGAGCGAAAAAAAAAAAGCAATCAGGGTCTCTCAATATCACTACCATAACTCTATCTCAATCTAGAAACAAGACTTAAAAAAGGCCATAAACAGACAATTCTTCCAAGACGTGGATAAGCAGTAAGCCCCAAGTGTTTCATTGGGTAAAATGTAGCTAATGAGCATCATAAGTTAGACAATGGGAATGCATAACCTAGCCACCTGAATAAAGAGATAGTAATGGAAGAAAAAGAATTGAAAAATTGACAATCAACAATTGCATGTTTAACTTAACCAGCCTGCAACCTTTTCTTTATGGTATCAATTGGATATAATGCGGTTTCAACAACAACACCAGCAGTACCTCCAGCCATAACTCCCTCTACAAAATTATCCAAAGCAATCAATACTACTAGTACAAATTTGGTAGACATGAAATTCTTTCCTTTTAAGTAAACACAGAGAACTCAGTAGAAATTAGAATCAAACAAAGCTTAGAATCAATTGACTTTATTAAACACTAATGCAGTAATTTAAATGCAATTTGAAAGCTTCATAATTAGGGGGAACACTTGTTCAATTATGAGTAAAAAACCACAAAAGCAAAAAACACGGCTCCCAGCCTTAGTTTAGTTGCACCCCTTTGAAAATCAGTTGGACAAGACAGACCACCATCTCTCGGGGTATGAGAATATTCCGAGGTTGAAATTAGACTCCAACTAGGTCATACAAGCAGTTCACAAGAAAAACTTCAAGAATTAATGACGCCCCTATTAACATCTTAAACACCAAAACCAAAACAACATCAACACCAAAACAACAAACGAAATCATCAACAGGGAACATAAGAAAATCTCATTCCAACCCAGAAACAATTTTGAAAGAATTCGTCTGTAAGGAACAAGCAAAGCAGCACATTTAAAGTGATATTCTTAGAAAATTCAAACTGAATAGAAGAAACGCATCAAAGCTCCGATCTAGTAACAAGATCAATCTTCAGAAATAGGAGATCCCCACTTACTTTCCACCAAACTGCCGAACCAACAGCTTTTTCTTGTTGAGACTCATTGAATCTCTCTTTTACAGTATCTATGATGGCATTGATTCCATCTCCACTGAACAAATTTACTACCTCCTCCAGCAGAAATATACCTACAAGTGATTTTTTTTTATTATAACACGGCATTTGGGACAGAGAAGTTAAACAAAAATTCACAAGATATATTCCAATCCTTGAGCTGATAAGGAATCTATCATAGAATGAACTGAAAACATCAGTTAATCATGTAACAATTTTGAGTTTATTTCTAGACACAACAATGAACAGGGTGAAAGTACAGGGTCGATATACTTTTTGAGCGAAAAATAAGAGAACCATTATAATCAGGCAAAAGGAAATCTCACATAAAGATAATGAAAAGCACCAATCTCACACCCAACCCATAAATTAATATATATGGCAAAGGAATCTCAAACAACCCAAAAAATTGAAATTGAAAACTTACATGATAGAGTGAAGACCGAGCTTCTAAAGAAATGAGAAGTTCAGAGGTTTAAAAGATGGATTAGGTCGGAGAAGAAGAGAGGGGACGGATTAGATCGGTGAAGAAGAGAGGAAAGGATTAGCTTGAGGGTTTAGATCGGAGAAGATGCTGCCTGAAAAGAGCGGTATCAGGCCGAATCAGAAGAATGATCAAGTCGGAGAACAGAATACTGAAACGGCCGCTTGTCGAGCTCGAAGAGAGAAGAGAGTAAAGAGAGAGAAGAGATTAGGGTTTTATCTTTATCTTATCCCTTTTTATATTTATTTTTTCTTTATTTTTTCTATTTTATTTCCTTTTAATTATTTTTATTTCGGTAAAACATGAGTCAATTTTACTTTCATTCTTGGCGACTGGGAAAATACATTAGCGACCGAATCAGTCGCAATTTAGCGACCAATTATGATCCGGTAGCTAAAAACAGTAGCTAACTAGCTGTTTTCTTGTAGTGCTATCTTTCACCTATTATAAGAGTTAGTGTTGCAGGTTTGAGAGATTGAATGAATGAGAATTGAGAGTTGAGAGTTGATATTATGGTTTTTATATTTAGTTGTTACAGAATAAGCAAGTTTGAGAAGTTGATGAGACAATTACAAAGTTTAAGGAGCTAGCATACTTTTATGGACAAGTTTAGAGAGCTGATGATACGAAATAAGAAAGTTTAGAGAACTGGTGAGACACTTGCAAAGTTCAGGGAGTCAATCTACTAATTTGGACAAGTTCAGAGAGCTGGTAAAGTATGGGGCCTTTAATAGGACGAGAGATTACCTTCGGAGGAAGTCACATGAGAGGATGACCCCGTATCCATGATCCAAGTCGGTGCCGGTGGATGAAGTTCCATTATATGCATAACGGCCTCAATGTCAGTCGGAATGGGCATGGCCGAGTAAGCTTGCTGTTGTGGATGAGGATCAAGAATGCTTGATTGGGAATGAGGCCATGAAATATATGTATGGGGGCTGCCCAAGGAGAGGAAGGATATGAGTTTGGTTGTATGGCCTATGGCCAAGCTGATGGCCATTGTGGAGAATTGCGGCCCCAACTAGGAAAAAATGGTGCTGATGTCCGCTGCGTCCAGCCAATTGACAGCCGCTTTTGTTAATGCGGTAAGAAGTTTGACTGCCGCCTCGACTCTTGTTACGCGGCTGGTTGTTTCGAGTCGCTGCAAAACAGTGTTGTCGGGATGTGTGATTTGATATTAGATACGGCTAAAGCCGGATGAAATTGGTTTTTGGAATCCGACATGGTTAGAGAAGAGAAAAAGAAAAGAAAAAGGCTGAATAATGAAGAAGAAGAAGAAGCAGCGGCAGCAGTAGAGGACAATAGGAATGGGGAGAGTTTTGATAACCTGGAAATAATACCATGAAAGAATTTGTTTCCTTAATTAATTCTTTTCAAATAGGGTTTGTATACAAAAATATTCACACAATCAATACCTAACATCTAGCTCTCTATTTGATTAAGAATTGTAACCTTCCTAATTTATTTCAATCACCATAATTACAATAACTCTCTATTTGATTATGAATTGTAACTTTCCTAATTTATTACAATCACCATAATTACAATATAACAACAATAAATATAATATATTTTCTTAATACGATTAAAAAATTCTTATAAATATATAGTTAGGTTTTTTATTGTTTTTTTGTTTCAAATTATCTCATACGTTAGTTATTAAATATTGGTTAAATATTTAAATAGTTTATTATTTTCTTTAAAAAAAATCGTTTATTTTATTTAATTTGAGAGGTTAGATTAGTTAAATTTAGATTTTTTTTAATAGGATATAGGTTTTTTTTTCAATTTGTACTCATTTAGGATTTTTGTTTAATTAATTGGTTTAAGTAAATCAGTTAGATTGGTTAATTTTACAATATATATATTATTGGGTTGAATTGTGAATTAGTTGAATTAGGTAATCAAGTTAATGTTAGTAATTCTATTAGTATAATTGAATGAGTTAACAAAGAATCTTAGAAACTCACTGCTATAAATTCCTTTTGATTTTCTAAAATAATAGGATTAAGAATTAGAGAAAACTTTATGGAGACTAAAAAAAACCGAAGGCTTAAATCGTTATCCAATTTGTTTTTCTACACACTATGAAATACTTAAAATGCAAATAGTTAACGGATGAAACCCAAATTAAATAAATTTTATCCAATGAGAATAAAAAATCATACTAATTAAGATTGTCTTGATTGGTCAAGGGGGGCATGGGCCGGACCTGTCGGGTTTTTAATAAAACCTGACGAGTCCAAGTCCAGCCCAGCCTGTAAGAAATTTAGTCGGGCTCGAGCTTGGGTCTAAGATATAAATTCCAAACCCGCCCGTCCAAACACATTTATATATTAAAAAAATATAATTAAAATATATTATAATTTATTACAATTAAAAATACAATTAAAGTATATTATAAATTTATAATTTATAGATTAAAAAAAAGGTTATAATTTATTAAACTTAAAGGTTGTTGTAACACAGCAGAAAACATCAGATCGGCAATACTGTAGCAGGAAATATTGCATCTGTGGGTTGCAATGCTTGGCACCCGCCGTCAAGAGGACTGCTCTCATGTTGTGTCGATGCCGCATGTTTTAATGTTGATGCTCGTGCAGGGTTGGGAGCAGTAGTACGGGATACAAATGGGCAGTTTGTAATGGGGAGATGTGCGGGTCTGTTATATTATCCAACGACACGAGAATGTGAGGTCGAAGCTCTATTACAGGCTATGCAATGGCTAGAAGCTAAGGGAATAAGGAATGTGGTTTATGAATCTGATGCTAAACAAGTAATTGATGCAATAAATTCTAGCTTTGTTGATGATTTTGAATTTGGGGATAGAATCATTCAAATACAGTCGATTCTAACATCAAATGACTCTTACTCAGTCAAATCGGTGGCAAGCGAATGGGATGACACATGTTTTCGCACAGTCTTCTCGTTTATCCACTTGCCCTTCAATTTTTAATTCTTTACCGAGTTTTGTTTCTGAATCTTTGTTACAATTTTGCCAAGTTTGGCCTCATTAATTCATTGCTTTTTTTATTCAAAAAAAATAATCTATATTTATAAAAATATATTATAACTATAATTTATATAATATAATTTATAATTTATAATTTATATAAATATATATATAATATATATATATTATATATCATATCGTAAAGCCCAAGCCTCCTAGTTTTTGGTAAAGCCCAAGCCTCCTAGTTTTTGGTGGGCTTATACGGGCTTGGGCCAGGCCGGGCGTGACAATATTTTCATGTGTCCAAGCCCAGCTAAATATTGGGTCTGGGCCTGGGCGGACCGGAAGGGCTCACCGGCCCATGCCCAAGTCTAAAGGCAGATCTCGAGTTCGAGTCCTAGCGTACATAGAAAACTTTAATTGGAAGAGGATCCACCTAAAGGGTGTGTGACGAGTCTCAAACCAACTATAAAAAAATCGAAAATTGTAATTATTAATTTCAAGTTAAGTATGTTATATATGTACAATTAGTATTAATTACCATATTATGCAAATAGTTAACTCATTAAATCCAATTTGAAAAAGAATCAGCCCTAATGACCGTCGAACAATTGTTCAACGCTACCTCCCCGATTTCCAGCCAGCCTCTTCCGTCCGGCCGCCGGACCTAATGCATACAACTTTCGACGCCCCCCAATCTCGCTCGCATGACAAATCTTTCTCGGAAACAGTTGCTGGAACTCAGAATCACCCCACCCCTAAACCATTAATTGATTTAGCAGCAGAGGGTCTGATCAACATAGAACATGTTAACAACAATCGACTAAAACCTAGGATTGTACTTTCCCATGAGTTCAAGGAGAAGCTAGCTAACCCCTGAAAAGACACACTTATCGTGAAGCTGCTTGGTCGGAATATTGGGTATGTGGCTCTACGGAACAGTGCACTGGAACTTTGGAAACCTGTCGCAGGTGTCGATATTATGGATTTGGGATATGGATTCCACATGGTGAGTTTCAAGAATGTGATTGACATGGAAAAGTGATGAATAAGGGGCCGTGGACTGTGCAAGGGCATTACCTCACCGTTAGGACCTGGACACCTGAGTTTAGACCCTCAAAAGCACATGTCAATTCCACAATGGTATGGATTCGAATACCTGACCTGCCTATGCAATTTTTTGACGAAAACCTGCTGTTAGCAATTGGTAATATGTGTGGCAAAGCTGTCAAAGTTGACAGGAATACTGCTGAAGGCACTAGGGGTCGATATGCGCGCGTTTGTGTAGAAATCGACCTGTTTACCCCTTTAATAGCTCAAATCTAGCTCGATGTTGAACTCTACAAAATAGAGTACGAAGGATTGCATATTGTGTGTACTAACTGTGCGCGGTATGGGCACTCAAGAGAGGCGTGTAATAACCCGAGTATTCTGCAAGGGGAAAAACATAGTGATGTAACGATGGAGGCTGCCCCGAATGTGAACCAGGTGATCAGTAATGAGGAGAATAAGGAGAATAGAGCTCCGAATGAAGAAAAGCAGGAGGCCCCAGTTTATGCCCCTTGGATGATGGTGCAGAGAAGAAAGTATGCGCCCCGAAATAGAAACAACATGAATGCTGTTGGGTCTAATGTGCCAAAGCTTTTCAAACCAGTTGAACAAGACACCACTGAGAGTCGTAAGGGGAAGGATCCGATGAGCAGCACCAGTCATGTGAAGGAAAAGGATAGCTCTAGTCCTTTTGAAGCTAACCGGGGCAAATTCTGCTTCACATCTCGCAAAGGGAAAGGGAGTCGAGATTCAGGGAGCACTCAGAATCAAGTCTGGAAAGATATCTCAAATCATAATCGATTTACGAGTCTGAGTGCAGAGCATAGCCTAGAAGAAAACACTCAACCACCCATAGGAAGGCATAGAGACAACATGATCACCATATTTGGGGATACCAGTAATAGAAGCAAGAGAAGCAGGGCAAGTGAAGGACCACATCTCTTCAATCAGCCATGCCTAGTAAACACACCAGGAAGCCATGTGCTTGTTCAGAGTCCACCATCTCTAGGAAACACTGGAGGAGAGGGACGTTGCTAATCTGCTTTTCTTTTAGAGGATTCCCTGTTACATTCTTCATTCCAACCTTATGAAGATCGTATCTTGGAACTGTTTTGGTGCCGGTGGCTCCAAATTTCAACGTGCATTACGCCATTTGGTCAAGTCCTATAAACCTACAGTTTTAGTTCTTCTCGAGACCAGAACCCAAGGGAACTAGAGCTAGAGACATTGGAAGAATGCTTTCATATCCAAATGTGGAAGTTATTGAGACGGAGGGATTTAGTGGAGGCATATGGCTTTTCTGGGATGCTGTTATGGTATCAATTGATATCTTGGGGAAGAATAAGCAATTTATCCACAGCAGAATAACGAAGAAAGGGGGTCCTTCACACGGTTCAACTTGGTTTCTCACCTCTGTGTATGTCAGACCACAAATGAGTAATAAGAGGTTATTCTTTGAAGACTTGAGTAATTTAAGCCAGTCAGTTGTTGGCCCATGGCTAATTGTAGGGGACTTCAACTGCATCAAAGGAGCTGAAGAAAAAAAGGGTGGCTCAGCAAGAGTCCTTGATCGCTGTGAACCTTTTGCGAACTCGATAAACACTCTCAATCTTGTTGATCTCGGCTATATCGGCCCGGCTTTCACATGGTACAAGGGTAATTCTCCGAGGATAAGAGTGGCATGTAGGCTCGATAGGGGACTTTGTAATGTAGATTGGAGACACGATTTCCCGGAAGCTGTAGTACGACATCTTCCTAGAAACCAATCAGATCATGTGCCTATAATGATTGACCTTAAAGGTGGTGTGGCGACTAACCCTCAGGCCTCGTTCTGTTTTCTGGCAGCCTGGATGCAACGTCCAGATTTCAAAGAACTGATAGCGAAGTGGTGGACTGGGAATGGAGATCTTAGAGAAAAATTGAAGAATCTGGCTGCAGTTTTGACTGAATGGAATAAAAATGAGTTTGGAAGCATCTTTTTACAGAAAAAGCGGATTCAGGCCCGTATTGCGAGTGTGCAAATGAGACTAGCGATGGATTGCAATATGGGTCTTTTAAAGCTTGAGGAAAAACTTCTAATTGAGCTAAATGACATATTGTTACAGGAAGAAATGCTATGGCACTAGAAATCAAGAGTTCAATGGCTGACCTATGGCGACAGGAACACTTCCTTTTTCCACACATCTACAATTATTTGACGTCGAAGAAACAAAATTGAGGGCCTGCAAGATGTCAATGGCTGCTGGGTCTGGGATGCGGATACACTGAAAGCTATGGCGGTAACTTTCTTCTAGGACCTGTTTACTGAGGAGAGACCGATTAGGCCTAGGCTAAACGCGAGGACCTCGTTCCCGAAAGTATCAGATGATGATTTAATTTTATATTTAATATTAATGAAAGTTTCATTTTGAGTTTTATCAAAAAGTTAATTTCTTTTAATACATCAATTATCCTCTAAACTTGTCTAAAAAACTTATTAACTCACTGAATTTATTTGGTATCTCATTAGCCTTATAAACTTACTTAAAGCGTCATGATTAAGTCTATAAATTTGTAAAAACACCATAAAAATATACAAAATAGAAAACTAAATTGTTTTAAAGACTTAGATCACGAATTAGACATTTATTTATTAAGTTTTGAATTTTTATACAGATCTCAATAAATTAAAACGTATATCATTTTAAATAAGTTCAGATGGAAAATGGATCACTATAAGCAAACTCGGTGGTCGATAAGACACTTTAAATAATTTTAAGTGGCCAATAAATTCTTTTAAACAAGCTGAAAAGACCAACGAGACATTTTGTAAATTCAAAAACTGTTGATGTATTAAGTCTTTCTATTAATTGTTTTAACATTTTATTTTACTTTGTCGATATGTACTTTTTTTACGAGTTAAGATACAACGTTAAACCACATGAACAAATAATTTATTAAAATTTTATAAACTTTTTTATAAATGTTAAATAATTAAAATTCACATTTCCACTTTTTTGTTTTACCATTTTCAGTCTTTTACCATTATTCCTTGCTTGAACTATTTGTTTCATGGTTGATTTTCTTTTCCATTTTCTAAGTAATTTCCTTATTAGTTATGGTATAAATGAATATTTAAGCAAATTGGTCACCACTTACCATATTCATGCAAGCTGAATTAGCAATATGCACTTGATGTTTTTAATTCAAATTCCCCAACATAAAAATAGGAGCCGTATCAATTGATTTAGTATTAGCAGAAATAACTAGAAAAAATACCAAAAAATATATGTAATTTTAAACACGTTGTCCTCAAATCTAGATAAACAATCAACTAGTCTTTACAAAATACATAAAAAGAAAGAGACATAGAATATGGATCAGCTCCTTCTTTTAACATCAATTTCATTAAGGCTGTTGTTTTTCTTTTTCCGTCCTGGCAATGGTTTAGCGCATACAGACACGAGATTTTGATAACAAAGGAATGGATAGTAGCAAAGTGTTTTATCATCATCATCATCATCATCATCAACTAGTTTTCTCTTTTCAGTTGTTGCAAATGTCTTCTTTTTAGGATCATACTACTATAAACTTGAATCCAAGATCCAACATTATCTTTTCTCCTTCCTTCCAATATCCCAAAACTTTCACTTTCTTAAACCGATGTATATCAAACAGTAATGGTATTTCAGGTGTAATAGAAAATAGTTCATTCCATTTTCCATCCTCCCCCTCACATAAAACACAGATTCCAATGGGTTCCAAGAGAAGAAACTCATGCATAAATGCCCATTTAGAACATGTATATCAGTCAGAGGCAATCGGCTTTTGTGTAGATAAAGAGGTTCAGACACTTTAGATATAGTTTCTTTCTCCATATCAAATGCAACAAGAACATATTTAAACCTATTTGGTCTAGACAACCAATATAATGAGCCATCAACAAAGTTTCCAGAGCATTCAAGTTTATCTCTTCTGTGAGGAAACGGCTGACTACTCCTCCTCCTCCAAGAATTCGACCTCAGCCTGAAAATCCAAACTTGTGAATCATGAACAGTGTTATCTGCCTTCAATTATTCAATCAACACAACTTTGTACTTGTCGGTAGTCGAATCATATCCCAAACCCATCGCGGTTTTATTGCAATGGCCACCTTGTGGGACTTTGATAGGGCAACGAGGAAGTGTTCGATACTGCTGGGTTGAAGGGTTCCATACAGCAAGTCTAGATGAGTCAACAAATAAGAGAACTAAACCATTGCAGTAACCATATGGCTTAGCACTATTTTTATACGGTTTCTCCATCTTCTCTTCAACGTCAATATCTAAATCACAAACATGTAATCTGTCTATCCGCCCTTCCATTGGAATTCCTCGTATGAACATCTTGGATTCTTTCCTGTTTTCAGCAGATCTACTGTGATGAAATGTATAAACTCGTGGCTATCAATGATGCTGCAGAAAGATTTAGAAATGCATCTCATAGACAAGAGAGATTTCACTGAAGAACGAAGTAGAATTTCGTTGATCCGTTCTTGTGGAAGTTGTGGTTGTGCAGCTCCCTCATGAGGTTTCTAGTTACCATGTGGAAGTGGTGCGTCTGCTGCTATCTGATCAGGTTTCGAGTTATCATGTGGAGCTTGTGCTGGCGGTGGTGGTGGTGCATGATCAATTTCCCAGATATCCTAATTTATAAGAACATACATGAGGGTCAAATATTTATTATAAAAATGGTGGAAAAGATCTAATTTTTATTCACAAAACAAACACCCAAATACACAAATTGAGGCAAAGATGGGTGCTTAGGAATTCTAAAATCCATTAATTTACAACAGAAGAAGAAATTGAAATTGAAACTGGCATTTTTCTGATCCAATTTGATCAGGAATAGGATCAGGAACCATATCCACATCAGTTGTTGCCCTGCCGCACCGGACTTGATTACCCATTACCGGAAAAGAAGGAGGAGATAATACCCTATAACAGAAATCAATGAGAGACTGGAAAAACATGGTGAGAGTGAGGGGATTTTATAACAAGGTCTGGGTGTTCCACGTAACAAAAAAAGAACTTTCATACATGTGCTGACACCTGTTAATTAAAACAATTTCTTTAATTTATTAAAACCCAAATTAAAAACTTGAAACACTGACCCAAAACCACCGATCAACTGAAAAAAAACTCCATCTCCATAGCTGCTATACGTTCCGATTAAGTTCCTTTACTGTTGATTAAGTTTCGCAGTCCTTCGGTGGTTTGATTTTTCTGGAACTTCGTAGATTCTTCAAATTACCAAATTAAAGAAGTTTTACTTCTTTCAAAACATAATACAATTGTTAATCAAGCTTAACTGAGCAAGGACATAAGCCGAGAGTAAACACTTTAGCCACTAAATATTGTGTGAATTGAGTGAACTACCTATGGTGAGGTGTTTTACTTAGCTATCCCCTTAAGATCGTTTAATTGAACATGTATCCTTTTCTTAAGCATATAACCTGTGATAACTGAACTGCGGCTTTTGGATATCGTATCTCTATTTTGTACTTCTGAATTCATGTAATTACAGATGCTCGAAATTGTGTCAGGCACCTAGTAAAACCAGGAGGTTTCTCTAGCTTGGCCAGTGATTGCGGGTTTAGTTTTTAGTTTACTTAGGGACAAGTAAAGTTTTAAGTGTGAGGAGGTTTGATAGGGGTCAAAAACCTCTATCTTTAGGTACGATTTTTAGGATGGTTTAGCTTAATTTTCCTTCAATAAGCGAGCAATTCACGCATTTTAATGCATGTGTGCGTATTAGTTAGATTTTGTATATGTTTTATTTACTTTTGTAGTTTGAGGTTGCTTTCTAATTGTTTTTGGGCAAATATTGCCAAAATAGCACGTATGATAACTTTCAATTATTTATCATGGCTAAATGATCCACCAATAGTTGCACCAAATGGATTTTTTACTCAAATCTAGCGATTGGTGGGTCAATTTAGCCTTTGAACTAACATCATTTGGAGTTTTAGTGAGTGTGCAGGTCAAAACAGGAACAATTTTGAGTAAAAATCGCGTCTCAGGGTCCCCCGGCAGTCGCTCAGTGCGTTTGGGCATTTGCTACTCATCGAACTGGCCATTATAGGCCAACTCGGTGAGCTGGCACTGCCAGTGCGATGAGCTGGCCCTCAAAGGCCAGCTCGGCGATCTGGTGCCTAGCTCGCGCGAGCTGGCTGTCAGAGACCAGCTCAGCGAGCTAGCTCGACCAGGTCGGCGAGCTGCGCCTCGAGAATCAGTCTTTTGACTGATTCCCGGCCCCGCGACTCCACGAACTCGCCTCCACTTATCCACCTGCAACAGGAAACAAACTCGGTTAGGTTTATGACTCAAACTACATCTATAAATAGGACTTTGTAATTGTAAATTAGATATCTTTCATATTTGTAAAAACCCTAGCCTTCCCCCTTGAAGAATCCTCTCCACTTTTTCCATCCACCATTGAAGAACATTCAAGCTTCGCTCCCCGAGGATTATTCAAGGTTCCATCCTTAAGTCCTAGGAAGACGCCTGCAATGGTAGACAGGTTCCCTGAAAGCGATTTTCTTTCTCTTTTATATTTTGTTTGCCTCTGATCTAGTCTATGAATCTTAGGCTCATTGTATCTTTGTGACAATTTTATCCAACTTTTATGTTAATACAATTCTTGTTTTATTCAATTGATTTATCTGTTTAATTCTTTGTCTTACGCTTTGTCTGATTGGTTTAACTCATTCATATATCCGAATATTTACTTGGCACATATTGCAAGCTGAATCTGACCTAGTCAGAGCCTATAGGATTGACGACCCTATAGAAGATTAAGCCCAAATTGCTGAGCCTTAGAGCAAGTTTCGGCCTTACAAGAGAATCACGCGCTAGGAACCATAGAAGGATAAGTAGGGTTAATCGCCTCGGACACAAGTGACTTAGATTAGATTAATAATTGATTGTTTAGACAGGTTGTGTTCATCATTATCGATTTCCATATCCCTTCGGGTAGTTACATTGTTGAAAGATCACTTTGTTGGGGTTTAGTATTCTATAGTCAATTGTTCTAGGATATAAACCAACTGTAAATGAATTGTTCTTTTATATTATTTGTTTTAATAAGATATGGTTTTCAACTATATAAAGGCAATTACTTTTAAGAATTAAATAAGTCAAATAAAAGAAAATCCTTAAGTTTATTTAAAATGATTATACAGTGTTCATACAAGTATGAAGTGAGACAAAACATTATAATAAACTAATAAACTTAAAACACCCCAAGTCAAGTAATATGTTTGAATAGGGATTGCCATAATACTGTTGAGACTTGTATGTGGCAATGTCTTCTGTTGTGAACAGAGAGCTGATCTCACAAGCTTCAGATATGTAGATATCTGGGCAGTTACATGGATCCGGTGAATGGGTACATTAGGATTGGGGACCCGACTTGAGATAACAGGATGGATGGATTTATCCTATGTCACATGTTCATCACATTGGTATTAATAGGTATAAGTAATCCTCAGACTCAAAGGAATATTAATTAGTGATTCTGGATTATGGAATGTGATACTTTGACTCTGTTCAAACACGATCCATAACAGGGATGACCATGGGGTGTGTGCGGGCAGGCATTTGGTATCACAGGAAGTAATTGCAGAATAGTTAATATTGGATTGAGCATTTGTCACTCCTGATAAATGGGAGATATGTCTAGGGATCACTTGTGGAAGACTTAACTCTAAATCCTTGCAAGGTGATTGATTAAAGGTTGAAATAAAGATTTCACTTAATCTATCTATTCAGAGTTAACTCAGCCTGTACAAGTAAAACGAACGTCTCACTATATGTGACTTGACATAATCCATAGTCATAAGATTCAGTTCAAGGATGTAGTTAATAAAGGATCGGATTATACTGTACTTAATACGGAAAGGTCAACGACGGAATCAACTTGTCTTCTTATAGCTCTGGGGGAATGTTTATGGTTCTGCTATTCACAATCTGTGCACTCATTCCGTTATGCAAAGATTAAATATAATTTTGAGAAATTAATTTAATAGTTGTATGCGGCTAATAGCAATAAGAACCTAATGGGTCACACATAAGACTTAAAACAAAAAAGAGGAATGGATTGTAATTAATAGATGGAAGCCCAAAATAGTTTTCAAGGCCCAATAAGGAAATGGGGGGGAGGTCAAATTGTGCATGTGTTTTACAGATGTGGGAATTAATTTATTTTAGACAATTATGATTAGATTATAATTGTGGTTAAATTGATTATAGGATAATTAAATTAGATGGTTTAATGTGATTATGTTTCTTCTAATTATTATTCTATCAAACAACTAAATATTATCTTTATATTTAGATATAATTATAGATAGTATTTATAGAGCATTATTTAGAATAAAACTCTAAATAAGTAACCTAATTCTATATAACTAGGGTTTAGATACAAGAGGCTATTTATACCCCCCTTAACTGTAAATTTCGACCAACCCTAATCCAGGAGAGAGAGAGAGAATTTCAACCCCCTACAGTAGAGGAAGAAATTGCTCCGCTTGCTTCCATCCGATTAATTCTATCTCTTCCTTTTTCTCTTTGATCTTGTGTTGATTTGTTAGAGACAATCTTTACTGATTGTTTTCTTTTGGTTGAGATTCTGACTGATCTGTTCTGAGTAGAATAACTTAATTAGGAGTAGATTAATATAAACAAAACTCAATCTCAAACCCCCCAAAGCCTAGATAATACTAGAAACCGAGTAGCTTGATACTTGCAGGAGTAAATCATCTGGATTCAATACCTAGACTTGTCCAGATTATTCCTTGATAATGATAGGGTACACTTATCCCTTAGTGAGTCTCAATTGAACGACAGCTCGAGGTGCATCATGGCCTGATCAAATTCAATCTTCTGTTGAAGATCACGAATGACGCAATAACATCCTCCAATGGGATTATGAGCACATATATTAGATTGGTAGATTATAGAGCACACATCATCCACTCTATCAGGTTTATTTATGTTCTTGACCATTTTAGTAATGTTAATTACACCCCTACTTACAACTGTTGATAATCTTGAACATGCACTTGTTCATCTTGAACGTATTGTTGTTCATCTTGAGCCGAAGATAGGGGATAACTAAATTGCAACTATTGATAATTTTGAACATTGACATTATCCTGCAACTGTTGATAATATTAAACATTGACATTATCCTGTAACTAGGGGTGTAAACGAGCCGAGCTGAGCCAAACCGAACCCTAGGTAGGCTCGGTATTGGATCGTTAGTATCTCTAGCTGAGCCCTCTTGAACTGAGCTTTGACGAGATTTGACCGAATCTGACCAAGCTTTGACCGATCTGAGCTTTTATCGAGTTTCTAACGAGCTTTAACCAAATGCATAGAATAAGTAGCGTAGAAAACAAAAAATTCTTATAACATAATCCATATAAGTTTAAAATATTTATAAAGAGAAATAATCCTCTTATTGTCGAGATTCCAGAATAGTAGAACGTACTTGTGGTCAGAAAACATAAACTCGAAGATTTCATACAATGAATTATATATTAAAGTTTGTAATGTATTTTGTGAAGGAAAATAGACAAGCCTAGGCATAGCGGAATAATAAAATTTTATCTATTTTATCTATTTCCCTTTTCCAAGATCTGTTAATTGTTATTTCATATAAAGAGGGATAGATAGTAATACCTTTACTGATGAACTATCTACCGTTGCAAACGAAGTGCCCACAACTTGTTATTATCAACTCGTGAACCACGAACATTTGATTCAACACAAAACAAAAGATAATCAGTGATCAACCTTCAATTAATAGCAATCGCAATGATTGCCTGTAACAGAAATCGATACGAGATCTAAGAGAGAGTAAGAAATTAAAGTAATTAGCCGAGATGATGACGGAACGATTCCTTGCTCTACTGAATAGGGTTGGCCGAAATCTGGGGTTAGGGGGTCTATTTATAGACTCCTCAAAACCCTAATCCCAGTTGTGTTAGGAATTGAATTAATTGGAATCTTATTCTAAATAGGATTCCTAATTAGATAATTAAATAAACACTTTAATATTATCTAAACAATAACTAATTATATTTAGATAATTATTATTAATCAAATTAATAATCAATTAATGTTAGGGATAATTAATTAGAGTCCCAATCACATAAAACCCTCTAATTAATATTATCAGATAATCTTTTAATTTAATCCATAATTATAATCAAATTATAATTATTAATCAAATTAATTTATCCCCTAATGTATATATAAATTTCGGCCCATATAGTGTGTCTTTACTAATTACATTTTCGTCCTCCGATTCCAAGTCCCATATGCGACCCATTAGGTTCTTTATTGCCACTAGCCGTATATATCCTTTGAAATTATTCATCACGATTAATTCCAACATGTATATAACGGAATACCGTCGCGAGCTGTTACCAGCAGAACCTGTGATATTCCCCAAGAGCAATTAAGAAGCCAGGTTGATAACTGACGTTAACCTTTCTGTATTAGGTACAGTATAATACGATCCTTCATCAACTATATCCTGTCGCTCAATTCTTTATAACCATGGAATGTGTCAAGGTTACATATAACGAAGAGTCCGGTTTTACTTGTACATGTTGAATTTACTCTGAAAAGATAAGTTAAGTGAAATGTTCATTTCTACTCTTAACTGTTGTTAGACGAGGTCCCGCGGCCTAATCTCCCGGGCGGACCGGGGGCTGGACAACCTCATGGCGACGTAAGCGGTGATTGGTGCCGAAAGCAACCAATCGTGGAATCAAGCTGCTCGGCAGGACCGGAGCTCGGAGATATGGAAGAGTCGCCACCCATGAATGGGAAAATGAACACCGATCCCTTGCGGGAGACCGGTGTGGGTTCGGGAAACTTAGGTACGAGCCGAGAAGGCTAGCTCCTTTCCGGAGAAAGGCTACTAGGCACCCCGACATCGCCCGGTTATGAACCACCGGCCTCCTACTCAGCATGTTAGGCGATAACGGACTAATCGTATACTTCTTTAAGTTTAAAATTCATTTGAAACCCTTTTCTTTCTCTTTTTTTGAAACCGTTTTGAGCATATATTATTGAAAAAGCCACATTAGTAAAGAATCACCCATTTATGTTATACATACACAGAGAGGGGGGAGAAAGAAGTGATTTATTTACAACCGTATTTAAAAGTCATGTCGTGTGTTTATTCTACACTAACTTGTTCCCCCAAAACGAGTTTATTTACATGGTTCGCACCTTAATCGCCGTTGGAACGATTTAGGTGCGTTTTAAAACCCCGTTTGATGAAGTTTACCCGAATCGCCGTTGGAACGACTCGAGTGTTTGAAAACATTGAGATAAATAAAAAAAAACCTTTGATAAGAAAACGTGGTTAAACATACAAGTCAATTTTATTTTGTACAAATCATTTAAGAAAACGATTCAAAACTCTATTATTCACAAAGAAAACGATTTTAATTATAATGTTCGCTTAATCCGCCGTAGGAACGGACTAAGGTTTTAAGACGTGGTGTTTTGA